>NW_022589744.1:16000702-16059706 GCF_004348235.1 Phoca vitulina | reverse complement strand
TTCCTTCCTTCCTTCCTTCCTTCCTTCCTTCCTTCCTTCCTTCCTTCTTTCTTTCTCTCTTTCTTTCTTTCTTTCTTGTAGTTTCAAGTTTTTATTTAAATTCCGGTTAGTTAAGATCCGGTGTGAGATTAGACGTGGGGGTACGATACAGTGAGTCCACGCTTCCAGACGTCAGCCGCTGCTCGTCCCAACAAGCGTCCTCCCGAAGCCCCGTCACCTGCCCCCCCACCTCCCCTCTGTAGCCGTCAGGGTGTTCTCCGTAGTGAGCAGTCTGTTTCTTGGTTTGTCTCTTTTCCCCTTTGCTCGTTTGTTTCTAAACACCACTATGAGTGAGATCATATGGTAATTGTCTTTCTCGGACTGACTTCTTTCACTCAGCATAATACCCTCCAGCTCCGTCCACGTCGTTGCAAATGGCAGGATTTCATTCTAGGTGTGGCTGAGTAACATTGCATTGCTGTTTTAATTTCTAGATAGGGTTGCGATGGGCAAAGCCTTTGCCTGCAGAACATTGTCCAGTCTCTCCCTGCTTTTCTGTGAGCAGCAGCTTGGTATTCCTTTGGGGGCCCTCTCCCCACTCTTGGGGCTAAGGGAGCCTGGAAACTCAGGCTTGGCCGAGTTGAGTCGGGTGGCGTCCGGGAGAGGTCATCCAAGTCTTTGCTCTCCCCCTCTCCATGAGGAATCTGACCTGGTGGAATGTGGCCTCCATTTGAGGAGAGGCTGCCTGAGAATGAAGCCATGCAGAGGAAAGCTGGACTGAGGAAGGAGAAGAGGAATGGGTGAAGAACCTGGATCGAGCCATGCCTGAAGGCTGACACCCAGGCTTTTCAGTTTGTAAGCCAATACATTTTCTTTTGTACAAGTCATTTTGAACCTTGTTTCTGTACCATGTGATCAGAAGACTCCCAATTAATGCAAGGTCTATGGCCCATAAAGATTAACAATCTTAGCTTGTTTTTCTATCAGGTTTCTTAGTATAGTGATTTGTAGGAGCAATTAGTAAATTAGGAACTTTTTATCACATACTTTGCAAATGTTGTCTCTGGTTTGTTATTTGTGTGTGTGTTTATACATTTGTTTAAGAAATTTTTATCATGCATAATTGTAAAAGATTGTTAAATAATCAAATGTCTATCCTTATAAATTTATATTTTAATTTTGCTATATATTTTTAAGGAAATGCCCTTTATCAGATCAAGGAAATGCCTTTCTACTCCTGAGTTGCTAAGAGATTTTTAGAAAATGGCAAATGAGTATTAAAATGTATCAAGTGCTCTTTGTGCAGTTCCTGAGATAATGGTGCATTCCCCCTCCTCTAATGTGTAATGAGGAACGCGCCCATCGGTTTCCTGACACTGAAATCCTGCTGTAAGCCCAGTGAGGTCACGAGGGCTAACATTTTTGATATGTAGCTGATTTCAATTTATTAACAGTCTATTTAGGCTCTCTGCACTATAGTAGTGAAGGAGATTGGTCTACTAATGTTCATTTTGGAGTTGAGCTCATGCTAGCCTTCTGTGAAAATTTTAAGACCGGGATTTTTCTATCCCGTAAACAGTCCATGAACGTTGAATAAAAATTCACCTGTGAAACCAGCTAGAGCTGGTGTGCCCACGTGTGCGAGTTCCGGCAATGGATACATATCGTGGACGTGGAAGAAGGCCGTCCACGCGAGGACAGGCAGGGGCCGGGCTCTCGGAGCTCGCTCCAGCGAGGAGGAAGCCACCGTGACTTGCATTTTGGCGGAGACTCAAAGGCGGGCAGGCGGAGGACTGGGGGTTCGGGGGCGGCCTGACCCGAGGCTGTTGGCCTGGGGGGAGCTGCGGGCGTCTAAGGAGAGGCGCAATCTGTGGGATGGGTCAGGGGGGCTCCCTGGCTCTGTCTGGTCGGTCCTGAGTGGGGAGCTGGGGTGGAGATTGGGGAAGCTGACGGTTATTGACCAAGTCCTGGCCGTTTGGGGCCAGAGTTCTGTTGGCATATCTCGCCACTCTCCGATGGGGTATCCTGCCTGTCTATAGTTTCCTAGATTGTTATCTGCTCAACCTTATCTTCCACATAATGGAGCCGTGGGTCGCATTTGCTCATAATTCCAATCCCCAGTATTTCTTTAGTGCGCTCTCTTTCACCGATGACTTGTGTCCTCCCTCGATGCCCCCAGTTGGTCCCGCCAGAGCTTGGATTATTTCATGTCTTTTTGAAGTGTCAGCTTTGAGTTTCTGTCCGTTGATTTCTCTTTCATTCTGTTCTTCTTTTTTTTTTTAAATGTTTTATTTATTTATTCATGAGAGTCAGAGAGACAGAGAGGCAGAGGCAGGGAGCCCGATGCGGGACTTGATCCCAGGACCCTGGGATCATGACCCGAGCCGAAGGCAGACGCTTAACCATCTGAGCCACCCAGGCGCCCTTTCATTCTGTTCTTTAGTATTTCCTTCCTTCTGCTCTCTCTGGGTATCACCCCGCTCTTGTTGTACCTGCCGAAGTTGGATGCTCAGGCGCTGTTTCAGTTTTGTAAGAAGTGCCTTTCAGGCTGTAAACGTCCCTTCCCGGGCTACTCGCTGCAGCTTCCCATTTTGCTGGGTTGTACTTTCACTGTGGGTCCTTCAGAAGTTTTCGTGGTTTCCCCTGTGATCTTCTCTTCGGCAGCGAGGTAATTTAGGAGTGTGTATTTTAGTTCTTAAGCATATGTTACTCTTTTGAAAAACTTCTCTTTTTATACTTAAAAGAAACATTTAGTTCTAGGAGGACTTTTTTTTTTTTCTTTTTGTAGATTCCTTGGGGTTTTCCGCATAGTTTTATTTCTTCCTTTCTATGTGTGCCTTTTGTTTCGTTTTCTTGCCGCTGGCTGGAACTTCCCGGGCTGTGCTGAACTTGAGCAAGCAGGCGCCTGGCCCAGCTCTGGCCTCGGGGGAAGCCCTCTGTCTCCCACGGTCAAGTGTAATGTTAGCCATGGGCTTTTGGGAGACGTTCTCAATCTTGTTGTTATAGCTCCTCTCATTCTTAGCTTTCTGAGAGTTTTTTAAAAATCATGAATAGGAGTTGAATTTTGTCAAATTTTGTCAATTCTTCTACTTTAGTCAATGAATTACATTGAGTTTTCAAACGTTGGACCCGCTTTGCATCCCTGGAATAAAGCCCACTTGATTATGGTGCTGCCAAGTGCTAGGTGCTAATGTTTTGTTAAGGATTTTCCCATTTGTATTCACGAGGGATGTTTGTCTGTAGTTTTTAAAAATTTTTTAAATTTTTTATATTTTTTTAAAGATTTTATTTATTCATTTGAGACACAGAGATACGGAGAGAGAGAGAGCATGAGCTGGGGGGAGACAGAGGGAGAGGGAGAAGCAGGCTCCCCGCCGAGCAGAAAGCCCAACGCGGGGCTCGATCCCAGGACCCCGGAATCACGACCCGAGCCGAAGGCAGACGCCCAACCATCTGAGCCACCCAGGCGCCCCTGTCTGTAGTTTTTTTATTCTGCGTTGTCTGGTTACAGCATCTGGGCAATACTAGTTCCATTAAATCAAGTGGGACAGCTTCTGGAAGAGGTTCTATAAGGTCCTTCCGGTGTTCGGCAGAATTCTCCAGCGAAACCATCAGGACTAGAGATTTCTTTCTTTGGAGTTTTAAAGTTATGAATTCAATGTCTTTCATATTCATAACGCTGTTCAAATGATCTACTTCAAGTTGGAAAAGTTGTGGTAGTTTGTGCTCTGCTAAGAATTGTTCCCTTTCATCTAAGTCGCCAAATGTATGTGTGTAGAGTTGTTCATTCTGTTCCCTTAACATCTGTTCGGTGTTGTAGGGTCTGTCGTGATACCTCCTTTTGTCAGTCTTGCTAGAAGTCTGTCAATTTTATTGACCTTTCCAAAGAAACACTTTTTGGTTCTTTGATTTTCTCTAGGAAAGCCCTGGAACGCCAGAGCAAATGCCCAATCTGGGGAAGGCACTAAGGGCAGTCAAAGGGAATGAGAGGGAATTGCTCCAAGGGACCACCTGCTCTCCAAGAGCAGGTGACAAAGCCGTCCAGGGACTGAGAGAGAGGACAGCCTGAGCAGAGCAAGGGGCACTTCCGGAGTAGCCTGCTCACAGCGGGACAACAGGGCAAGGTGCAGCGGTCGCCCTGGGGACAAGGAAGGAACAGAGATAGCAGCAAGCTGGGAACAGTGGCAGGGGGGCAGGGGTGGAGGACAAAGACCATGCAGAAGGGGCGCCTGGGTGGCTCAGCCGTTAAGCGTCTGCCTTCAGCTCAGGTCATGGTCCCAGGGTCCTGGGATCAAGCCCTGCATCGGGCTCCCTGCTCAGTGGGAAGCCTGCTTCTCCCTCTCCCACTCCCCCTGCTTGTGTTCCCTCTCTCTCTCGCTGTCTTTCTGTCAAATAAATAAATAAAATCTTAAAAAAACAAAAAACAAAAAAACAAAGACCATGCAGGAGAAGGTGTTTTGGAGGGAGGCCCTTTAACTGAGGCAGAAGATGTTCTAGAAGGTGCAACAGAAGCCGAGGTCGGGGCCATGGAGAAGTTGATGCACAGATCCACCATATCTTGCTCCAGGAAAACTGCCGAAGGAAGGACCCTGAGACTATCGTGCTTGTTACTGATATTTCAGGTTGAAGAATCACTTAGACCTGGAGTCAGAAGCCAGTCTCCTCTAAGGGAAGTAAGGAATGGAATCAGCATTTACAAAGGGGTGGAGGGCACCCAGACAAGCTGTGGTTCACACAAAAGGCAAAGAGCAGACCCTCTTGGGCTGAAAGACCCCGAGACTTCTAGCCCCCACCCCAGCCTTTCTCTGAGACGCCCCAGCAATGAAGCCCAGGTAGGCAAGAGTCTTCCTGGGGATCCCAGAGCAGAAGGCAGAGCTGGGTCTTCAAAGGCCTAGGGACACCTCCCACTGATTATCCCCCCTGGGGCCTGCACCCTGGAGCAGCCCCCTAGGCCCCACGGGAGGCAGTGGATGAGGACCCTGGAGATTCAGGCAGGGTCAAGATGGAGCCTAACAGGGTCTACTGGGGAGCCAGGAGCACCCCCTTCAAGAGCAGAACAGAGGCAACCCTTGGCTAGAGAACACACAGAAGGTGCCCTAAGGATGGACACTACAGGACCAGCAAGTTCCAGGATTGCCTATGCCCCCAAGGAGAGAGGGGCCCCCTGTCCCCCAGAAAGGGCCCTGCTAGTCACAGAGTATGGACCTGAGCCCAGGACAAATCCCTCTGGCTTATAGCACCAGCAGGACAAGCTGAGCCCTGGGTGCCAGGTGGTTGGGTGGTGGTGGAAGGGGGCAGGAGGGGGAGGACAGGGTGGGGGGGGAGGGGAGGAGGAAGGAAGAGGTAGGAAGAGGGGGCGTGGAGGGCGAGTGGAGGGGGAGGAGGAGTAAAGGAAGGAAAGGAGGGGAAGGAGGAGAGGGAGGGGGAAGGGGGAGGGGAGGAGGAGGGGAGGAGAAGAAGCACATGACTCCACTTTCCCCTGTTTACCGTCATCTTTCAGGAACGAACATCTCTTACGGAAAATGCTTCCCTGACGAGTGGTTTCCCCGCCGCGCTTCTGTCTTGCTGTTCTGCCGTCAGAGCCCAGTAAAGGGGGAGAATACCCGGGTCTGGGGGCCGGGGTTGTTTCTGGGGAGGGTCTGGTTGGAGGGAGGTGTACTGTTCCAAGAAAAGCCTTCCCTACCCTGCAAGTTTGTGTTGCGGTCTGCGGGTAACTTAAAAAAACCCAACTATTTATAAATAGACACATGAACTCACCCCAGTCGGACGGAGCGGAAAGAAGAGGCTGATGAGCCAGGGCCCTGGGGTCATTGGCGAGGGCCGGTCGGGCCCTCTGCACGCCTTTGGGCTGCTTTCAGGGATCGACCCTTGTCCCCAAGGGCCCCGGATGACACCAGCCTCATTCAAGGATCCAGAATTCCAGGAAGGGCCGGCTCAAGATGGGCGCTTCTGAAGAGTGCGCTCACCACAGGCTGTCCCCTTCCGTCCCCAGCATCCACACCAGCGCGGCCGTCAGACGCGGCTCACATGCGGCCTGCACCCATCCCTTAATATGATCCTGGAATCAGATTCTCTTTGCAGGGGCCCCCAGCTAGCTCGGTCGGAAGAGCGAGCGCCCCTCCATCTCAGGGTGGTGGGTTCAAGCCCCATGTTTGGTGTAGAGAGGACTTAAAATCTTTAAAAGAAATTCTCTTTTCAAAGTTTAGTTATTTCTCTTCTAAGCAAAATATGAAACGGACACGTTAATGTTTCTCGCATGTTGTGGTCCCATTTTAACAGACGGCTTCCTCGCCTGGGTCACCAGCAGCACTGGTGGGGGAATGGTCCGCCGGCGCCGGCGCCGCGGTGGGGGCTGGGGGGAGGCTGGTGGGTGCAGGGGGAGCGAGACCTCACCAGTCCTCAGTGTGGGCGGGGGCACGCCTGCCTTCTAACAGCTGTCTTGACGTTCATTTCTTTTTTATGGCCTAGCAATCCTGTGTCCTGCAGACATGTCACATTCTGGTGGCCCGGTCAGCAGGTGGTGGACGTGGGGTAGTTCCTGCCCAAGGGTCTGTGTGGACACGTTTCTTAGCTGCTGTAGCAATTGGCCCGCACTCGGCCAGTAACCGCCAGCTTCCGTTCTCTGTGCCCCAGCCGCCTCCCCCCACCCAGGAGCAGCCAGAGACAGCCCGTGCGGCCCTGACCCATCACTCAGGCTGCACCTGCCGCCCCCCACGACCACCGCCGAGGCCCCCTGCTTGCCCTCCAGTCTCTGCGGGAGGAGCTCGGAGTTCCCAGGGGGGCGGTTTTCGTGCCTCCCTGCAAGGGTTACGGTTCCAGCTCTGACATCCAGGTGTAGGATCCATTGCCAGGTGAGTTTTGTGTCCGTGTGAGGTGAGGGTCCGGCGTCGGCACGCGGCACGCGGATGTCCAGGTGCCCAGCACTTCTTGATGATGCAATGTCCTTTCCCAGTGAGTGGTCTGAGCCCCCTTGTTGAAATTTCTTGACAACAAATACTTGGAATGTAACTTTTTGCAAAGTATGAAGTGTTTCTTTAAGAAAAAAAGGCTGGGCCGAAGGCGGAATGCTGGGCCCAGGGACTGCAGGTGCCACGGAATGCTGGGCTCGGGACTGCAGGTGCCCCCGGGGCTGAAGGCTGGGGGCTGGCCCGGCGCGTTGCTCGCGCTCTCAGGCTGGCTTTGAGTGCCCACGGAGGAAGAACGTGGGGCCCCTGGACCGGCCAGGCCTCTCCCACCGTCCTTGCACCCTGAGCGCGGGCTCCAGGAAGCCGCTGCCCGTAGAGGCTTGGCCTGCCGCCCGTCCCCGTGTCATCCCGTCCCCGTGTCATCCCTGCACCGGGAAAGCTAGCGTCCCTCCCACCGCACCCACTGCACCCAGCCGCACCACCGTGGTCCTGGCCAAACCAGTCGGGGCACTTCTCCCCTTGGTCCTGGGAGGGACAGGCTGGATGGAGGCTGGTGAGGGGCCGGCCTCCCGGACTGCCTGGGGCACATGAACATAGGCGAAGAGGATTCCTTGCTCGGAACCGAAGCAGCTTCAAGGGGAACACGCCCCTCCGTGGCCCAAATCTGCCTTTACGTGTCTGGGGTCTGAGGGCAGCCGCAGCCTTCCCCCTGGCCTTACTCACCCCTACCCCTCCTGTTTTATTATCGGGCTGTGGTTCTAGTTGTCTCAGTGGGAGTTCTGACCCGGGCACGGGGAGTTGTGTGCAAGCCCAAACCGCCAGAGTTGGGTCTGGCCAGGACCCTCTTTGGTGCCTGCCCCCGTGCGCCCCCACCCCGCCAGCTCCGCGACCCCAGAAGCCTCACGTCACCTGAGATCCCAGGTGCGTGACTGCTTTGTGCCCATCCCCAAACCTGGCCAGGTCCTGAGACCCCGGCAAGGATGCAGGAACCACGCCCCACACCAAGTCCTTTGCTCAGAAATGGGACCTGGATCCAGATCCGGTTTTAGGAAATTCAGGGGCAAAGGGGCCAAATTTGAGAGGAGGCGGCAGGACCCAGGAACAGCAGAGAAAGGACAGGAAGGAGACACCGCAGGCCTGGACCGATTCACAGGAAACCAGCTCTCAAAGTGCAATTGCGGACATTTGAGGGTAGAGGGTAAAGACGGACCATTACTGTTCCCACGTATCATGAATTACTGCTGGAGTCACACACACAGGTTTTGAAAGACTATTTTTAAGGATTTATTTGAGATAGAATCTCAAGCCGACTCTGTGCTGAGCACAGAGCCTGATGCGGGGCTCCATCCCACGACCCTGAGATCATGACCTGAGCCGAGACCAAGAGTCACTCAACCCGAGGAGCCACCTAGGTGCCCCTGAAAGACTATTTTTAGATACACGTGTCTAAGTATTTATCTGTAAATGACCCCAAGCCTTCCAAACAATGCAGTGGGTGGGGGCGGGGCTGGTGCGTGCTCCCTGCCGGAGCTGGGGGGAACTGGGGGGACGCGTGCGTGTGGGTTGCTGCGGAGCTGGGGGAACTGGGGGGATGCGTGCGTATGGGTTGCTGCGGAGCTGGGGGAACTGGGGGGACACGTGCGTGTGGGTTGCTGCGGTAGCAGCTTATCCAGATTTAGCGGGTTTTAGCTCCGAGCCGGGCAGCCCTCGCCGCCGCCTAACCCCTTCTGTCGTACACTTGAAAGGCTCCAGAACCAGGGCGTCAGCAGCAGGCCCTGGGCAGCGTCCACCTCAGGGTGGCCCCCACAGCAGCTCCTGCCCCCCCGTCCGTGCAAGGGTCTGCGGCCTGGAGAACCCGGGTCTGTCCAGCCCCTTCCTGGGCCCAGGACTCTGACCCCAAGGGCTCCCCCCACAGCCAAGAGGGGACTCTCAAAGCAGGGGGCGGGGAGTCTTGCAGTGCCCAGGTGCCTGCTGAGAAGGGCCCAGGGGTCCATGGTAACTTGGATCCAGACCCCCAACACGCACATCCTGCCTACCCCCTGTCCCCTCTCCTCCCCTGGTTTTGGGACCCCCCAGTTCCTCTGCCCACAGCCCACCCCAACGTATCCGGTCAGGGCTGGGCTTCTTTCTCCCTCTGGGCCCTCAGCCTTGCCCCCCAGAACCGGACAGCCCTCCTCGGAGGGTGCAGAGCAGGTCCTGTGGCCCCCGGACAGCGCAGCAGCCGACACGCACGTGCCAGGAGTGGAGCACTTCACAGTCCTTTATTAACACCCCTGCAGAGCACCCCTGCTGGGGTCGGGGGGACGGGCTGCTCCGGCAGACCTCAGGCGCGGGCGTTCTGGGTCTCGGCTGTGGGCGGACGCCACCGTCCACACGGAGTGGGCCCCCGAGGACACCCTGCAGCCTGCCTCTGCCTGGGAGCTGTGGGAGGCGGGGACGCCGTGCGTACCCCACGCTCCCTGAAGCAGCAGCAGGCTCCTGGCTTTGAGAGCTTTTGGCGAAACTACTTGTTGAAGCAGCAGGGGGCTGGCTGGACCTGGTGCCCGCAGGCCATGTGCTCACCCTCCCTCCTGGGCAGGCTGATTCTGCATGGTGCCATCTGCCCAGGGCCCCGGAGCTCCCGGGGCACAGCTACCTTTGAGAATGTCAGAAAAGCTATGGTCCCTCTCCAGAAATAAAAGGGCACATGCACACACCTAGTTTGGTGAGCCATGCTGGGGGTCTGCACCCCTCTCCGCGGCCACCCAGCTCCTCGATGGAAGCTGCTGGAAGATGGTGCTGAGGGCCCCAGACTCTAGAAAGCCTGGACAGCCCACCTTGTGTTAACCGGCTACTCAGGGAGGAGAGAAAACTGAACCCAGGGCCCAGACACCTCCCCTCTGAGTCATTAGTGTGCGGGGGGGGGGGCCGCCGGAATACCAGGTGGGGAGAGCCTGGGGTGGGCAGGCAGGAGGTGGAGAGGACGAGGTCACTGGGAGGACGAGGTCACTGGAATGAGCTCAGGCCCAGGTAGGCTGGGTGTGGGCAGGAGCCTGTTGGGGAAGGCCAGGGTGGAGGTCCCGGCCCGGGAGGAGGGAGGAGGGCACCGGGGCCGCGCTCAGCCCGCTCCCCGGCCCATCAGGAAAGCATTTTGATGCCGAAGTGTTTGCGGAGCTGCTCCAGAAACACAAACGTGAGCACGGTGTGGGGCATGAGGCGGATGCCTGCAGGCAGGAGGCCCTGGGCGGAGACAGGGATAACAGGAAGTGAAGGGAGCCCAGAGAGGGCCCCGCCCCCGCACCCACGGGGGCGGGGGGGGGGGGCGCAGGGGGAGCGGTTCGGACCCCGCCCCAGCTGGCCCCCCTACCCTGCCCCTGCAGCCGCAGGCCCCTCCCACCATGGCCCTGGCTCCGCCCCAGCCCCTGCACAGCCCTCCCCAGCCCCCCCAGCCCCTGCCCAGCGCCCCCCAGGCCCCCGCCCAGCCCCTGCCCAGCCCCCCCCAGTCCCGCCCAGCCCCCCCCAGGCCCCCGCCCAGCCGCCCCCAGTCCCCCCCAGTCCTGCCCAGCCCCTGCCCAGCCCAACCTTGTAAAAGGCCAGCGGCCCGAGCTTTGCTGTCTCTACTGCGCAGTGGAGAACACCCTGCAGAAAACACAAAATAAAGCAATAAAAAAAGCTGCATTTTACTTGCGGAATACAAATAACACGCCCCTCCCCCAGCACCAGCCAGGGGCCCCGTGCAGTGAGCGGCCTGGACCGGTCAAAGGTCATGACAGCTGGAGAAGCCAGCAGCCGAGAAGGTCAAGGCCACCCGGCCTGCTGACACAGCAAAACCAGAAGCGGGCACGGGACCCGCCGGGCACCCACAGCGTGTGGGGGGCCGGGAAGAGGAGCAGGGCACAGCAGGGACACAGAAGTGGCCGTGCGTGCCTGTGGGTCAGCCGGGTCCTGGGCCTGCCCAGTGGAATGAGGCAGCTCACCGACTTTCACTGACTGCAGTGACCGGGCCGCCTCTGTGAACACCAAGGAATCAGATTTAAACACAGGGGGACGCCTGGCCGGCTCCAGCAGTAGGGCCCGCGACCCTTGATCTCACGGTCGCGAGTTCAAGCCCCACGCTCGGCGTGGAGCCGCCTTAAAAAAAATAAAGTCTTTAAAAAAGGACCAAGGGCAGCCCCATGGCTGGCTGGGAACAGCAACTGGGGAGAATGTGCTCGTGGAGGGGGGAGAAAGCCTCCTCCAGGTGCCAGGACAGGGACACGGGCTCACCCAGCCATGGAGCCTGGAGCCTGATAACAGCAGTGTGGGGACCCCTCCCTGTCCCCCGGCCCGGCCCCCAGGCCTGTACTCCTGAGGGGGACAGTGCCTGCAGCCCCCACTCACCTGATACTCGCCCTTGGAGTTCATCAGACGCGTCTTCAGCACGTCCAGGGGCTGGCACAGGATCGTGGCACAGCCACCCTGTGGGGAGGGGGGCTTATCACCAATGGGCCTGCCGGGCAGAGTACGTGGGCACCCGTCATCCTCCCCACAGACCCACCCCCATAGAAGCCCCTGGCCCGGACCCCCGGAGGCATCCTCAGGGCTATAGGACCCTGGGCTGCTGGGGACACTAGAAACCATCCCAGCTTGGGCACCGGGGCCTCAGCGCCCACGTACGTATGCAACCCGAGAGGGACATCCGCCACACCTGCCCACAGCCTCCTGCCTTCTAAGCCCCGGCCTCGTCCCGGGCACCCTCAGCTCCCAAGACTACTCAGCCTCCCCCCGCCCCCGCGCCTCCCCCAACAGTCAGGCCCAGCACTCACCGCGATGAAACTGGCAACAAAGTGAGTGAAGATACCATCAGACAGGTACCCGGTGCTGAGGACCAGCTGCTTGGCCTGATCGTAGCAGGACAGCTGTGGGGGGGAGGGGTGAGCAGGGCCTGTGGGATGGCCCCCGGCCCCAGGAAGGGTAGACAGGGGCCCACAGGGACATCACCGGGACTGACCAAGTGCCTGCTCTGCAGGTCACCTCCAGTTACTGTGACCAGGCAGACGGGGGAGGCCCGGACTGGGAGGGGCCTACCCACCTCCCCAGCCCCCACCTGTGGTCCATGCCCACTGCCTTCCTCCCGCACCTCTCCAGGGGCTGAGGGCGGGCCCCCCAGATGCTGCCCCGGGAGGCCCACCGCCAGCAGAAGCCCCACCTGGCCCACGGTGACAAGCATCCCTCGACTGGATGCCATGCTCGCACCCGAGAACAGCTTCTTCAGACCCTCTGCCGGAAAAAGGAGGTCAGGCGCCCAGCCGCACCCCTCAGGCCTCCCCCCAGGTCCTGCACAATACTCCCCAGGCCCCTCTGCCTCCTTGGACCCCCCAAACAAAGGGCCTGCTCCTCTTACCTTCTCGGGCCACCCGGTACAAGCCATCCACGGCGTGGGCGTAGCTGCCAGGGACAGACAAGGGGCCAGGGTGAGGCCCTCCCTGCCCATGGCCCCCGGGGGAGGGTCCTCCCCAGGGAGAGCCATGCAGCTGCCACGGGGGTCAGGGGACAACAGTGCCTGAAGACCCCCCCCCGCCGAGGCTGAGTCTGTCTGTGGGCTGGTCCTGACGGAGGGGGGGGGGCCTGCCCGGAGCCCGTTTTACCCCCGGACTGCAGCCAATGCTTGCTCGCTAGCTGGGGCGTCCGTCCGTAGGCAGCCTTGGGATCAATAGGATCTCAGACTTCATGAAAAACGGTATTTTTACCGTAAAAAAAAAAATCCCAGCCCCCAAACTTGTTTAAAGGCCCAAACCCCCTCACTTAAACTTGTAAACCATCCTTCCTGTGAACAAGTACAAGGTATCAGAAAGGGGGGGATAGAAGCCAGCCTCCACCCCAGATTCCCCCACCAGGAAAGAACCCAGAGGCCCTCCCAACGCCGGGCGGATGAGGGCGCCGTCAGCAGCCTCTGTGGCCAGGTGACGCCACAGGCAACGAGGCCTCTTGGGACTCCCAGCCGGGGCCTGGCAGAGGCGCTCAGGTCTTCCTGCTCTGCACGCCCCCCCCCCCCAGGCAGCCCCCCAGCCAAGAGCAGAACTCGCCCGCTACTCACTTGCGGCGCTGATTCGGGGGCAGCTTCATGTCATTCTGCATCCTGAAACAGCCACAGGCTCAGGGGGGCGGCAGGGGGCCAAATACGCCCCACACAGAAGCTGGCGGGCATCGGGGCTCACCCTGGCCTGCCCCCCAGTCCCCCGTGTCCAGGCCCCAAGGTCCGAGTGCTTGTTCCAGGCTGAACACACCGCAGACCCTAGCAAGTAAGCCTCCCGCCCCGTCAGAAGTCGGGAAAGACCCTGACCTTGGGTGGGGGCACGCACTGACCTGACATTGACCATATCTGCGGGAGTCCCCACGAAGCCTCCAATGCAACCTGGGGTGACAGACCCCAGAGCCAACATGTGATGACTTGCAGTGCCCACCTGCGCCCACCGTCCCCGGCCTGGCTGGCAGCTCACCGCTAATGGAGCCCAGCAGCACCTTCTTGTAGAAGGGCAGGGGCCCCTCACTGCCCTTGGCCACGTGGTCCCGCACGGTCTCATAGATGGCGAACCGAGTCAGGGAGTAGGTCATCTGGGGGAAAAGGGGCCCAGCTCAGAGGGTGCACGTGGGGGAACCCTGCTGGGCATGTCGGCCCTCCCCACCCCAGCCCTTCTGGTGCACAATCATCACGAAATGGGCCGTGGGGACAGTGAAGGACCCTCCCAAGGCCACACAGTCAGCAAGTGACTGAGCCAATTCACAAACCCGGGGCTGGTAGAGTCCAGAGTTTCCCTCCCCAGGCTCAGTTTCCCCATGTCTAAGTGGAGGTCTTGAGCCAGCTGTGAGAGCAGGGCTGGCCCGGTGGAAGGCAGAAGCACATCCCAGGCCACCACACCCTGCCGACTCCTGGGGCCGTGTGGTTCCTTTCTCCTACTCAGCCTTGAAAAGGAGGACAAAGTAACTCCCATGCCCACAGGGCACCCACAGTGCGTCTGAGTCCAGGCCAGGGACACCAGTCTTTCCCTCTACCTGCATGGGCTCTGGGACCAGGGCTTAGGGAAGCCCTCACCTCGCAGCGGGGGGGGCGGGGGGGGAGCCCTGGGAGGCAGAAGTGCCCTCCCGGGAGTCCTAGCCACCCACCGTCCCGGGAGGGGGGAGCCCCGGAGGCACCTGTCTGCACAGGGAGGCACTGAGGCCGTTGTAGAGCGCCAGGACGCCATCGGAGCGCACCACCCGCAGGGCCATGCCCGTCATGCGCAGCCTCACTTCCTGCTGCGTCTGCAGATGGACCTGTCGGGGTACAGCTGCTCACGCGCCCCGCCGCAGGGCCCGCCCAGCCCGGCTCCCTCAGGCCCTCGCCCACACGAAGACCCCACGGGCTGGGTCCTCTCGGCACCCCGGTTTAGAGATGGGAAACGGGCACAGGGAGACACAGAGGTCTCCTAAGGGTGCCCAGCTGGGTTAGATGGGACTCCACGCCCACACCTGGCATCAACCTCTAGTCCACACTATTTTGCTTTACAAGGAACAATGCCGGCTGACACGTGAGCCCACCAGGCCCGTGAGAAATCGTTCACCTATGTGTCTGAGTCCTCACGGCACCTGCTGCAGGAGTGGGGGTCATCAGTCCCATTTTGATGAGGACACTGAGGCAGGATGTAGACCCCAGCAAGGTGACTCCAGAGCCCCATTTCTTAGCCATGCCACTTTTCAAGAGGGATCAGAAGTTGTGGGGACTCAGAGACAGGCTGAAGAAACATGGTGGGCTTGGAAGAGATGCTGGGAGTCCGATGGGGGAGAGGGGAAAGGACACTCCTGGGAGGGCCACCCTGGAATCTGTCCCCGTACACCCCACTCTGTCCAGCCCCAGTCGTGTTCTGGCTGGGCCTCCCTGGGCAGGTTACGGACCCTCCTGCTTCAGTTTCCCTCAGTGTGCTATGAGGATTAAGTAGCTCAGTGGGTGCACCTTTCCCTTCCTTCTCTGTCCCCGCCCAGGGGCTTGGGTGGTAGGGCAGCGAAAGTGGGTGGGGACGGAGAGGGCTTTGTGCTCCACTCAGCCACATCGGCCAGCTGGACAGGACAGAGGGCACTGGGCCTGGGGGCAAGGTGTCCACGCAGGAAGCAGCCCTTGTCCAGGCGAGAAGCAGCTGTGAGGACTGAGCCAGGGCACGGGGCAAAGGGAGACATCAAAGAGCTGTAAATCATTTCTCCAGTGGCCACGTCGTCGAGGGCAACATGCTCAGCCAGGGCCTCCCAGGGAGGCCTGCCTCCAAAGCTGTCCTCCCTGCTGCCGCAGGGGGGTTGAGTACCCCTGGGCCAGACAGCAGTCAGCGTCCTGTGGCTGCCTGCTGCCCTTGACCCTCCTGGCAGCATTCTGCAGCAAAACAGCACCCGGGGGGCAGGGCATGGGGCAGTGATGCCCAAAGGAGCCTTGGACAATGGACAGGGGGCTCTGGGCCGCTCCAAGGGCCCCTAAAGCTGTGCCCAGCCACAATCGGACACAGAGCCTAACCCTCCAGGGCCCCACGGTGGGCACGGCGCAGGCGGCACAGTACCTGCCTGGGCATCGGGAAAGCAAAATAAAACAGACATGAGGGGAGGCTCCTCCTTTCTCAAAACAAGAAGCACCTTTCAGTTCACTGTCACCTCCTCTCCCAGGTGGTCACAGCACCTTCCAGGCCTGGCCCTGTTCCTCCTAGCCCCCTCTCAGGCCCTGGGGGCTACTAGGAGCATGCAGGCCTCTCCCAGGACATGCCAGGTCTCAGGTGTGCCAATGGGGCTATTACCACCTTCAGCCCCCACGGCTGCGAATCCTTCTAGCTGGAGGTGAGCATTTTTACTAGAGAAGTCAATGCTCCTTCATTTAGGACAAAAGTTGCTGAAAGAAACATACCCTCAGGTGGAGGAGGGGCTGGGGTGGGGGCCTGGCCAGAGGCTGAGGTTTGGGTCAACAGGGCCACAGGTGCCAATCCCTCCCAGGGGGTGAGTATGGGGGTCAGGCTGCTTTGGGTGGGGGTAGGGAAGGAGGTGGCCAGGGAGCTGCCCCCTGGCCCACAGGTCCCATGTGCCCACAGCCCAGGTTCCCCAGGACAGGGCCTCCTGGGCCGACCAGGCTTTGCATCATCGGCCCTTTCTTCTTTGTTCTTTGTAGTGAGAAAGGGGCAGAAAACAAGCCCCCCCGGCTGGCCCTGGGAGACAAGAGAAGCTCTGTGTCATACTGCCCCATAAGCATTTTTCCTAAAAAAAAAGTAAAATGAGTGTGAATGCTTCTTGCTCACCCTCACAGAGCAGGACCTGTGTGGGTGCAGGACCTGCGGCTTCCAGGTGCCCACCCAGTCCAGGAGGAAGCAGCCCAAAGCAGGGATCCCAGGGAACATAGCGCAGGCTACGTGTGCCATTCCCTCACTGTGTGCTGGGTACCCACCAGGCAGGGAGGCACCTGGTCCATGCCCTGGGTGTGCTAGAGCCAACATGTGTGCGCCCCACAGAACCACCCCCTCAACTCGAAACCCGGCAGAACTCCTGTCCTCAAAACTGCGGGATGGAAATTGGCTCAGAGAGGCCAAGCGACTAGCCCGAGGTCACACAGGTAGTATGGGGCACGACCGGGGCTGGAACACGGCCCGTGGTCCCGACAACGGGCACCTCCACCCCGGAGTGGGCAGGGTCTCCGGGCGGGGGCAGTGAACCACAAGGCGGCCCCAAGTCTCACGCCTTCCAGGGCCAGTGCAGGGCCAGGCAGGTCAGTGCCCAGGCGTGGGCGGCCCCCCGCGCCCCCCCCAACCCCCGGCCTCGCGCCCGCCCCCGCCCGGCCCGCGCCGCCCTCACCTTGAGTAGGTCCAACGGGTGCGTGCAGCAGGCGGCCCCGCAGGAGGCCAGTCCCCCGAAGTACCAGCGCGACACGCGCGCCTCCGCCGCCATGGCCCGCACCGCGGACGCCCAGGAGCGCCGGCAGCCCGCTTGCAGCTCCTGCTGCCCACACCCCGGACCCGGCCTCCGCCCGGCCCCGATCGGACCCCGACTCTCGCCCCGGACCCCGGCCCGCACCGCCGCCCGCGCCGAGTTCAAAGCGCCACCCGCCACCCGCGCCCGGCGCAGCCAATGCGCCCGCGCGGCCCTGGGGGCGGGGCCAGGGCAGGGGCGGGGCCAGCTAGACCCCGCCTCGAGCTGGGGGCTGGACAGCGCCTTAAAGCGGCCGTGGCCCAGCAGCGGAGCCGAGTGGGCACCGCCGAGCGGCCTGCATCTGTGCCCGAGGGGCTAGGGCGTGGCGGGGGGGGGCCCACACCGACCCCAGGGAGCCTGCTGGGTGGCCTGCTCCACTCCCCCCGGGAACCTGGCGTCCCCCCACCCCGCCCTGCTCCGGCCGCCCCAGGGTCACCTGCACGCCTAGGGCAGGTCTCCGAAGGTCACCGCCAAGGAGCGGCCTCGGCGCTCGGCCAGTCCCTGCCACTCCCGGAGGCCGGCCTCCTGCAAACAGCCCAGCCCCAGTCGCGGCCCTGACCTTGCACCCAGTGTCCCAGCTCCGCCACGCAGGCCCTGGGGGTCAGCCCTGGGACACGTGCATCCGGAGGGGGTGGCAGAAAACCTTCCTGGAGCCAGTCTGCAGATTACAGAAAAACTAGGGGCAAAAGACAATTCGGGGAGACTAGCGACGCTCCGGTGCTCCCAGCCAAGTCCAGCCTCAGGTGTGCTCTGACCAGACAGCCATCCCGGAAGAGGACAAGGAGACAGGAAGTTCTGAGCCATGGGGGTTCAGGCTCCTGGGAGGTGGCAGCTGGGAGGCTGCCTGTCCCCAGGAGATAGCCACCTGTGTGCAGATCCCCACTCTCATTCCACCATCCAGCAAACAGGAGGTGCAAGTATGCTCCTAAGCCAGAGATGCACCTGCTGGGCAAGGTGGAAATCTGAATCCCCAGGGCCACTTTACAGCAGGGCCACACGGATCCAGAGAAGACAGAGCCAGAGACCCCTTCCCCAGGGAAGAACCTACATCTTGCAGTCCCAGCTTGGCCACTGCAGCCCTCCACCCCCACCCAAGGGAGAAGTGTGAGGGGCATTGGGGAAACAACTCTGGGTCCCCTGAGCCTGCTGAGCGCCCAGCAATTATCTAGCTGTGTCAGAGGCATAGTATGGGCCAGCAAACCTCCCTATTTACTTAGAGCTGCCACTTGGAGACTAAGGACTCTGTCTTTTAGAACTGCAGGAGGCCTCTGACCCCTGAGGTCATCAGCGGGGGAAGTGAACCGCTGCAGAGATGGTGTCCAGCCCAGAAATGTTGGGGACCCTGGGAGGTGGGAGGAGTTGGCCACACGGGCATCCTGCTTTATCTGAAGTAGAGGGGCAGGATCGAATGAAGACACCAGCTGTAGCCTAGATGGAAACATGGGCCCGGGGTGGGGGTGGGAGGGTGGGCACAGTTGGGGAAGGGTCACAGCAATTCTCCAGAAGAAACCAGAGGAGGCACTTGGCTGGCTCAGTTCCAAGAGAATGTGACTCTTGATCTTGGGGTTCTGAATTCAAGCCCCACATTGGACATAGAGGTTACTTAAAAAAAAATTCAATTGTATTTCTATGTATCAGCAATAAACAAATTGAAATTAGGAAAAACAATTCCATTAAAAAAAAGAGAAGATGCGAGACACCAAAGCTCTGCAAGGAAATGTGAAAATGTGAGATGGCTTTCACACCTAAGCCCTTTGTTTAAAGAAACAGAGCTAACAGACCAGACCAGTAGGTTGCAGGGGAGTGGCCTCCTTGTCCAGTGTCCCATGGGAAGTAAGTAGCGTCTTCAAGCCCACTCCTGAGACCCAAGCGAGCACAAAACCTGCCCAGAACCAGGTCTCATTCAGGATAAATCAAGATGTCTGAATCTTTGGTCAGCCCAAGGGCAATGTTATCAGCTCCTGACTACAAAGAAGCTAATCTCAGAGAAGGCAAGTGGAGGGGACAGCCCAGAAAGCTAGGGGCCAGGTCCCGGGGTGGGGGCTGCCCCCTCTCTGTGGTCACATCAGCAAGACAGGGTCCTGAACCCACGGCGGGGAGAAAGCCCCAGTGCACAGACCGAGGACTGCCCCCAGGTGAGAATGGCGGATCCCTGAAGCTTCGGAGCAGAAACAAGAGCTCTGAGAACTGAAACGTCAAGAGCGGCAGCACAGCACGTTGCAATCTGTGAACTCCCTCAAGACCTGGAAACACTCGAGGAGAGCAAAGTGTGGAGGAATCCTGGAAGATGCACCAAGTATGGGGCACCTTTTTAAGACAAAGGTGGCACTTTGCAAGCTCTAGGTCAGCGAACTCAAAAAGATCCCCAGCCAAATTCTCAAATGGATCATAACAATTTGTGCATAAAACCCAAGGTTTTCGCTGGGGAGGTCGGGCGAGGTCTTGAGAACAAGGCTGCCTGGCCAGGCCTCTCGGGTCGGGCCTGTCTGCGCTGCAGCATTCCCATGTCCTCATGGGGCCACATGGGGGGTCAGGTAGACACCAGGGTCCCTGGAATGGGCAGGAGGCAGGGGTCAGCTCCAGATCTCCCTCTTCCGTGTTTCATTCGCCTGGACAAAGACCCAGTATGCTAACTCCTACCAGGACCTGTAAGGTTTCACGTGTGGGCGCCATCAGCACAACTCAGGATGCACAGCAGACCTACTTCTACTTCCCCTGCTGAGCTCAGGGGCCAAGGCCGAGTGGCCTCCAGGGACTCAGGGCACACCCCACCTACTGCCAGGTCGGAGACACTTTATTGGCCAACTGCAGACCAGAGCAGGTCAACACTGGAGCTGGGGGGGATGAGGGAGTAGGACCACCAGGGACTGTGAGGTCAGGTGGGGGCACCAAGCGATCACCATCCAAGCACTGTCCTAGCCTGGTGGAAGGTAGGCAGAATGGGGATGGCCTGATAGCCTGATGGCCCTGAGGTACAGCATCACCTGCACTTTTGAGCAGCCACCCCCAGGACGTCCAGCATGGAGCAGGAGGTCCCATCACCCCAGGAAGAGGAAAGGGGAGAAAGGGAGTCCTCATCATCACCCCAATTCCCCTGGAAAGACAAAGGGGCTCAGAGAACGAGTGGACTCTGTAGGTGACCTGCAGAAGGCTGAGGCTGAGGACTGTCCCTGAGTTCAGACCACTCCCTTCCCCCAGGAAAAGGCAGTTGGGTCAACAGGATACTGGGCCAGCCGTACCCGCCCAGGTGGCCCAGTAGTCACCTGTTGAGGGAGGGCATGCCCAGAGATCTGCTGATGGTGAATCATTAATCCTCTGGGACTGTCCCGGCCACAGACTTGGCCAGTGGGGCTCTCTGGGTCAGGGAGCAGCCTTACAAGGAGTCCAGCAGGAAGCATACTCTCTGGGTGCTGGGCATGCCCCCCTGGGAGCACAGCAGCTCCCCAGGCCTGTCCTGAGGGGGTTCTATCCTCTCTGGTCCCACAGCCCTGTCCTTGCATTCTTCCAACGTGGCCAGGAGTGGACACGGGGGCCTGCCATTCTCAGGCACATGCCTCACCGCTCACCTCAGTCTGCTAAAGACCACAGGTGCCCCACACCCACCTCCCGGTGATGATCTGCCATCAGCCAGCTGCTGCCACCCCAGCAGGACGGGCGCTGCCCACACCCCCGGTGTGCTGCCACCAGCCCTGGGAGGTCAGGCCCCTGCACACAAAGGACGCAAAGGTCGCTGGCCGACCCCCACACATCCCACTGGGGAATGAGGGGGCTCCCCTAGCCGGCTCCCCACCCCCCACCTGGAAGCCCACCCAGACACACCACTCTGCACACACGGCGCCCAAACAATGTATTTTTCTCAGTGGCCACCAGGGGGTGCATGTTGACCGCGGTATGTTCTAGAGTCCGTCTCCCTGGTGCTCACGCAGGGGCCGCGCCCCCAGGCTCAGCAGGTCCATCCGCCCGTCCCAGAACGGAATTGGCCCAGGGGTGCCAGTGCCGTAGTTCTGTTCGGAGGCTGCTCCCACCAGCGGGTCCCAGTCGGGGGCGCCTCGCCCGGGTCCCAGGGACCCTTGTCCACCAGTCCCCAGAGCAGCCTACTCCAGAACCACGGTGCCGCCCGCCGCCTCCAGGGCTGCCTTGATCTTCTCCGCCTCAGCCTTGGCGACGTTGGCCTTGATCTCCTGGGGCAGGGACTCCACCAGCTTCTTTGCCTGCCACACAGCAAAGTCAGGAATGGGGCCTGGGTGGCCGCAACCCACCTGCCCCAGAAGGGGCCAGTCCCAGAACCGCTCGCGTGGTGGGGACAGCAGGGAGAGGCCCGTGAGGCACGGAGCTCACCTGGACGAGGTTTATGCCCTGGACGTAGTTCTTGATTTCCTTGATCAGCTTCACTTTGTCCACGGGCTTTGCCTCTGTTAGGCGCACAGCGAAATGTGTCTGTTCTTTCTGTGTGGGGATGTCTTCTTCTGCCACCTGGGAGAGGGAGAGACGAAGCACGGGGCGAAGTGGGCACATCCGCTCCTGGGCCACCCTGTCCTGTCACCCCCACGCCCCAAAGCGAGGCCAGCCAGGCCTGCAGCTCCAGCCGGAGGCGCACCAGGCCTGCTGGGCTCGGGGCTGACCGCCTGGAGCCTCCCTCCCTCCCACGCTCCCCAGCTGAGACCTGGCTCCCTGGCCAGAACGCTGCCTTCTCCCCAGAGGCGGTTCTGAATCTGCCTCCCCTCATCCACCCGCTCAAGTTCCCTTTCCCTTCAAAGCTGTAATCGTGGGACAGGCAGACTGACACCGACAGCTCTTATCCAACAGCGTTTCAGGAAAGCAGTGCCCTTGTCATCCTCAGCCAAGCCCCGAATCGCGTGTGGATGACAGACAGGCAGCCGCAGCCCCACCTTCGCCGAGTGACCGACGACGGGAGGACGAGGCCGACAGAGCTGTCACAGCTGAAGACACAGCACCCCCATGGGGCAGGGGCCATGTGGCCCGGCAGCCTGGGGCAGTCCTGCTTTAGATCTGCTCCCCAATTATTATTATTTTTTTAAAGATTTTATTTTTGATAGAGAGCACAGGGGAAGCAGCAAAGGGAGAGGGAGAAGCAGGCTTCCCGCGGAGCAGGGAGCCCGATGTGGGGCTCAATCCTGGGACTCTAGGATCATGACCTGAGCGAAGGCAGACGCTTAACCAACTGAGCCACCCAGGCGCCCCCTGCCCCCCAATTATTGACAGTATCCCTTCATTCTCAGAAGCGTTCCAGTTTCCACAATGAAGTTCAGAGGAACTCCATCTCTCCTTTGCCCCAAATGTTCAGCCTGAATCTCACCAGCCTGTGAAGCTACCAGTTCCCAGCAGATGGGGGAGTGGAGCTGATACCACTGGAACCATCAGACACATCTGGGACGTGGGACACCCCACGGGACCCCTGACCTGGATTCTGTAGTAAGGGATGGCCAGGGAAAGGGGACTGAGGACGGGAGCCAGACTGCAGAGACCCAGTGACCACACGCAACACACAGTGCTTAGACTGGGGTAAACCAACTGCTAAAAAGTCTGGGACCATTAGCTAAATCTGAACAGACTGAGCGAGAAAATCACTGTTAATGACGTTGGTCGTACAAATGGCTCGTGGCTACGTTAAGAAAACACCTGTGTTTAGAGATATGTGCTGGAGCACACAGAGAAAGGACAGACCACACACGTGCCTTAAGCTTCAAGGGACAAGCGAAGTAAACACGGCAGAACCTTAATCGTCATGGACACCGGGTGATACATATACAGGTTGTTCTTTGCACTTGTCGATAACTTTGGAATTTTCCCAACAGCAAGTGCAACAGCCTCCCACCAAACCAGAAACAGACAAAAACCGTAACAAACTAGCGCATGGCTTCAGGTCGGCTGGTTTCGTCGCGGAGACGAAACCTGCCCATTGCCCCACCTCTGCTCCAGCCCTGGCCATGCCCCACGGCTCTCGTGCCCGCCGGCCCTCTGCTGGGAATGCCCTGCTCTCTTCCTGTATTCCTCAAATCTCCCCCACACTGCCACCTCCTTATTGTGGCCTCCCTGGAAATTGTAACCCTCCCCTCCCCTTAAGCTTCTTCCCTACGTTTTTCCCACATCACTTATCATGTTCCGCTATTCAATAAAATTTTTCTTTTTCTTCTTATTTGGTTTATCGCCAATTTCCCTCCACCAGAAACATGGTCTCCACGTGGGCAGGGATCTGCACATCCTCGGCAGGAAGGTGGTCCCACGGAGGCTGCAGGTGGCCCACAGCCAGCACACACAGCTTTGCGGGATGTGTTGGCTGATGCAGGCTCAAGATGAGGGACAATGAGAGAAATCTGGCCACGTGACGTGGTGGCACCAGAGGAAAACCTTTTTGCATGGGACCCTGGCCTGCGCCCACCTCGGGGGGTGCTGCTGCGGCAGGGGCAGCTCCGGGCATCGTGCCGCCCATCGGCATGAGTCCAACATCCTGGATCTTCAGTGTTTTCTGCAGGGAGAAGGGAGAGCAGTCTCAGTAGCTGCCCGTCACGTTCGAAGACACCCACACAAGGCTGGCACAGTCCTCATACTCAGGGAGCACGCTTCGGACAATTTACTGCGCTCCCCAAATATACCAAGAACAAGACACAGGCCTGGGCTTGTGATACCTTCAGAAGCTCGTTGAGATCTGAGATCTCCAGGAGTGTGAGGCTGGCGATGTCCTGGACAAGCTGCTGGATCTTGGGGGGATACTCCTTGGGCGCGTTATCCAGGGGTGCACCGGCGAGGGCCTCCCCCATTCGATGGCCGCCACATCTCATCAGCCGCACAGCGCAGACATGGGGCACCTGTTTCCTAGCCCCCCATTCAAACAAGGCTGTCAGACTGGCACAAGCGGGTGACACAGACCAGGCGGGTAGGCACTATGAGCTCAGGTCTAGCTCCTTGGTCCCAACCCGGGGGTTCTCAGATTCCAGGGTCCACGAGGATAAGGGGATTTCCCAGCTACCTTAAATTCTTCAACGAGCCTTAGAAATCCACGCGAGTACGTGCAGACATGCTACCCACAACGTTAGCTTCCGGGTCGAAAAAACTATCGGCCCAAGGGAGCAGGACAGTAACTTGAATGCATTTTGCTACACTAAGCCTCTCAGAATCTGGGGCCCTCGGGCGGCACAACGCCGGACCCACTGATGGAAGCCCTACCACGTCACTGGGGCTGCGGGGGAAACTGAGGCCCGGGGAGGGGCAGGGACATGTGCACGGTCATCTGAGGCCACCCCTAGCACACTCAGCAGCCCGCGGGGGTAAGGAGTCGGCGGAGTGGGGGGGGGCCCTCGTGACGCCCACCTGCGCCGGGACCCGACGAGTCGGGGTGACATCCCGCCTGCCGCGCGCGGACGCCGCCCCCAACCTGCACCCTCAGTTGCCGGCCTCGGGCCCCGACCCTGCCACCCTCCAGCCCTCGGCTGACCGCGGTACCTGGCGAGACGGAGCGCAGCTCCCTGAAGCCCGAGACACGGCCCCCAAAGGGGGCGAGCGGCCGCCAGCAGCATCGGTCCGCGGGCGGGAAGGTCACACGCGGCTCCCCAGGAGGAGGACGCTCTAGCCGCCGGGACCGCCGAGCATACGAGCTGAGTAAGGCCGCTCTAGCCGCCGGGGCCGCCGAGCATTCGAGCTGTGTCAGGACGCTCTAGTCCAGGAGGCCGCCGGGGAAACGAGTTGGAGCGGACGCTCTAGCGCTGGCTTCCTCTCGCTCCCAGAGATTACCCACAAGACGGCGAGCCGCGCAGGCGCAGAGGCTCGTTGGTGGCGGCCGGGAGTCGGGGTCGGGCCCCTGGGGCAGGTCGCTGAGTTGTTGGGGCCCCGTCCTCGCTAGGCGAACGAAGGCCAGAGAAGGCCGAGGCTTGGGGAGGCGGTGCCGGCCGGGGCGACAGTGCAGTGACCCCTACTCCCCGACACCTGCCGAAGCCTTGCGCCGGCCGACAGCGGTTCCGGCTCGTGACGCCCTCCCTGGCCGCCCGCGCCTGGGCTCCCCTGGCGCCGAGAGCTCCCGCCGCCCTCTGGGCAGCCTTCTCCTCGCTTCCCTCCTCCCGCTGGAGGGCTGCCTCTCGCGCCAGCGCGGGGCACGTGTTCTGCCGGTCCGTGCCGCCCCGGGAGCGAGGCCCGCGTCCTGGGCCCGCGCGTCTGGGCGGTTGAACTCGGGATTCTCCGCTGACGGCGTGGCTGAGGGTTGTGATTGAGCCGGGAAGGGTCGAGGGATGGGGTCGCGGGCGGGAGGGCTAGCGGTTCGCCTGGGAGAAGAGAACTTAGCAGCCCTGGCTCTGTGTCCAGCTGCCTGAACGCCTGCCTTTCCGTTGTGCACGGGGGGTGCCTCCCCGGCCCCGCTGACGACATCCGCCGTGAGGCTCCTGGGTCTTTGCTCTTTACAGGCTTCAGCCTCTGCTGCTCCAGAGCCGGGCACGGAGCAGCGCTTGTTACATCAAATCGAGAGGGCAGAGCCGTCCTCTGCCTGGCGACCTTCTGCTGTCCTGGCCCTGCCTTTGGCCTGAGCTCAGAGAGCCTCTCTGCCTAGTAAACTAGTCCATTTCTTCACAGAAGAACTAATGCTGGGGTCACCTACGAGATCTTTAAAGTGTGTGAAATGTTCTGAACTCTGGTTACGAGGGGCTGAGTCTACACTATGATAAGGACTTTCTTCCAGACTCTGGTGTAGAATCACACTCATCCTCGGGCGTTGCAAGTCTTCGAGGAGTCAGGGTAGAGCAGGGCCAGATGGGGAGGACTGCTGCTGGGCTCCCCAAGGGCACAGCTCCGTGTGCTGTCTCAGGGAAGGCTCAGATCTGCAGCTGCTGCCAGAGCAGTGCCCACCCCTCGACACCGACCGTGGAACCAGGCTTGGTTCGGGACAGGCTGGCCCACAGGCATGTGCCTACTCGCCCCTGTCCAGAGCTGCACCAGCTGCCCACCACCTTCCTTCTGAACAGACACCGATACTTGTCGAAAGACATTTTATTATCAGTGTTCCATTCCGTCTACTCAGGGCACTGGATGAGATGGCAGCTCAGAAGCAGAGAAGCTGGCGACGAGCCCCCACCCTCCCGTGAGGGCCAGGAGTGCATGCTGACCGCAGGGGGCCACGCCAGAGGGCTCTGGAAAGCACGCACACACGTCAGACCACAGGCCATGCGGTCTCCCGGGTGCAGATGGGGGGCCCACTCCAGCCAGCCCTCACAGGACCTGACACACGGGGCCTGAAGGCTCCCTCTCGGAGAAGATCCTTCCCTCCCACCCTCCGAGGCCCAGCCCTGGGGAAAGAAGTCCGAGACCAACTCAGGGAGATGGGGAGGAGGGTGCGGCCCGGGGGCATGAGGAGTCCGCGGGAGAGGACAGAGGGCGGGGGCCAGGGTGAAGGGCCACCCCCTGCACGCAGCAGGGACACTAGTGACATGGCAGTAAGAGGAGAGCGAGGCAGGACGACGCTAGTTAGAGACGGAGGCGGTGGTTCAGAGAACTGTAGTGTTCTGGATGGCGCGCTCTGGCTGCGGTCAGTCAAACGAGATGAGCTGGGCTTCACTGCCCTGCGCCGGAGGGCCCTGTGCAGGTGGCGGCTGGGCCACGGGGGGTGGCTGTTGGGGGGGTCCCCCGGAGGGCGCCATCTGGGGGAAGGCACAGGAACCATCAGTCCTCCTTCCCCAGACCCCGGCCTTCCCCCAACAGCTTCTCTCTAGAACGCTCCACCCTGGTCTCGGCCTTAGTTAGTGCTCAGTCCTGGCAAAGCCCAGTCCACGCCAGGCCTCCCTCCTCCCACCTTGTCGTGGGTTCCCTGTTCTCGTCCTGCCCCAGCGGCGACCCCAGGAGTTCCCGACCAGTGTCCACGGGGCTGAGCACACGCGTGGTCTGGACATCTGTGTGCGTGGCTGCATGTGCCGGCTGGGAAGCAGTCCTGGCCTGCACGGGCTCCTCCCAGGACAGCCCCACCATCGTCCTCGAGCCGAGCCGCCGGCAGCCCCGGGAGGCGCTCACCTGCTGGTACATAGGCTGCTGCCCCGCGATGTAGGGCTGCTGCGGGGGCGGCAGAGGTGCGTCCTGGCTGGGGAGGGTGCTCATGAGACTCTGTGAAAATGAAGCGAACCCCACGTGAAGGAGCCCTGTATGCCAATACAGGAGCGTTTCTGACTTGGAAAATCAAATGCCCACCAGCTAGGAGAGCCTCCCGGTGGGGAGGGGGGTTGGGCAGGAGGCCAGGGCCTGCCCAGCCCTCCCCCAGCCTCTTTTCCACGTGGACACCGCACGCGGTCTCTCACCTGCATGCCGTAAGGCTGATAACCCATGGACACCGACTGAGTCCCCATGTAGCCCATGGCGCCGGACTGCGGAGGCTGGGACATGGCCGGGAGGCTCTGGGGGGCCTGGGAGGCCACGTTCTGTGGAGGGAAGTGTGTGATGGGAGAAGGGCTGCGGGCCCTTGCTGGAGAAGGGAGCCGGCCCTGCCCACCTACCTGATAGCCCTGGGTCGGAGTAGGCTGGTAGGACGAGTAGGCGGGGCTGGCGGTGGGCCCGGTGGGGCCCTGGGGCGCTGCCTGCGCCCCGGTGGCCCCTGCTGGGTACATATAGGCGCTCACCATGCCGGGATCTACGGAGGGAGAGGAGCAAGCTCACTACCCTGCAGAGTGACTTCTGGAACCAAGTTCACATTTCACATTCTCACAAAAGGAAAAGAAAACAAAGATGGGAGAGAAGCTCTAGTGCTGAATGCAATCAGAAGAAATGAACCAAACTATCGACGGGGTGTAACAGGACAGCACGGGAGGGGCGGGGGAAACGAGCTCTCGCACC
The DNA here is from genome assembly GCF_004348235.1 of Phoca vitulina. Classification (NCBI taxonomy): domain Eukaryota; kingdom Metazoa; phylum Chordata; class Mammalia; order Carnivora; family Phocidae; genus Phoca; species Phoca vitulina. Next base: position 16,032,080 of record NW_022589744.1, on the reverse strand, counting down.
TTCTGAAACTCAGGGCCTGAAGACAGAGGACTACAGACCTAGTGAGCCCAGTCAGGAGGACCTCTCCCCAGGGGCTCGGGCTGGCTTTCCCGAAACCACTTTCTGTGTACTCCAGGAACGAACAGAGCAGCCAATGTGGGGAGGATACAGGCACGGAGAGGGGAGGAAGCCCCGTGCCGGATCACCGAGCCCAGGTCTGCCGTCCGCAGACGAGCCTTGTGTGTGTGTACACGTCCTCGCGGGCTGCCGCGAGGGCCTGGCACGCAAAGCACACCCGGGCCCCAGGTGCTGAACAACCCCCACTTCCAGGACCAGCGGCTCCCTGGACAGGGGCTGCCTCCAGGGCTGAGCAGCGACAATGTGAACACAGAATGTGGGTAGATGGCCCAGGAGCCGGCCACACCTGGGACCATCTGAGCCGTGAAACCAATTGTGAAATTTGAATAAAATGGGTCCATGTGGATGTAAATGACGAAAGAGTAAAGAGAAGGAAAAGTGCTTCCTTACAGTGAAAAAATAACGGACCCACAAGAGAGGAACGAGATGAAAAAGTCACTGGGTGACAAACGTTATGACAGCCTCAGACACGACGGAGAAGACTCTAAAGCTAGCAGGTGACAACTGAGGAAGAACAAGGATGTGTGCAAGTCTCGTCCCGACTGAGTGGTTGCTGCCACCGGACGGCCAGGCCCTCGCAGGAACCCCGGGAGGCCGCCTGCACGCCTCGGGCCAGCAGCCGGCTGTGCCCTCCTGCTGAACACTCCAGCGCCCAGGATGGCCGGTCAAAACCCAACCACAAAGACCAGACACGACCCAGTGAGGGCTGGTCTGCAAGACAGCAGGCCAGTGCTCTTTGAGGAGTGTCATGAACACAAAGGCAGAGAAAGAACGTTCTCGATCAAAGATGAAAAGCAGCCAAACAGTTAAAGACAACAGCCATGGGGCTTCCTATCTGCACAAGGGGTGTTACTGGGACGGTGTGGGAGAGCTGAACCCGGCGACAGGTGAGGTCACACGCTGACCGCGCTAGCAGCAAAGGGCGTCGTAGCCGCCACCCACTCTAAAAAGGTTCAGGGAGGGCGCCTGGGTGGCTCAGTCGTTAAGCGTCTGCCTTCAGCTCAGGTCATGGTCCCAGGGTCCTGGGATCGAGCCCCGCATCGGGCTCCCTGCTCAGTGGGGAGCCTGCTTCTCCCTCTCCCTCTGCCTCCCCCCGGCTTGTGTTCATGCTCTCTCTCTCAAATAAATAAAATCTTAAAAAAAAAAAAGATTCAGGGAAAAAAGTCCACGTATGTGTGCGCACACACGGCTGCACGTATGAAGGGAGAGTGCAAATGTAATGAAACATCGTTTGGGAAATCTAGAAACCCTTTGTACCGTTTAACTTTTCTGTAAAACTGAAATTACAGCGAAATAAAAACAAAGGAAAAAATAGTAGCCTGGAGCTCATCTTGGCTGCTGGACACCTGCGCCCACCCCATTACCTGCTCCGGCCCCAGGCATGCTGGGGTAGGGGCTGCTGGCGGCGGGGGCCGGCTGGCTCATGTACACCGTGTGCATGGGGGAGCCCTCCACTGAGCCTGCGGGGCTGAAGGTGCCCGGGAAGCTTGTTGGGCCCGAGGGCTGGTACAGCACGCCCCCGGCCGCGGGCATGGCCTGGAGCTGGGGACAAAGAGAGACGGCGGTCAGGGCAGTCCTCGGTGGCCGCAGCCCCTGGCTAGGGGTGGGCCTGGGGTGGGTGCGTGCCTGGGCGTAGGGCAGGGAGAAGGCGGGCATTTGGGCACGCATCTGGATGGTCTGCTTCTGCTGCTCCAGGCGCAGCTGCCGCTCCTTCTCCTGCTCCTGCAGGCGCTGGATGGCCAGCTGCCGCTGCACCTCCAGGTACTCCTGTGGGCACAGGGCACCGTCAGGCCTGTCCACGACCGCGGCACCCCCCAGGTGGGGCCGGCCACCACACCTGCTTTTTCTGCCGCATGATCTCCAGCTTCTGGGCCAGCTGGATCTGGCGCTGGCGCTCGGCTTCCTCAGCTGCCCGGCGAAGCTTCTCCCGGTGCTCCTCCCGCAGGGCGCTGAGTGCCCCCCGGGCATCGCGGATCTGCGCCAACTTGTCCTGCAGCCCCTCGTAGTATACTGAGGGGAGAGGGCAGTGCCAGGAGTGCGGGGCGTGGGAGGGAAGCACTGGCTGCCCAGGGCCGGGCTCTGGCCACCAGGCCTGCCCTCACCCAGCCAAGCGCCTGTCTGCAGGGCACAGCGGGCATCTAGGCTCCCAGGGTCAGGCTGGGGGTGGGATTCTTCCTGGAGCCGATGGTCCTATGCTTAGTGGGACATTTCGCATCGCAGAGACCACCTCCCGCGTTGCCCACGGCCCAGAGAAGGACTCTTGAGAAGCTGCCGCCCTCGGGGTAGTCCCACCGAGGCCCTTCTCCGTGCCCACAGCGAGCGGCCAGCACAGATGCTCACACGACACCGTGCTGAGGGCCCCCCGGGCACTGTGGCACCTACGCCTGCGCTCGTCCAGCTGGTTGAGCAGCTCCAGCAGCTGGGGGTGCATGCTGTTGATGGACTGGAAGAGGGACAGCACGGCCGAGTCGTTGGTGATGCTGCGGCCCCGCACGTGGTTGCTCTTCATGCGGTTGACGAAGGTGGTGACGGCATTCTGCAGGGCCTTCAGGAACTGCGCATGGCTCTCCTCCGACTCCCCGTTCTGGTACTGCTGCTGGGGGCAGGTGGGGGCTCTTGCGGAGCAGCCCCTTGGGCGGGGCACCACCCACCACTCCAGGCACTGAGCCCTGGCCTTTCTGCGCAGGACTCGATCCTCCCAGTGGTGCTATGAGGGGGCACCCTTTGACAAATGCAAACACTGAGGCCCGAGGAGGCTTAACTCTTGCATTTGGGCGTGGCACTGGCCAGGACAGAGCTGGTTGGAGCTCGGGCAGCCTGGCTCACAGCCCCTCTGCCCCTACCCTGCAGGGGACCTGCCTCCCTCAAAGAGGCCCCGGTCTTTCAGTCCAATGACCAACAGAGCCCAGAAACCCCAGGACAGAACAAGGACTCATCCAGGTGATTCTGGGCTGCCCTAGGATATTCCGATCCATTCTAGGCAGCAAGTGGCCAAGTTGTGGACCACAGCCAGCCAACCCAGAGATGTTCCATCGAGAGTTCTGGGCTGGAATGGCTTGCCCCTGGGAGGTCGCTGTGGGCAGGGCTCAGCCCCATCAGGAGAGCTGCCTGTGCGGGGCCCATGAGGGAACCACAGCTTACCTCACCAAAGGGGCCGCCGGAGGGAGCTATGGGCTGAGAGTCTGGCTCCGGGAGGGGAGTCTGGAAGAGGACAGAGAGAGTGAGGGGGTCATCCGGCCTGTCCCAGGCCCCCCCCCAAACAGGACTGTGGGCCAGGAGTGCTGAGAGCAGTGCACCTCCAGCGCGTTGGCGGGGACTGCATGCCCCTCCACGGGCGGGGCGGCCGGCTCCGTCAGGGGCGCGGGTGCGGACGGGGTAGGGCTCTTGCGGGCCTCCTCCTGCTTCTTCTCCCAGTAGTTCCGGTTGAGGTACCGGGCGAGCTGCGCACACAGCAAGGGTCACTCCCAAGGGCCAGGGAGCAGCAGGGGAAAGCACTGCACGTGGGGGCACCCTCACCTCGGGGTCGATGTCCTCAGCCAGCGGCGCCGACGAGGTCTGGGGAGACACAGACCAGAGCAGCAGTGACCCATGGGCTCAAACATGTGCCCAGCTCCTCCCAGGCCGTCGCTCGGGAGGCTGGGATGCCACCACGGTGACAGTGGACCCCAGGCGCTGGCCAGTCTCTGAACAAGGCGCAGGGCAGTATCCCGCCAGCCTTCCTGGCAACCACACCTCCGGTCCCAACGGTGGACTGTTCTTAGGCCCTCAGCCACCCGGCCCCACCCAGACCCCGCAGAGCTCGCCATGACTTCCTGAACCTTCTGTCTCACCTGCCACCCACCCCCTTATTTACAGAGAGGACTGAGGCCAGAAAAAGGCAGGCCACCTTCGAGCCCAGGGTTTGCCCGCCTCCTCTCACTCTGGGGAGGTCTCCAACCTTCCCAGTGTCATCCTCCCCTACAGAGAACCCCGACCTGGAGCGGAGGGCTGGGGAAGGCTAGGCTGGACCTTCACCTTCCCCAGCTTCATCAGGCCATCCTTTCTGGGGCAGCCCTCCCACCCTCCCGCACCGAAGTGTGGCCCAGGCCGGGAGGGTGCTCACCACAGGCGAAGAGTACAGGCTGCTGGCCGGGGGCGCCGACGAGGCCACGGGCACGGGCTCTGCCTTGGGGTATGTGGCAGCGGCATATGCGGACTTCTGTCTCTGCGGGAGAGGCAGGAAGGGTCCCGGTGCAAGGGGGCTGACCTACCACACTCCTCTGCCCTCCCCAAACATCTCGGCGCACCCCCCAAGCCCGGCGCACCTGGCCCAGGGGAGCTCCCCTCCAGCTCACCATCCTCTCCTTCTCCTCGGCTTCCGACTGTGACAGAGCCAGGGCCAGCTGCAGGTCCTCCTCCTCCTGCAGGGCCGTCTCATCCCGCTTGGGGGGCAGCTAGGAACAGACAGGCTGTGAGCAGGGCCTGGGGACAAGGCACCCCCAGGGACCCGGGGCCAGTACCTGGGATTGCTGGGACAGGGGGCTGGTCAGGTACTCCGGGGGCAGCTCCGTTGTGGACGACGCCTTTCCTTCTGCTTTCCTGGAAGCGAGAGGACACTGGGTGGCTGAGCACCATCCCCCGGCCCCCAGCATCCCCACAGAACGACGACAGTGCCACAGGCCACGCTCTGGAGAAAAACTGGTCCCTCAAAGCAGCTCTGTCGCCTCTGGGACGTGGGACCCCGGGCAGGTCACCTGGCCTAAGCCCCAGCCCCCTCTCCTGGAAATAAGGTTCAACCACGGGAAAGGAACTTTCCAGGGGAGCGGCCTGGAGGCACCACCTAACCGAGGGAGGAGTTCCCATTGCTGACACTGGGAGCCGGACAGCACGGGCCCCCAGAGCGGCTGCACGGAGAGGGACAGCCTCATCCTGGGAACGCACAACCTGACTCTAACCACAAGGCCCCAGACCCAAACCAAGGGGGGCGCCACACCAGCCCAGGCCCCTGAGAAACGCACACGTCGGGACAAAGAGGCTGCATGGAGATCTGGGTCACGGGAGTGCAGTGACAGCCACCTGCCGTGTGCCGGGGGCCTGGGCGGGCCTGGCGGGGGCAAGACTGCCGCAGGACATGACTGGGACTTGCTGGAACCAGACGGAAACACAAAGCATACATCACGTGTCCTGGCCGGACAGCTCTGCTGTGCTCTCAGGAGTACACGCTTCTTGGGAAATGCACACGGCGGGTTCGGGGACGGGGTACCCGCAGCTCACTCTCAGAGCTTCAGAATGAACAAGATACGCGGGAACACCCGTGCAGATGGGGAAGGAAGACCATGCGCTTGAGCCAATCGCCCACAAGGCCGTGTCAACACCGAGGGACCCGGGAGGAGGCCGCACCCCGCAGGGTCTGCTTCCCACGCCTGCATCTTTTCTCTAAGTTTTACTTCCAAGCTAAGAAGTTAAAAAGCAGACAAACCAAACAACAACCCCCAGCAGCTGGCTGGCAGGTCCCAGCCCTGCCCCCAGACGGCCAGGAGCAGCAGCCCGGCTTCAGGGAGCACACCCGGGCCCCCAGGGCCCCCAGCAGGGCACCCACCTGTTCAGCTGCTCATAGCAGGGCTCGCACACGCGCACCTCCTTCTCGATGCCGAACTTGGGGATGGTGGAGCACTTGGAGGAGCACTTGCCGCAGAAAATCTGACCGCACGCCCGGCAGTGGTGCTGCAATATGGAGCGGGTCAGGCCGCGGCCCCCTCGCGCCCCCCCTGCCCACCACTGCCCGCCGCAGACGCCGCCAGGCCGGGCCCCCAGGGTGGGCAGACGGCAGGCCTGCGAGGCCACAAAAACCCTAGGGAAATGGCACGTTTCCAGGCTCTCAACTGCAGCCACCGTTTGGGGGAAAGAAGTCAAATTAAAAACAAAAGTTCCTAAGAACCACGCATGAGTTGCTTGGAGAGAAGAGGTTGTGCTGACAGAGGTCCAGGGAGTCTGCTCAGAAGCCCTGGCCTCAGCCTCCACCATCGTGGTCTGTGCTTCAGGAGGGAGGGACGTGGCGGCTCGAGGGCCCGAGTGCACAGGCTGTTAGCCTCGAGAGGCAGCCAGGGGGCTGCGGGCCCCGGCAACACACACCCGAGCCTCCCACAGCCCCAAGCTTGCAGCGTTCCTGTCCCCAGGGGGGTGCACCCGCGCCCAAGCTTTGTCAGACGGCACAGACCACCGGGCTCGGGACCCCTTGATGACCCTGCTCACCACGGAGCTAGGAGCTGGAACTGCTCCTTGCACCATGAGGCCATAGCCAAGAAAAAAAGGATCCTGAGTGGGTTCAGTGGCCCCCTGGGGACAGCCGGGGTGGGGGTGGAGTCGGCCCTGGGGCGGGCACACTCACCTTGCGTGTCACCACCCCGAACTGCACTCTGCAGCGGTGGCACTCCTCAGCATCCACCCAGTCGGGGGCCTGGGGGGCAGGCAGAGTCAGGATCGCATGGCCTCCACCTTCCCGGCCAAGATCCCTGTTTCCCACAAAGGGGACAAGACCCCAGTGTGGGCTCAGGGGCTGAGGTCCCAGTCTGCAGATGGGAGGCAGGAGCCCACCCCAAACACACTCTCCTTTCTGAAGGTGTGACTGCAGGAGCCCCTGCAGCTCGGGGTCGGTATTTGTCTTAACTACGCGAACCCGTCAGCCGCAGCGTGAAGGGACCTTGAGCTGCGTTCCAAACTGAGCCCCCGGAGGCACGGCTGCATGTCCCATACGTGTTGTTTTTGAGACAAAACGGCAGCTCACCCACTGATGTTCCCCACAAGCCGGGACCCGGGACTTCCCTTCTGCTTCCTCAAAGCAGCCGAACTCCCAGAGCGCCCGGCCAGTTCAGCTGGAAGAACCTGTGGCTCCCGATCTCGGGGTCGTGAGTTTGAGCCCCATACTGGCTGTACAGATTACTTAAATAAACTTAAAAAAAAAAAGCAGCCGAACTCCTAGATGGCCAGCACCCCGTGAACTCACTCTCTCTGCGGCAAACATGGCGTCGCTCTCCTTGAACTCCGGGAAGACGTGTCCTGGAGAAAGGAGACCACGGTCACCACCAGTGCCACGCCGGTATGCGGGGCCCTGACAGCCTTAGCTGTCCTTGCCCAGTCTGCCCCGAGACCTTCAGGAGCCACGTCCTAGCTCTGGGCAGCCACCTCCCCAAGCACACCTACAAAAGGAGGCCCAGAGGCCCCGGGCAGCAAGCTCAGTGACCCAGCACCAGGCGAGGGCACCTGGGTGTGTGAGCGGGCCGCCCCATCCCAAGGCATGGGGCCTGGCCTCATTCGCACCCCATCGAGGCTTCACAGATCTTCCCTGGACCTGCTGTCCGGCTCCTGGCCCCACACCCCAGCCAACTGTACCTCTCAGGACTCTTAAAACAGATTCCCAAGCTTTTTGGAGGCACAGGCTCCTTGAAAATTCCATGAAGCTTTGGGCTGTCTCCCCAGGAAAGTGAATGCGAGCATACACCCGCCATCCCATGTCCAACGTCCAGGATTGAGGGACTGAGACCAGCTCACTGACACGGACAGAACCTTCATCACAAGTCTCCATGAGGTCCAACCCGCCCATAGCCACCAGATGCCGCCCCTGCTCCACGCTTCATCTCAGGGCCTTTGCACAGGCGGGAGCCGCTCCAGCCCCCCCCGTGCCCCCCAGCGTGAGCACTACAGTCTGAATCTGCTGTCCTCCTCGCCAAGCCCCAGCAGATCTGTGTGGCCGCTGTGGCAGCTGGGAGGAGCACAGATGAGGCCTTGAAAAGGTCCCCCAGCTGTCACAGCCCTCCCAGGATTTCCCGCCATTCTCGGGGCACCCCAGCTCCCGCCTGAGCCGCTCTGGCAGGCTGGTCCCTCCTGTGCCTTGTCCCGTCTGTGATGGCCCCGGGGCCTCAGAAGCGAGTCCTCCACAGGATGCTGGCTTGTTTACACATTCAGGTCTGGCACACGAGCTGCCTGCTCTCCAGGCCTCCTCCCACCCCCCACGCTAAATCAGCCCCCAAGAGGCGAGGGCCCCCGCTTTACTTCCTTCCTAGGACCCAACACTCCGGACTTAGCTCCTCTGCTCAGTCTTTTCACTTGTGTGTTGTCCACCACATGCCCCTGTCCTGCCCTGACTGGGCGTAAGGTCGGGAAAGGCAGGGGCTCCAGAGCCCAGAGCAGGCTCCCACCGCCGCCGGTCATGCAGTATGGTGCTATCCCCCTGCCCCGCACAGGGTGCACACCCAGCCCCCACCCAACGCACCTTCCACCTTCATGATCTGGTACGTGTCCTGGACCACCTTGTACTTGGGCTCGTTCCGGAAGGCGTGAGCCCAGGCCTGGATCAGATACAAAATCTTGTTTCGGACGTTTACTTCCACCTGCCTCTGCATAGAAACGAAAACGGAGGAGGAGAATGAGAGACATGGAACACCAGAGATGTCTCAGCATGAGGAAGCTGCAGGAAGACCGCACCACTCTGACCATGTGGGGTGGGCAGAGGCAGGGAGGGCCCCACGCATGGGGCACCAGAGTCATGCATGGACCCATTACCCAGGCCCAGCCCTCCTCCATGAAGCCCGGTCCCTGAGGACAAACTTGTCACAGCGGTGTGCCCACTCAGGGCCTGACTTTTCTTTAATGCCCTGGGAAAAGCTGGGGAAGCCCCGAAGTCCGGTTCCCCAGACCCACTACCCTATAACCACCTGCTTCTTCCTTCCCTGCCCCTAGGAGCTTGGTCAATGTCAGGGGCCCACAAGTCTAAGCCGGTGTGGCTCCAGCAAATGCCAGGCTCCATCAGGCAGCGCCCACCAGAGCCGTGCTGAGGGAGCGATGTGCAGCTGGCCGCCTTTCCTCTGGCCACGGCCAGCCTAGGTGGGCGGGGGCAGGGGGGCAAGCGGGCGGCCGCCCCAGGAGCCGCCCCATGGGCAGAGCCACCGCTTCCACCAGCTTAGAGCATCATCAGTCACGTGCCTAGAGCTCTCCCGGGGACGCTCAGGAAGATGGCAGGATGAGAAAGCTGCTCCGGGGAGATGCCAACTAGACTCACTCACTAGGCTTCTGGTTCTTTCCTGTGATCCGTGTCCAGTCGGTGGACCCCTCTTTCCTATCGTGACCCTCCCTCTCCAAGGGGGGACTGACTGGCTTAGACCACATGCAGCACAAACAGGACACAATTGCGGGACACGAGAAGCGAAGGGTCTGACCCTTCTGCTCTTTCAGCCTGGATGCAGGGCCCCCAGTCAGGGCCCAGCTCAGGTCCCAGATGGGCTCTCAGCCACGTGAGGCCACGGACACCCACACAGGCCAGGAAGCTGTGGCCCCGCCCCCCAATGGAGCAGAGACTGTGTCTGGGGCTCCGCTCCTTGGCCGCCGCCCCGGCTGCCTCACCCCTGTGGGACGGGTGCACCCCTATACCGCCCTCTCTGCATCACACAACCTGCTGGTGTCACCACCCACATCACAATCCCTGCAGGTGGGCAGCGCCAGCCCGCGGGGCCACGGATGGTGGCCTGTGCAGCATTATCTCTCGGGGCTCTGGAGGACTGTCCCCCCTCTACAAATGCAGAGTGTGAAACCCACTCCCCAATGTGTCCCTGCTGTGTCGTGTCCCCCCAACCTCCCTCCATAAGCACGTCGGACTCACACATCTCCCTGCTCAGAATCCTGGCTCTGCACGTGGGACCCACCCAGCCGCCCTTCGGGGCTCCCCCCAGGCCTCTGGCCGCACCCTCTGCTCACAGCCACCCACACGTGCACAGCTCCTTCCCCTCCTTCTCTGCAACCCGGGGAGACTCCCAGCCCTGCCCCCGGGAAGCCTCCCCTGACCCCCCAGGAGGAGCAGGGTCTCCTCAGCATCCCCAGCACAGCACTCCGGTTCGTTTCCGGTAAAGCCCCAACATCATCGAGCTGGGATTTGGGAGGTTCGGGGACCACCAACACCCACCTTCCTGTCCTCAGTCCTGCCTGGCCCTGCCACCGCCTCAGGGGCCAGCAGAGCCCCAGAAAGGCACAGGCACGGCCTCGGGGTAACTGTGTCCTCCCCCCCAGGGCCCACCTTCAGCAGCTCCTTCAGCTCCTCCATGGTCTGCTTGTTGGCCACCTCATCATGGACAGTCTGGCCGCAGTTCTTCACCACAGACTCCATGACCTGCAGGACCCAAGGAAGGGAAGTCTCGAGCCCCCGGTCCAGCCAGGGTGAACCCGCCTTGGACAGGCCCCTCAGGCAACCTAGCCCATCAGCAGAGTCCCCGTGGCAGCTCTGAGTCAGGCAGCAACCAGCGCTGTATGTGCTCCTTCTAACTCCATTTCTTACCACCAGGGACAGAGACCAGAGTCAACCTCAGGGCCCTGAGTCTGTAGCTTCAGGGGGGGCAGCTGAGGCACTGTCCTCCATCAGGGCTGCTCCTACCTGCCCTCACGCCCCAGGCAGCTGGGCAAGGCCCCAGGGTCACGCTGTCTCTGCCGTCTGGACACTGGGGCGGCAACCCTTGAAGTGGCCAGAGTGCAGGGATCTAGTTACCTCCAGGGCGTACAACGCCACGTGAGGATTCTTGTCGTTGACTTTCTTTTTGATGGAACTCACGGCATATTTGGCTCTGAAAAAAGAAATGTTGATAAAAGAAAAAAGAAAAAAATATCATCTTAAAAGCCAACTTGAGAAAACCTCTGCCACCCTTTGGTCTTCAAAATCCCCAAGCAAACATTAAGTACCTCCAAGCAATACAGAGAAAACCCTTTCCTTGTCCCCAGATCCCCAAAACCCCAGCGCGGAGACCACTCAACTCTCCTCCTAAGACCTAATGTGGTCGACGTCCATCAGGGCAGGATACTGCGGGATCCTGGAGCATCAGTGGGCACCAAGGAAGCTGGGAGTGCCATGCTGCCACCCCCTTGCTTCTGAGCAGGCACAGACCCTCCTCACTTACTGTGTGTCCCCCTGGCGGATGAGGTCACAGATCTGCAGGATGGACTCCCAGTCGGTCTCCAGCAGAAGCTGGCTGGTTGCTTTGTCTACGGCAAAAACACACCATTACTGGAGCTTGTCCTCTGTGATTCCCTGGTTGGCCCCAGAGCTCAGCAACAGAGAAAGGACCGCCTCCTTCCCATTTAAAACATTTGGACTGAATGGAAAACCCCATGAAAATCCTCTTGATGCCCGATAATCACGAGAGTACCATCCTTTCCAGAAAAGCAAACAGCTTAAAAAATACTAACGGCACAGCTGCTGTACACTTGATCCAAACGCTTTATGTGATCACCGAATTCTTAAACAATCTCCTGAGCAACGTCCTATTCCCATCGTCTTCACAACAAAGACAACGAAGCAGAGAAGTGAGGTCACTGCCCAAAGTCACAGAGCTTGCCGGGCCAAGCCAGGCGGGGTTTCACACTGCACTCTGCCACCTCATCCCTGAGTCCCTGGTTTTCCCCATGTTTAACCTGTCCGATGAGATCTCAGCGGGGGCAAGGCTGGAGAAGATGCAGCCTGGACTCCAGTCTTCTGCTTCAAGTGTTTCGTGGGATGAAGCCAGGAATGACCTCCAGGAAGTATTCTTCAAATAACACCTGTGCTCTCTGCACGTCACAGCTGGCCCACACACACTATGCTCTGCTCCCCCAGCCCTGCTGGCTCTCCTCCCTGGAGACACACCGGGGGTCTAATAAGGTGCGTCCACACATAGTACTGATCTGGTAGTAACTTCTGGATTGATCTTTGGAGGGCTGAACCACCCCTCAGCATGCATGTTCTCAGAACAAGGAAGGTGCCTCATATGAGGTCTCCTCCAAAACCACATTCAAGGAAAAAGCAGGGCAGGCTCAGACCAACCACTGGAGCACCCAGAGCCCCCACCGCAAACACAGAACCCACCCAGTAGCATTGGGGGTGGAGAGCATGCTCATAAACATCCATCTTCCCCTTACTAAAATTGGTGACCTCCAGAAAGCTCATAAAGGATCAGCTATCCACATCTGACAAACAGAAAAACCACCTCCCTAAACCACCGGGGCCTTCCCGGAGCCAGTGGGGGAGCCAGTGGGGACACGGGGCTGCCTGCCTCCCAAGGAAGCAGCGCTCAAAGAGCCTGGCAGGTCCCCGGGAGGACACTACTGGTTCCACCCTTTGGAGCCCAAAGTTTGGGGCACCCTCGGTTCCCCAAACCTCGGTTCCCCTGCAACCTAGAATTTTTTGGGGGGAGGGGATCTATTTGACTAAGTGACCCGTTTCCATGACTCAGGACTCGTGGCCCGCTCAGTCAGGCTTGTGGCTCCGGGGGGGGGGGGGGGGGGATCCTTTCCCTGGGGACCTGCCCGCCTCGGCACAGGAGCAGAGCCTCGAGCACGGTCGCCGCGAGCGCGGGCCCAGCCCCTCTGCTGACCCTCACCCACTTGGGTCGGAGCCCGCGCCCAGCGCCCCGGACTGCCAGGTCCCTACACCGCCGGCGCGCCCACCCACACCCCGGGCTCCGGGGCCCCGGTCGCTTCGCGGCCGCCCCCCGGCTCTGCTCCCGGGACGCTGGCCAGCCGCGAGGGGCGGGGGCCGCGTTACCTAGGAGACGCTCGAAGGTGCCGCTACCGCGCCCCATGGCGACCCCGGACCCCGACCCGACGCCGCTGCGCTCTCCGCTGCGAACCGGCGCGCCCCCGACTTCCGCTTCCGCCTTTGCCTAGGGCGCGCGCACGCGCGCGTCACCGGGCAGGGCCGGGCCGCGAGCCGCGAGGAGGCGGGCTTTTCTGCTCGCCCCAGACGCTGTGCGCCGATTGGGCTGCAGGCTGCACATTTTGAGACGGTGAGCGCCGAGAACCAATGAACAGCTCGGACGTAAGCCTATCCAATGAGAGCGGGGTGGAGGGCGGGACTTGCGCCGAGCTACGGGTCCCGGATGGAGTTAGGAGCCGTGATGTGTCTCCTGCTGGGGGCCTCGGGCGTCGGGAAGACGCTGTTGGTGAAAAGACTGCTGAATATCCTTCCGCGCCGGGCGGGGGCCAGGAGTGGGGGGGGCAGGGGACCGGTGCGGGCGTCGGGGTGCTCCCGGGGGAGCGAGGATGGGGTCCCGGGGGCGGGGTGCTGGGTGGGCCGGGCGGGTCCGGCCGCCGCCAGCGTTCTCTGCCCGGCTCGGGATCCTTGACTGCCCACACAGCTGAGCTCCGGCGATGGCAAGGGCGATCTGGGCGATCCTCCCCCGACGCGGCCCACGGTAGGCCGCCCCTGTCCCGCAGGTTTAGCAGAAACGGGTACCCTTGACGGTTTGCAAAGCGCTTTGGGTGGTTTTAAGTGGAAGCTGGAGTCCGGCGGGTCAGTGTGTTAATGCAACCCTCGGGAGGTGAGCGGGGTGTCCCGGGAAGGAGCCTGCCTCCTGGGACAGAGCTGCGGTGGACGTGGGTGCATGGCAGGGGCCCCGAGCCGCCCGCCCCTCCCACTCTTCACACTGCTTTCTCTGGTCGCCCCAGAGGCGAATCCCACTGATGGGTGTTGGAGCGCGGCCACAGCCAGCTCTGAGGGTTAGGGCGTGGACCTTTGGAAGCTACTTTAGCCTTTCTTGCTTAGGGTTGTGCTTTAGAGTCTGAGCCCTTGAGAACGGGCGTATTGGGGTTTAGATCAGTGTAAAGGGCAGTGCACGTTTCTTTCCAGGAGTTCCCAGTGGGAAGGAGCTTGTGTCCTTAATGCTTTCTGTTTTTTCCCACAGGTGGGCACCGACCTTACTGACATCGTGGTTCCAAGAAAGATTACCATCCGGGAGCTGGGGGGGTGCATGGGCCCCATCTGGCCCAGCTACTATGGAAACTGCCGTTGTCTCCTGGTAGGTCATGATCCCGTGAACTTGTTTAGGGATCGTGCAGTGCTGGACCTCACTCCATACAGGCTGGAGTTTGGGTTCCTGGGCCAGTCAAGGACTTCCTTTTGGGAATGCAGCTTGATCCCTAGTGCTCCTGTTCCAGAGCTGACGTGAAAGCTCATGCGGGGCTCCAGACAGAAGTGTTTCTTCTCTGCCAGCAACATGCTTGCTTTCTGAGATGTTCCCCTGCATGGGTTCTTATGCTTGACTTCTCCATGCTTTGTCCCATGCTAGCAAGGCCTGTGCCCCAAATCCCAGGACCCTTCCTGGGAGCACGGATGGCCACGCCAGTAGAGACCTGTGTGGGTGGAAACAAGTGACAGCAGGTCACACTCATGCAGCTCATTTCCCTTTACTTCTGCTGACCCCAAAGTCCTTTGTTTCAAAGTCATTGTGCTCTTCTGAGCCAAGTCACGACACCCAAAGAAGAGGGTTCGGGAAGGACTGTCTTCCTCACAGGTGGCACTGGTCTGCATTTTCTTCTTGCCTAGTTCGTGATGGACGCGGCTAACCCCACTCAGCTGTCTGCCTCCTGCGTGCAACTCCTGGGTCTCCTTTCTGCGGAAGGACTAGCAGAAGCATCGGTCTTGATACTCTTCAATAAAATGTACGGGTCTGTCATCCTGGAGGAGTGTGGGGTGCGTCCCCCCACGAGGAGTTCCCTGGAGCGAAGCCAGGAGGGTGGTTCATGGGGGGGTACAGTGGGGGTTGGGATCGGCTTGTGGCAGCCCACCTTGACAGGGCGCTTCTTCCGCTGTAGTGATGTGCCCTGTTACATGACCGTGGAGGAGATGAAGTCCTTGATGAGACTCCCGGACATCATTGCCTGTGCCAAGCAGAGCATCAGCACAGTGGCAGTCAGCGCTCACAAGGGCACTGGCTTGGCAGAGGTGCTGCACTGGCTCCAGGACACCCCGGGGACTGACAGCTGACAGCTGACCCGCGGGAGGAGACCATGACGGGCCGGCTCTGTGGAAGGGCCAGAGAGCCGCCCTGCTTGGCCTGCAGCGATCTGTTCTCATCAGGACAGGATGACCCAGCACAAGCCTAGGGGATGGGCTTCTGGCCTGAGTTGCAGTGACGGGTAAACTGAGGAACCCTGGTTACAGAAACTCCTGACAGCTGGCCTCCGAATGAAAAGATCGTCCCCAGGGCTGGGAGAGGACAACAGGCTTGCAGGGTGGCTGGGCGACCTGCTCCCATCCCGGGATGTATTCCCTTCCCACAGGTGTCTGGACTGCACACCCACAGGGCTCTCTGTAGAGTTTCTGACAGGCTGATGATGTGACTCCCACTGTATGAGGCCGTTGTCATGGAAAGAACTGAGCTTGGAATCAGAACGAGAACGGTGTTTTCATTAGTTCATCTGCTTAGTGCACGTTCGTCGCCGAGGAGGGCGTGGGGGTCCCGCGGGTAGGCGAGAGTGGGGGCAGCTCTGATAGAGCGTGGGAGGTCCTGGCAAGCTCACCCTGATTTCAGCTGAGGGGGCTTGTGGGAGGACAACGGTGTATTCGTGTCCTAGGGCCTCCATAACAAATTGCCACGTGGCTTAAAACAATCTAAACTTAAGCTCAAGGTTCTGGAGACCAAAAAACTGACAGGAAGGTGTCAGCAGGGTTGGTTCCTTCTGGAAGCTCCGAGGGAGGTTGCATTTCTTGCTTCTGGCTTCTAGTGGTTGCTGGTACTTTTCGATATAATTTGGCTTGTGACTCGCAGAACTAAACCCCTGCCTCTGTCTTCATGTGGTCTTCTCTTCTTATCGGGACACCTGTCACTGGATTTAGGGCCCACCCTGAATCCAGGATGATCTTGAGATCCCTCGTTACATCTGCAAAGACCCTTTTTGGAAATACGGTCATGCTTCCGTGTTCCCAGGGTAGGGAGAGGTCTGCGTGGGGCTACTGTTCAGCTCGCTGCGGTCGGTTAGGAAGCCCCTCCCGGGTGTGGTTGTGCGTTTTCTGCAAGCGGCTTTCTCCGTCTCAGCTGGCAGTTGAGGCTAGTTGGGCCGCGAAGGAACGCCGGGCATCTGTGCTGTCCCGGCATGCAGCGCGGCGGCCCGGCCTCAGCCGCGGGGTTTCCAGTTGGCCCTGTTGTTACAGGGGTGTGTGTTCACGCGGGGCTTGTAAATGATGCCTCAGAAAAGCTCTCGCAGAGCCTGCAGGGCCACAGGGGCTCCAGCACCCCCGACCCCCCCACCCTGTGGAAGCGCTCCTCTCTGGGAAGGTCACGCAGCCGCAGATGCGAGCGGCCTCCACCCCGGGGGTGCAGTCCTTGTGGATTTCAGACAACTTGGCACCCCCGCTTCAGAGAACTTGGACACAGTGCGTGCTCAGCAGACAGGCACCTGGCTCCGTCTCTGGGGGTGGCCCCCAGCGCGGGGCTCCTCTGATTTGGGCCTGGTGACATCTCATGGTTAAGGCAGCCTGGGCCGGGTTGGTGAGTCTTCGGGACACTCTGACAAGCCCGCGGTGATTTCATCCTCCGTGTGAGCTACGAAGCTGGTTTTGAAAGGCAAACCCCCTCCAGCCACGATGCCTTTCCACCTTCCTGCTTTCGTGCCACGTCCCGGCCATGGGTCCGGGAGCGTGGGTGTTTCTCAGGGGCTGCGTTCACCCCGGTCTTGCCGTCCTGCCCACATCCTGGAATCCTACTGCGGGAAGCGTGCCAACCACCGAAGGGGCGGCCGCACTGCCCACCCCACTGGCACCTGTGATCTGCCAGCACAGTGGCAGCCAGGGTACCGGGCACCCGACGCGGGGCACAGGGCCCCCCCCCCCCACAGAAACACACCCCTGAGACGCTAGCCCTGATCACAAACACAGCTTCAACTCAAGTTTTTAATTTGGAAAAAACCAAACAGAAAACACTGTAAAGAATGCAAACAGGGAAAGGCAAAAAAGGATCCCACGGAAGCACACTGCCCCACACTTTCTGTAGGGCCACCATGGCCAAGGCTGAGATGTGGTAGTTCCCGGGTGCTGTCCTCACAAGGCTATGAGCAGCAGGACGCTCCCCTTCGTGTTCCACTGCCGAGAACCCTCCAGTCAGCACCCTGCACCCAGCGCCCCACAGCTAACCACACTGGTAACATCTGGGTGCTCCCTCCTTTGGCTCTGGTGGGAGAGTCAAAGCTTGCCAGGCCCTGCTGTTGGCAGGAATTCCCCATGTAACCCTTTCAGCCTCGGGAAGGTCCCGGGCCAGGGTTCTGTCCTTGCCCTCAAGCTGCTTCAGACCTGCTCTTTTTTTCCCCAAAGACTTGAGAACACAAACCTACTCTCAAACCCACTGGGTGTGGGTGGTGTCCTGTCTCCATATCCCAGTGAAAGCCTGGGTGGGCTGCACCTGCCTCTGTAGGGACAAGGTGCCAGGAGCAGGTCCCGGTGGCCTAGACCCTGACCCCCCCCCCCCCCCCCCCCTGCTCCGGCCTGTGCTTCCAGCCGAGCTGCGCTGTTGAACCACACGGAGCTTCAGTTACAGATTCAGCTGACCAAGTCTGCAGTGTCTCCAGCGGACTGGCGTTGAAGGACAGGATTATGGGATCGTCCTCCCTAAAGCGGCCCTGGATTATGTGAGCCTGGACCTGTGTATTCAGAACACAGCTGCAATGAATGATGCTAGGTGTGCCCGACTGGCTGTCCCAGACGTGCTGGCCAGTCTACGGGCACCTGGGGCAGATCATGCTCTGTGAGGGACAGCCCAGCAAATGGCCACTCACAGAAAAGCCCTCTTAGGGAGGAAAAACGAGAGAGCAAAGGCCCGGAGCCCTCTTCTGCACTGGAGAGCGAGTACTTGGGGGGCCTGGGAGTCCCAGCATGTGTTCCAGGCCATCTACGTCCTCCCCAAACCCAGGTGTGGAGGCCCTGGTCTTGCCGTCATAGATGCATCTCTGCCTTCTTCCTGGAAGCCAAGTGGGGGGAACAGGGCGGCTGTGGTGACTGAGCCCCCTGCCGCTTCTTTAGCGCCCTGTAGGCCTGCACGGCCCGCTCTCTCTCCTCCCCAATAATCCGCTGCCGGGCCAGTGACGTGGTCAGAGGCTGGGACACGCCACCAGGGCTCAAAAGCATCCTCAGCATCAGCGATTTCTTCCCAGGCTGAAGAACAGAGATGGAAGGTTGAGGCACAGTTGGGGAAAGAGGGGAGATAAGAAAGGGCCCATGTTGGTCCACCAGCTGTATGCCCAGTGAGAGCGTGGCATCCCACGTGTAGGCCCCGGACCACACGGCCCTGGGGGACAGCCAGGGCAGCTGCCCCTGCTTACCTGACCCTGACTTGTGCTCGTCCTGGGCTGGGCGGTCAGCTCTGGGGGCTGCAGGGCAACCTCGCCAAACTGCACCGTGTCTGGAGGGGCAGAGGAACACAACTGATGCCTCTGGCCACGCGGCCACCCATCCGCTGCCCCCCACCGCCGAGGCACAGGCCTGGGGCCCACACGATCGCTTCAGGAGGACCTACCTCGGAACAGCTCCTGCTCCAGCCCTTCTGCGGCCTTCTCCTCCCTCCGCCGCCGGACTCTATCCAGCCGCCGTTTCTGGAAACTGGGGAAGAAAGCACAGTGCTGTTCAGATTCCCCAAGTCTCATCTCACGGGACTCAGAAGGCGGAGGTCACCCATGCCCAGGAGGTTGCCCCACAGCAGAGCCCAGCGAGCTCCTGCCAAGTCCCCACTCTAGCGACCGCCTGGCCCCGACAGCCGGGCGCTCAGAAGAGCAGGCCTCCGGGGTTCCAAGGCCACATTCTTGGGGGGGGGCGACTGTGCCTCCAGAGCACCTCTGACGGCGTCTGGAGACGTTCTGGGTTGTCCCAATGGGGGGGGTGCTCCTGGCACCTCGGGTAGAGGCCAGGCTGTCGCTCCACACCCTGAGCGGCCCCCACCCCAGACAATCTCTGGCCCCACGTGTCGCCTGGGCTGCTGCATCTGAAGGGTCTCGCAGAGCAGCGATGTGTTTGGGGGGGTGGCTGTGGCCCTGGATGGTGCGTGGTTCAGGTTTTCTGTGATGTACTTTTGGTCACTTGGCCTGACCACGAGCACAAAGAGCGCTCAGATGCGGCAGCGCCACGGGACTGCAGACCATCTCCAACTCCCACAGCTGTGACAGACACTCCCGATGAACGCTTGGGTCCGCCCATCTCAAAGGCTGCAGCTGTGGCAGAAACATCTCAAAAAGCCCTTGTTTGTCAAAACCACCTCCCCGCCCGTGCCCACAGGCCCAGGGAGGTGGCACAGGGCTTCCTTCCCAGACTTCTCCAGGGCTGAGGGGCAGGGGAGCTACAGCGGGCGGTGGGCCCCCTCCTGGTGCCAGATGCCGCCCTCAGGAGCCCTGCAAGGACCTCATCCGAGCCCCCGCTGGAGATGCCGGTATCCCCGCTTTACAGATGAGGCACTGGAGCTGAAAGAGGTCGCAGGACTGGTGTGGACGGCACAGCTGAAGGCCCTCAAACTTCTTTCACAGAAAGGACCCCAGTCCAGGTCCTCGAGGAGGTGGTGTCAGCCAGTCAGAAGCAGGGGAACCCCAGAGCTGCGTGGGATCCCCCAGTGGCCAGCAAGCCTTCCTGAGGGACCACCAGCCTCATCTTTTCCCCTCTCTCTATTGCAACGGGCCAGGGTGCGCAACAGGCCCTTGACCTCATCTGGCTCTTGGGCCCCTTTGATGCTTTCCCAGAGAAAGGCAAAGACAAATCTGGCCCTTCAGAGTTCCGTGGGCTCGGAGACTCCCTGAACCCCCAGGGTTGAAAAGCTCTGACGTAGAGAAAAACAGGTTTTCACTTCTCTCTGTGCTCCCCCTGAATCGGGGTGGGGTGGGACTCCCCCAGGAAGAAAACACTATCGATGCAGAGAACGGTCAGGGGACCCCTAACCCCACCCCACTCACGCTTTCTTCCGCTCCGACTTCTCCTTTTTGGGAGCTGCCTGCACCTCGGGCTGCCGGGCCACCTGGTTCTTGCTGAGGAAGAGCACGTGCTGGGCCTCCTCCTCCATTCGCTGGATATAGGCCCTGTCAGACTCCCACTTCCTCTGCTGGAACTTGGGGACAGCGATGTCCGGCTCGGCTCCTTTTGCTTCCTTCTCCAGCGTCTTTCTGAAGGCTGCCTGGGCTGAGACCAAAGGGAGAGGTCAGGCGGTGTGGTGCCAGGCTGGCCAGGGCCACAGGGAAGGAAGACCAGACTCAAGTGGGGGCAGCTCAGACACCCATGTGGATGGGAGCCCCACAGCCCACTGCTGCAAGTCACAGATGTCCACCACAGCTTGGTTGAGAAAGAAAATAGGAAAGAACCTGAATGTTAATCATCAATGGGGGAGTGGTTGAATAACTACCCTATTTTCATGCAAAGACTTCACTGCACAAACCCAGAACATCATGCAATGCACAGAATGAACATGTAGCTTTCCCATCCTAAGTATGTGAAAATGTCCAGGATATTTCTCTTGGGCAGGCACAGCAGAAAATGAACAGCGCTTTCTTTCAGGGCAAAAGAGCAGGATTCAGAGACAAGGAGGGAGGCCGTGCCGTCCATCATACCGTACACCCGTTTGCTTTACCACGTATAAGTTTATGTCTTAAATCACCAAAAACAAGAGCCAGCTCCGTAAAGCACAGTTCAAACTGTGGTTTCTTCTGCTGGGGCCGGTGTGCATCCTCTACTTCTCACCTTCCCTGCCTCTTTCTGTCACTGTCTCTTTGACGCTCATATAACCCCCAACGAAAAGCATGAGGTTTACAAAGAAATTATAAAACAGCACTGATGTAAAAACAATCTCATATTTGGGAAAACAAATGTAAATACACAAAACACCATCATGCTGGACTCCATTCCCCAAAATGCCCCGAGCGTTATCTCTGGCAGAGGCTGACAGGTGGCTACCCAACCTGGCCCTGGATGAGAGGTTGGAGAGGTAAGTTTTCCAGGGGGGGGTCCTGATCAACTCCCTCCTTAACCTCCAGAAAACATCCACTCTTTCCCCCCATCGTTTCTGCACTCCCGTCCAAGAAACGGCCGTTTCTCACTAGCAAGAGCTTCCCTGGCCTGCCCTGTCCACTCCCTCAATTGTTACACGGGGATCTTTTCTCAAAGTCAATCTGAACCCACCATCACTTCTGATCTCCACTAGTTTGGGAGGAGAACCAAAAATCCTAACAGGAGGCCCCAAGGGCTCCTTCTGGAGCCTCATCCGAAACCACACTGCCACCTGCTGCCACCACCTCTGTGGCCCTGGTGACACCAGCCTTCTGTCAGTGCTCCACAAGCTCCTGCACCTTCAGACTACTGGGTGTCTGCGGATCTCTGCTGCCCGAAGCACGATTAAACATTTAGGCAATTAAGTGGGCTGGGGCACACAAAGCTGTATGGCCACCCAGCATGAGCCTGCACGTTACCTTGTTTCTTCCTCTTTTTGTTACTGATGGGATTTTTCATCTCCTGGCGGCTCCTCATAATCTCTCGGAGCCGGAAGGGGATTTCCTGCTCATCCCGGTTCTTAGGCTTGCAATTCACTTTCTTTTTTTCTTTGCTGGGAGCGAGAACAGGAGGGTGAGACGCGTCCTAAGTTCAGCATAAGCAGAATCAGACACTGAAGCTGAGCCTGGAAAGCGAACCTGGCTGCCGGGGGCGCCGGGCGAGGGCGCATCCTCACCGGAGACTGCCCCTGACCTGGGTTCTCGCAGGTCGCTGGGGTGAGGGGCTCTCCCGGAGCCCCAGGAGGGCAGGGACCGACCCTGGAAGTGGCTACTGCCACGCCGGAGACCCTCACGCCTCCGCTCACCCGGCCGAGCCTCCCGCGCACCCACGGGTAGGGACTGCGGGGCGCTGAGACCCACCTGCGCGGTCCGGGCCATGGCGCTGAGCGCTGCTTCCCCCGCAGCTCCTGCTGCCGCCCCTGCGGCCGCCCAGGACCCCCAGGCCCCGCCGGCCCCACGGGCGGAGCACCTCGGCGCCAGGGTCCAGCCATCCGCACACCGCGGGCTCCCAGACTAAACCACTTCCGCCTTTCCGCACAGTCCCGCCCCACGATCGCCATTTCCGCTTCCTGCACTTAGGTCTGCGCCCATTGGGGCGGTGCCGCTCCCTGGCGGACCGGGATTGGCCAGAGCGGCCGCCCCTCACGCCGCCTAGGGCGGGGCCCGGGGCTGCGGCGCGCGTGCCCTTTGGCCCGGCCGCAGGTGATGCTGCTCCGGAGTTTGGTTGGGGGAGGCCGGACGGTGGCCGCCGCTGCCTGCGGTCCGGCAAGTACCAGCGGGGCGGGGGCCGGGGCGGGGCGCGTTCGGGAGGCGGGGGCCCGGCAGGGACCGGAGACGCGCGGCCCGCTCCTCTGCTGTCGTTCCTGTCTTGGCCCCGGCTCCGCGGGAAGGGCCGCCCTGCGCGGGGCCGCCGGTTCGGCAGTATCCCTTGCATAGCCCCTTCATCCCTGTCTTCCTCCCAGGTCATCCCCCAAAGGTCCCGAGGGCAGGCCCCCCCCCCCCCCGCACCGGGCACCGCGGGCAGCCTTCCCTCCCTTCTCCGGCCCCGGCCCCAGGGTCCTGTGTCCTGCTCTGGGGTCTCCGGGGCCTTCCACACTGACTGCCACCGCCCTGACCTTACTTATTCATTCCGCCTAACTCCTGCGAGGAGCACGAGCTCCTCGGTCACTGCGGCTTCCCCAAGGGGCTGCACGTAGCCGGCGCTCACGGGATACTGCCGAGGGCGTCTCAGCGTGGTCAGAGGGGAAGGCGCCCGGCTGCACTGGTTGGAGAGGGAGGAGCCGCTGTGTGGCCCCAGCCCGCAAGCTTCCACCGGGCCCCCATTCCTGCCCAAGGAGGTGGGGTTCCAGCGTACCCCCCCCACCATCTGCTGGAGTGTGCACCCAGTGCCTGTCCCTGAACCCATTTCTCCAGCCCTTACGTCCACTTTACAGAGGGGAGACCGAGTCTACAGATGCAGTAACTTGTCTAAGGTCTCCTGGGAAATGAGGAAGCGGGGAAGCACCTGGAGCCCCCTGCCAGTCACAGGAGGCTGAAATTTCCCTGGAGCTGGGGGCCGGCAAGGCCTTACCAGCATCTGTCTTCTTAGGGGCCATGTCGACCCTCCAGCTGGGACCGGTGCCAAAGGCTTCCTGGAGGCGGCAGCGTTCTTTACAGGCCGCACGCCTGGGTCCAAGTCCGTGAAGGCCACAGAGATTTTGGGAAGGACCATGTAGAGGAGGGCTCTCAATCAGGTGCAGATGGCACAGGGCAGCCCAAGTCGTCCTTGCCTGGCGGGGGCCCCCCAGAAGCCCGGTATCCCCTGCCGCCTGAGCTCCAGCCCCCCACAAACTGCTGCATGAGTGGCTGCCCCAACTGTGTGTGGGTGGAGTACGCAGACGCGCTGCTGCGGCATTACGGAGATGGTGGCCAGAGGGCCCTGGCCGCCCTCGAGGAGCACGTGACTGACGAGAACCTCAAGGCCTTCCTCAGGATGGAGATCCAGTTCCGAGTGAGGAGTGGAGGCTGAGCCGACTTGCCCAACACCCACGCCGGCTCCAGCCTGACAGCTCCTTCTCAGGAAGCAGCACGGAGCTTTACTCGTGGCCCTTCATGAGGCCGGAGTCAGACAGGAATAGAAGGAATTATTTAATGACTTTATCTGAGAATAAATAAGTCTGTGGTGATTAGACGGAGGCTTCTGTGTTCTTCTCTGTAGGGCTTACGTTCCATTGTCAAAGAAAGCAGGTGCAGCTTGCTGTTGAACTTTTATTGAGAGCCTGCAGCTTTCACCAACCTGTAAGGGTGAAGTGAGTTCCATTTCTTTGACGATCCACGTGACGACGACCCCAGGAGTCCCCTTCCATGTCCCAGCACCCCAGAAGTCCTGCCCCAAGGTCAGCTCTGGTTATTCTCAGTGGCAGAGGGAGGACTGTCTGGTTCCATGAAGTTGCTGTTGGCAAAGTCCTTGGCAGGCATGAACACCGGTAGGCAGCCTGAGAAGGGCCCCATTATTCCAGCTGCAGGGCTCCTTGGGGAGATACCCATTCACCAGCCAGGTAGAAAGCTGTAGATCAGCCCGCAGGGGCCTGAGCCTCCAGTCCTTCCAACCCACTTAGACACGATGATCGAGGCAGTTGATCAGGGTGTAAGGACCCAGAGGCCTCCAGCATTAGCCCTAGAATCAGCCTCCCAGCACTAGCCTGGTCCTTGGCTGCAGACCGGGCCGCGGGACCATTCAGCCCGGGAAGAACTTTATCTTAGGGCCCTCACTGCCCGTCCCCATCTCCTGCTCACCCCCATCATGGAAATTGTCCCATCTTATCTCCCTCCCCCAACACTTTCAAGCGCTGATACCAGTGGCCTGGATGGGGCAGGGGTTAAAGGAACTTGTGCGTGTTTTATCTCTCCTCATTTAAAGAAAAAACTAAGATTAGCATAAATTCATGAGGGGTTTGAGCTGATAAACAGGCCTTCCCAGGTAGGGGCCTTTAACAGAAAGCTGGTGTATCACATAGAAATGTGTGGGCAAGAGAATGGAAGCAAAGCACGGTGCCTAAGACACCCGTGGTTCAGGCTGTGTTTCTGGACAGCTGCGTGCCCTCCAGAAACAGGGTTTATGGTGACACAAATCTATTAGGCTGTATCTCAGCATCTCATTTAACGTGTCCTCATACAGATTCAAAAACGTCCCAGAAAGAGAAAGCTCTCCTCCAGGGACAGCAGCACAGCAAAGCTTGGCAGGCTCTGAGGCTCTGTGAAGGGGTGGCTTATCTCAGAGATGAAGAGGTTTTCCGTATTTTTCTCCAAAATTCAGATTTATAAGGGTTTCCTGTATGGACCTGGGTACACGTACATGCATACATCCGAAGGATCCTACTAAGTCAGCCCTACTGGGGAATGCAAGAGTCACAGCGACATCCTGTCCCCAGGGGCAGCCGCTGGCCTGGCTCCTTGCAGCGAGGCGGACTCCTCCCCCACATAGCAGCGGTGGTCGAGGATGCCCGTGCAGCCCAGCACCAGGCTCGCCGAGACTCGCGCAGGTGCGGGTCTTGTCTGCTCATTCGTTCGTCTCTCAGGCGCCGGGTGACCACCTGTGACGTGTCTGGCACTGGGGTCCGGTAGGAACACCTGCCACACTCACTCTAACGTGGAAGACAGAGGTTACCACGAGTGTTACCCGATGTACAACTATATCAGCTGCCGTGCGGTCCTATGAGATAGGCCTCCTGGTCTAGCCTGAGGGGTCGCCCTGAGGAAATGGTCCTGGGGCAGAGCTCTGACATCCCAGGAAGAGGGAGCTGAGGGAACCAGGAGAGGTGCACAGTATACCAACAGACGGAGCAGCGGGTGCAAAGGTCCTGGGGTGGAAGGGTCTGGGAGCATGGAGAGCGAGGCAGAGGGATAAAAGGTAAGGTCAAAGGGGTAGATAGTGACCAGACTACACGGGACTTTGGGAGCCATGAAGGCAGATTCTTTAGAGGTCAGAGAACTGAAAATGGGGAGACCCAGGACGGCAGCCAGTGCAGTTTCTTCTTGGCTTCCAAGAGGAGCAGCTTCAGGAGTGAGTCTTGCCCGTCCAGCATTTGTGTCGGCACATCCCATCTCCGTCCCGACCCCATCCCCAGGCCCTTGCCTGCCCCTGAGCCCCTTCCCTCATCTCCCTGACCCTCAGTGGTGGTGCCCTCTTGCCACCCTCCTGAGTGGCCCTGACAATCTCATTAGTGTCGTGTCAGAGGACGATCCTAATCAGCTTACCCAAGAGCAGGATAAATGCCCAGCCGGCCCCCTGCTGAGGGAGGTCTGGCCACTCACACCCATGGCCCCCTGAGACCTGCCCAGTGCTTGGTGAGTACTGACCTTCCCCAGTCGCCTTTCTTGACAGCCGTTTACCCAAGGGAGTTGAATATCTGCACAGAGGGTGGGGAGTTGTTGGGCTTTTCACCGCCACACTGACGGCTGGATCTGCAGGAGTCTGTCCACTGTCCTAGTCAGAGCGGTTCCCCAGCCGGTCACTTTCAGCTCCCCCATATTAAAGGGTGGTTGCAGGCAGTCCCCAAGGCCATACGCTCTCAGCTAACTTGAGTGGTCATCAGCCAGAGACTGGACTGCGGCTGGGCCAGCTGGGAGAGCTTGGACCATGGTTTCCATGAGGCCAGCATCTGACGGGGGGAGTTCCGTCTGGGTCAGGGCTGTGTGCACCGGGTCCATGGCCTGGGACTGGGGAAGGGGTCTGGCTGGGCCTACACCATCTAGGCTGTGAGGGGTGGGCATGATGGGGTCTGAGCTGCCGGGACCACCAGTGCAGGTCACCTTGGACCCCATGTACATCCTCCTTGGCTGGTGCGGGTTCTGGCACGGAGGATGAATGTTAGGGAGGAAAGGTCCATGGTGGGGTGCACCTGGTACTGGGTGCCCACCCCTACCACCCAGCCTGCCTTGCCCGCCAGCCGGTCTCAGCCCTGATGCTCTAGCCAGCAGCTGGTGGTAGCCCAAGGCTGGGGTCAGGCACTGTAGCCCACAAGACCGGAGCAGCAAAGGGGGCCCAGGAGGTGGGGCCTGGGGCATCTAGTGCCAGGGGCTCCTGTCTGTGTCCTGTGCTTAGCCCCAGAACCTTCTAGGCTATGGCAGCCCTGAGGAATTAGAGTCGCCCTCTGGTGCTAATAGGCTTAGGGGAAGCCGAGTTGCCCTTGAGCAGGGTCAACGGGGCTTAGGGCATCCAGGGAGAGGCAGAGGGGAGGTCACCCTGTGCAGTGGGTTCAGAGACACCAGCAGGTGACACTATGTGCCCAGGGCAGTCTCCAAGCACAGTGAGTGGCCAGGGGATTTACCAGTAGAGGGAAGAAACTGCAGGGGGCTGGTTGCACAGCTCAGCTCGGGACTTCTCCTGAGACAGACCCCTCCCTGCCAGGCACCCTGCCCTCCACTTCTCTGTCACCCTTCGTTGGCACTGCCAGACGCCTGGCATGCCACCAGGAACGAGGCTGAGTGTCCCTACCCCGGTGATTGGGGTGGGGCACGCAGAAGGGGAGACAGCTGAGGGGGTGCACCAGGGGGGCCACTGGTACTCTCATTCCCCCTGCCTGACCCCAGGTGCAGGCCCACGTGGAGATGGCGGGGGGCTGCCATCGGGGTCACGCTCAGGGCCTCCTGGGTTTCCTGTTTCAGGACTTCCTCTCTTCCGCTGGGTTGAGACCTGGAAGGGGGGCGGAAGCAAGGGGCTGACCAGGAGCCCCCCAGCCTGGTGTGCGCCCAGCCCACGGCGTGAGGGAGTCTAGAAGCCAGAGGTTGCCGTGGGCTCTCTGCCATCCTGGCCATGAACCTGGAGCCACCCAAGGCCGAGATCCGGTCAGCCACCAGGGTGACGGGGGGGCCCGTCACTCCCAGAAAAGGGCCCCCCAAATTTAAACAGCGGCAAACCAGGCAGTTCAAGAGCAAGCCCCCCAAGAAAGGCGTCCAAGGGTAAGCAGAGCTGGTGGAGGGCCAGCCGCAGGCTACACAGGAAGTGGGGGGGGGGAGGGCACTGTAGAGCAGGGGGCTCGGCCACCCTTCCCTGGCTGGGGTCATTCCCAAGGGCCCCCATTCCTCAGCATGGGGGGCAGGAGGGCTCGGGGGCTCCTGTCACCCTCTACCTGTTACTGCCAAATGGATCTGGAGACCACGCTCACTGCCGCTCAGGGACTCAGCCACAGCCCACCCGCCGGTGTATGTCCCTGCACACTCACAGCCAGGGCGCGCTGGCAGACCCAGGGGCTGGCACTCAAGGGCACGTATGCCCCCATGCACCCCCACTCCCCTCTTTCCGGCCACTGGCCCTGACCACTCTGTCCTGCAGGTTTGGGGACGACATCCCTGGAATGGAAGGCCTGGGAACAGGTATGATGGCTGCCAGGGTCTTCCCAGGTCCCCCCCACTCTCCCGCCTGTCCGTGCGCCTGGGGCCCCATCCTTACTCCACTTTCCCCAGCCGAAGCTTATCTACAGCACTGCCTCAAGCCCGTCCTTCCTTCTCTGCCCCAACATCAAGGTTTAGGCCTCACGGAGGTGGGGCTGCTCCCATTCAGTGGGTTCACCGGGTACTTGGGGGGCTGGAAAGCAACAAGGATGCCTTGCTGTCCCCCTCTCTCCTCCCTGGCGTGCTGCATCCATCCTCTTCCACTCGACACCCTCAAGCTGGCGTGCCCTGGGGGAAGGGCTCCCCACCCAGGACTTCTGCTCTCACCATTTGGGGTGTAGACAACAGGGCATGGAGGGGGTGGTGGCCCCTGGGGCCAGGAGCCTCCTGGTGCCACTGTTCCTTCTCCTGCAGACATCACGGTCATCTGCCCATGGGAGGCCTTCAACCACCTGGAGCTGCACGAACTGGCCCAGTATGGCATCATCTAGCTCCAGAGCCTGACCCAGAACCTCAGGGTCGTACCCCCTGCTGCCCGCCGCCGCCCCTGCTCAGGATTCCTGTGAGGAGGCCGGCCCCCCTGTGGGTGTCCAGGTTGCCCAGTTTGTGTCTGGAGACCCTTGCAGGGTGGCAACCTCAGGCCCCCAGATGCCAGTTACCAGAAGCCCACCAGCTCCCTGTAGGACACCCTGGGGCCGGTCAGGCCCTGCTTAGCTTCCAGAAACACTGGCCCACAGACCTTGTCTTAGGGCTGGAAAGCCAGGGCAGGGTCTCCCAGGAATGTCCCTCCCAGCCCACTCCCGTCCTGCTGTGTGGTGGTGAGACCAAGCTCCCCTCACTGGCCCTTCCCAGCTGCTGTCCTTGGGTTGGAGTGGGGGGCTGGGGGAGTCCTGGTGGCATCCGACCAACACCCCTCCAAACCCATCACCGGCAGGAAACGTCCTTTCCAACATGGCCCACACTTGCTGTCCCTGTTTCAAAATAAACTCCGCACGCCCCCGCGCGCTAGGCTGGAGTGGGTTGTGTTGTGGGTGGGGGCAGGGCCCGACGGCGTGGGTCTCCGGCAGGAGCGTAGGGATGAAGGATGAAGGTGCGGGCTGGTGGGCGCAGCACGGGCCTGGCCAGGCTGAGAGGGAAGGAAACCCGCTAAACGCTGCGTCTGGGCCTGTGGTGGCCGGGGGTCCATGCAGCAAGGCCGGCTAGGCTGGGAGGCAGTCGCGTGCATGCCCGGCCCCCGGAGCAGGCCTCCCCAAGGAGGCGGATGAGGCCCCGCAACAGCTCATGCGAGGAGGAGGGAGCCCTCCACCCTGCCTCACAGGTGAGGAAACAGGTGCAGAGAGATCGGGGAATTCGCTAAGTGGCCCAGCCAGCCTGTCCTTAGCTGTCCACTACCTCTGGCCAGGCGCCCGCCCGGGGACCCAGGGTTCCACGCCTGACGCCACACCTGGGGGGATCGGGCGCACCCACGCACACAGGCCTGGGGAAACTCCCTAGCAGCAGCCGCCATCCGGGAGCCCGCCCCGTGTGTGTCCACGTGGACCAGGTGCGTCTGTGGGCCTGTTCACACAGCAGGGACCGGATGGTGACTCTTGGGAAGGGCCCTCTGGGGTCCCATTCATGTGAAAGCCAGAAAAAGCCACGTAACCGAAAGTGACGGAGGCCAGTCGGGGTGCCCCCAGGGAGGAGGCGAAGCAGCCTGCCGCGGCTGGCTCCTGACCTGGCCGTGGGTCCGCACGGGTTTACAGAGGGACGAGTTCCTCACGCTGCCCACTTGAGACGGGCGCCATTTACTGTATGAATGATACAGCTCCGTAAAATTTATTCCCGCCTGGGCCTCGCCCTCGGCCACCACAACGGACGGGAAGGGGCCAGGCGGTGGTAAGGGAGTGGGGCCACCGGGGTGGGCCTCAGAGGCGGGGTCAGAATGGGGGTCGGGAGCAGGCATCAGAGGTGGTTGGAGGTGACAGTCAGGGGTGGGAGTTGGAGTTGGGGGCTTGCCAGCAGGATTTCATCCGGTCCTCAGAGCCCCGTACTCTCCCCCCCGGCCAGGTAGCTTTGCCTGGCATCCCCCGTGGGAGGCGTGGCTTCCACAGGCCACGCGGTGTTTGCAAGGGCTCCGTGGTCGAGAACAAATGTCTCCAAAAGAGAGTGAAATCAGGTGGTGGTACAGGGACTCCTCCTTGCGGGGCCTGACAGAACCGGGAAGGAGGTGGGCATGGCCTGCCCTCAGGGAAATGGGCCCCCGTGGAGTGGGAGGTAAAGCAGGCGGAGGAGGCCCGGGTGCTGAGACCCAGCGCGGTCACTCCGACACCTTCCCTGGGTGTCCTACGGGGCTGTCAGCCCTGGGCCAGTTTGGCAGGGGACCTTTCTGTCCCCGCGGTTCTGCGGCTCTCCACCCCCCACCCGGCGGACAGCCAGGGCCCTCAGCAGCTGGGCGGCCAACAGGAGCTCCACCCCCTGGACGACCACAACCACGATGGTGCAGGCACCCACAGCCCGGACATTCCTGCGCAGCCACCCTCGGAGTGGAGGGCCACAGCCCCGCAGATGCACCCGTCTCCGAGCAGCATCCTCAGCCAGGCCCGGAGCTCTGAAGCCACACGGGTGGTTGACAGCCGTGCCATCTTCCCTGGGGTTGACGCAGCAGGAGGCAGGAAGGCGGCAGGCCTGGACCCCAGGGGAGCTGCAGTTAAAGTACCTGTAAGAGTACATCTGGGCATCGGTCCGGAGGGCAGGGCCCGCTGTTCGGGGCCCGGCGCTGAGTCCGGTGTCTCTTACCGGCCCTTCAAACGTCCACGCCCCACAGACACGCATGCACATGCACACACGCACTTGTGCACACACAGTAACAGCTTCCTGTGATTCATCCCGGCACCCGGTAGCCTCTGCACACACAGGCAGATGTCAAAGCCTCTTGGCAGGAAGGGACATATTTGGTGAGACGGTTGAAGAGGAGACAAGCATGTGATGAGGGGTGGGAATCAGACAGCCTTGCCCGATAGGGGCTGCTGAGTTGGTCTGAGCAGGCAGAACCGGAGGGGAGAAGATGTGCTGAAGCCTGGAAGAGGCCGCCGTGCCCGTCAGCAGGTCGGTGAGGGAGGCTGAGGGGCAGCACTCGGCAGCCACGGGGCTCTCCTCACGGCCCCCAGCTCCAGGCAGCCTCCAAGCGTCCCTGGCCTCTGACTGGGGTCCACGGTCCTGCACCTGCCCTCCCTCCCAGGCATGCTCTCATGCCCCAGAAGAGTGGGCCTCACTAAGGCAAGGACTTAAAAGCCAGCAGGATGGGTGACCACGTGACACCACAGGGGGCTGCCACCAATCCGAAGTCACACACAGCCCATGAATGAGAACACCCATGTGGATGCTTCTAGAACCCTTGTCACGTTTCAGTGACTGCTGGACACAAGTGGCTGGTTTTCAAGTCTCTGTATGACTCCCTCTCTCGTGGTCAGTTGTCCTCCAGCAGAATGTAAAAGATACACTGCCCAGTGTTCCTAAATAGACAACGCTTACACGCACCCACTCATACACACACACAGACACACGTGCACACACAGACAAGCACACACACGCACATGCATGCACACACAGACACAGAGACATGCACACGCGC
>NW_022589744.1:15957867-16000692 GCF_004348235.1 Phoca vitulina | reverse complement strand
CATGCACACACAGACACAGAGACATGCACACGCGCAGACACAGAGACGGAGACAGACACACACCACCACCACGCACACGCACATGCATGCACACACAGACACAGAGACACACATGCACACAGACACATGAACAAGCATGCACACGTGCATATGTGCATACACAGACATGCACGCACACAGACACACATATATGGATAAGCATGTACACACACATACGTGCACACACGGACACACACACATGCACACGCTGTGCAGGGAGAACTGTGGAGTCTGGAACGATGTCCCCACTTAACAAGTGCATTTGACATTGAGACGTCTTGTATGATGACCTTATCAAAAACACTCGCCAAACTGACTTTCTAAGTCTGCTGGCTCAGCTTCTCCACTAAGATCCCTGTCCACCTGGTCCTGGTTGGAGGGAGCAGAAACACTCGGGGGCCCACGTGTGTGCACGGGCATGTGTGCACACACTCGTGTGTGCGTACAAGTGAGCATGTGTGCGAGTGAGTACATCCATGTGAGTGCACGTGCAGTCCGGTCTGCTGGCCTCTGGGGGCGCCCCCCTTCCCCGTGGGCTCCAGGACTCACAGGTTCCACGTCCAGTCCTGGTAGGAAGACACCCCACAGCACTGCAGCCCCAGCTGGACCTGGTCAATGAGGAAGCGCAGGTCCGGGTCATCCTGATAGTGGGTGATGGCCGCACGCAGGGTGGGCTCCAGGCCATCCTGCAGCGGGCCCCAGAAGGCCACCAGCAAGGCACCCACCACAGCTTCCAGCGCCAGGAAGGCGATGAGACCCCCAGAGAAGCAGTGCAACAGGCAAGCATTCTCGCAGAGGGCACCCAGGCAGCCCGCCAGGCTCACTGCACTGACCACCAGCCCCCCCAGTGTCAGTCCCAGCAAGGGGTCTTCGGGCAGGGCCGCCCCCCGGCTACTCCCCAGAGACCCTTTGACAGCCAAGCCCCAGAGCCCAACGGCCAGGGCCAGCAGACCAAGCAGAGAGAAGAGGAAGTTGAACAGGAAGGTCAGGTACTTCAGGCAGCTGCTTCCCAAGGGGAGAGAGGAGGCCGGGTCTCCCCCAAGGCCTGTCCTCCAGACCTGGTCCTCTCGGGGTGCCGGCCCTGGGCGGCTTGAAGTGAGTGGGCTGCTCCCAGGGAGGGGCTCCTCCTGGCACCCGGTGCCCTGTGGAGGAAGGAGGAACACACAGGGAGACCTCACCAGCAGGACGTGATAATCAACAGGGAGGTCACCTCCTCGTGGCCAGGGGAAGAGACTGGACAGTGGATAGAGGACGCTCGGGGACTGGAGATGGCTGGGGAGGACCATGGCGGCCTCCAGGCTTGCCACCCGGCCAGGCAGCAGGGGGACAGGAAGGGCCTGTCTCCTGCAGAACGGAGGGACAGCTGCACCCTGCCAGTTCACGGTGGAGAGTAAGCGAGGCGATACTGGGAGACCGGCGTGGCACGAGCACGCGCCTGTCCTTGATCCCCTCTGTGTGATGGAGGATGTGGTCCCGCAGCAGAGGCACATGGCAGGTGGCCTGAACAGCATCTATGT
This sequence comes from Phoca vitulina, assembly GCF_004348235.1. Lineage (NCBI taxonomy): Eukaryota > Metazoa > Chordata > Mammalia > Carnivora > Phocidae > Phoca > Phoca vitulina. The sequence continues at coordinate 15,999,136 of NW_022589744.1, read as the reverse complement.
GGGTTGGGCTGGACATGCGGTCCAGAGGGGGGCTTACCCACCCAGCCCAGGAGGTGCAGGCCCTCCAAGCAGAAGGGCTGGCCCAGGGGACTGCCCTTCTGCTTCCCCCTCTCAGACCAGCCCCAGTGTCCCAGGACCCGCGCAGTCCGCCCGACTCTCTGAGCGCAGACACGGTGCTGGGCCAGCCAGGCTCCCAGAGCAGGGAGGAGACCAGGGCTCTGTGGGAGGCAGGAGCCCTGCCTTGCCCTCCAGCAGGATGCTCAGCCACGCTCTGGGGTGGCTTTACTTTCCAAGTGTGGAAAGTAAAGAAGTGCTGACCCATCTCCCGCCCCCAGTTCTCCCACAGAGGAGTGGCTCATTGACCGTGAGGTTTGGAGAAGCTGCTGACTCCGTCCCACTTCGTCCCTTAACCAACAATCTCCCTTTCAGATCTGCTTGCCCCCTACCTCCAACGCTCTCCACCTGCAGGCAAGTGTGGGAGAAACTTCTGTTCTCTCCCTGCAGGGAGGAGAGGGACAGCCTGCCCTTGAAATCTGGGAGGAGAATTCGGAAGCTGTGGCCCCACACCTAGACAGGACCTCCCTTCCAAACCAGTTTCCCAGGAAGAAGCTGCCCTCCACTCCCCACATCTGACCCTACATTGAAACCTCATTCACTGTGAACTTGGAGGAAAGGAAAGGAGTATTTATCAGCCCCCCAGACCCCAACAGTCAGTGGGAGCAAAAGGACAGGCTGCTGGATGCCAGGCTGGGGGGGCCTGGGGCTGCCAGGGGCCGTGGGCGTGGGCCAGGAAGTTATCCTGCAGCTTCGCGGCCAGCCGGGAGGGATGTCGGGAGCCAGAACTCGTTGTCTTGCTTCCAGAACCACAGGCAGCCGTGGGGAAGGGGCAAATAGGGGCGGTAAGAAGGCCGAGAGGTCGCAGGTGGAGGCGGATGGGCAGGACATGAGGGAGGCGCTGAAGGCCCCCGTGAGCACGTCCCCTGGGTGTGTGCTTTTCTCAGAGTGTGGATGCACCGCACACCACGTCAAACACAAGGGCAAGGATAGGAAACATTCCCGAGTTGGGGCAAAGCGCTGGGTGAGGATAAAGCACCTGATTAGTGAAACAGCCACCGCAATCTTAGCTCCTCGTTGGTGTCCACCTACTGGCTAGCCCCAGCACACAGAGAGGCTCAGGGTGGGGCCTGGGGCCAGGGTGGGTGAGAACCGGCCTGAGGTCCTCCCGAGGGCCTTCGGGGGTGGAGACAGTCCCAAACGGGGGGCAGAGGGCACCGGGCACTGGCTTACCTGGGACAGCAGGGGGCTCCTTTCCCCCTCCTCCATTCTGCCCCAGGACAGGTGTGCTGGTCCCCTGCCTGGCGTCTCTAGCTGGGCCCCTGGAGCTGGAGCTGCCTGCCCTCAGCCGTCCTGTGAGCTCTGCAGCCCAGGGCCCGGTGAGCTGCGAGCACAACCAGGATGCCCCAGTCACGACCAGATCATGTGAGGCGTCACGCTGCAGGGCTTAAGACAGTCTCTGCTTTTGAGATGCAGACCATCCTTCTCGAGTGCAGATTTTCAGCCTCGCTCTCTGGATTCCCTGGAGCTCTGGGCAGGCGTGATGCGGGCGGGGCTGTCACGCCGTGCCCACCGCTACAGGGCCCCCGTCCGTGCGGGCCTCGGCCTGGCGGGCCAGCGGCTGCTCCTTCAGGTCACCCAGGACATCAGACCCCTGAGAACTGGCTCACAGAAACAATCCTGGGAGACCCGCCAGCAGTTAAATGCCAGGTCATCCCCCAAGTTATTCACTGTAAGAATGACACAGTATCCACTGGCCAGATCATGTCCTTCCTGGTTTTGAGGGACGTGGGCTCCTTCCTCCTCCCGAGCTTCTCTTCGCAGGGGCGGACTCTGTCACAGTCCGCGTTGTGCCCTAGTGCTTGGAAGGACCCGGGCCACACAGCTGCCCCGCGCACAGGGGCGCTCAAGGCTCCCTGACCCTGCCCTGCCCTGTCCTCTCTCCTCTGCTTGCATTGCTTGCGTGACGGTGGGAAGGCAGGCTCAGAGCGGATCCCCCCCACTACCAGCGCTGTGAGAACACGGGCACATAGCTCTCCACACCTCCCCCATGCCTTTGTGAAGTTATGACATGAATGTCGGTCTCTGGCTTGCAGGGACCTCTGGAGGCTGTGGGGGACCCCTGGGCGAGGCCACGTGCCCAGCCTGTCTTCACCTTCCTCTCCCCTGCTGTTCCTTGGCTTCTTTTGTTTGACATTCGAGCCCCAGCCTCTCTTCCTCACTTTACCCGCCACCTCACAATCCAGCCACATGGACTGCTTGCTGGCCCCAGGCAGCCCAGCTCTCACGTGCCCTTGGCCTTTGCCGTCCCCTGAAATCTCCGTGTCCAGCTCCAGGCCACATCCTGCCCCGCAAGCGGAGGCCTCCCCTCTTCTTCTGGGACACTCTTCTCTTCGTTTTGTAGTTATTTGTGTTCTTGTTTCATGCCCCCCACCCCGGCTTCCCGCACGACAACCACCCAACTGAGCCCAGTCTCGATTCCCGACCTGCAGGATCGGGAGGCTGGTAAATGGCTGTTGTGTGAAGCCACTAAGTTTTGAAAGAGTTCATTTCACAGCATCACTGTGACAACAGATTTACAATAGATATACAATTATACAATAGATAAATGGGACAATGGATCACTGATCGAAGTCCGGGAGTGTCCTGAGTCCTGGTGATACAGCAGTGGAAAAACCTGTCAACCCCTAGTCAGCAGGACCTCACCTCTGGTGAAGAGGAAGTCATAAAGCGAGGGGGGAAATAGGTGAATATATGTGATTTTACACGGTCGTCAGAGGTCTGAAGCCAGGACAGGAGGGTGAAGAGTCAGGGGGCTGTCGTCTTATGTAAGGTGATCGGGGAGGGCCTCACTGTAAGGTGTCTGGCTCCTAGGTATGTACCCCAAAGAACTGAAAACAGGGACTCAAACAAATACATACACACGCATATCCACGGTAGCATTACCTACAATTGCCAAAAGGTGGAAACAACCCAGATATCAATCAGCAAAGAATGGATAATCAAAATATGCTCTATGCACCCAATGGAATATTACTCAGCCATAAAAATGAGCTCTGAGCCCTGTTACAAAGCGGGTGGACCTGGAAAACGTTACGCTCAGCAAAAGAAGCCAGACACTAAAGTGCACATACATACCACTCCGTTGACATGAAATACTCAGAACAGGTAAGCCTAGTGGTTGCTGGGGGCTGGGGGAGGGGACTGGGGAGCTGCTGCTGAATGCGTGTGGGGTGTCCTTCTGGGGGTGATGGAAATGTTTGGGAAGTAGACACAGGAGGTGGTTACATCACATCGTGAAAGCACTAAATGCCACGGAATTGTCCACTGAATAATGGTTGACTGCATGCTGTGTGAATTTCATCTTAATTAAAAAAACAAAAAGAGGGGGTGCCTGGGTGGCTCAGTCGTTAAGCGTCTGCCTTTGGCTCAGGTCATGGTCCCGGGGTCCTGGGATCGAGCCCCACGTCTCGGGCTCCCTGCTCCGCAAGGAGTCTGCTTCTCCCTCTCCCACTGCCCCTGCTTGTGTTCCTGCTCTCACTATCTCTCTCTCTGTCAAATAAATAAAACAAACAAACAAACAAACAAAAACAAAAAGAGGAAGGGGAGAAACGTGGGGAAGGGAGGGGAATGAGCCAGGTGGGTTTTCTCAGGTGGGGTCCCCTCCGAGGGAGAGGGCGTGGGGTGAAGGAGCATCATGACCCGACTCCCGCTGTGAAGGGAGGGCTCAGGCTGCGGTGTGGCAGGCCGCAGTTCAGGGCAAAGACGAAAGCTGCAGATTTGATCCCGTGCAGCCAAGCCTTCACTCATCTCTTCCTCGAAGTGACAAACCCAGACCCCCTCGGTTACTGCATCCAGCTCCAAGTCCAGGCTCTTGGGGTGACGACAATCACCTCTCCGGCACTGTCTCACTCCTGTCCTGATACTGGGCGACGCTGAATGAAATTATAGTTACCAGCACAGGGAGGGACTGAGTTGCGTTTCCCCCAAATCCCTATGTTGAGGTTCCCACCCCCAGAACCTCAGAAGATGATCTGGAGAGACGGCCCTTAAGGAGGCAGTCAACTTAAAATGAGGCCAGTGTCCTCATACGAAGAGGAAACGGGGACACACAGGGACACCAGGGATGCCTGAGCACATAGGGAAGATACAGCGGTCTGCTGGCCAAGGAGAGCGGCCTCCGAAGAACCCGACCGGCTGTCTCCTTGATCTCCGGCTTCCAGCCTCTGGAACCAGGAGAAAATAAAGTGAAGTTATCCCGTCTGTGGAATTTTGTTAAGACAGTCCTAGCAAAGTGATACAACTATTCATATAACTTTTTAAAAAAAGTCAACATAATACCTTCCCAGTACCATGGAGGAGGTTAAAAAGGTAAGCAGCAAACAGCAGATAACACACCTGTTATCACGCAGTGCTTGCCCATGAGCGCCCCCGGGGACCTCGTGGAGAAGCCGGAGTCTTGCCCTTCTGTAGAATGAATACGTTTGGATAGAAGAGAAGCGAAAAGATCAGAGGCCATTCTGTAAAGAAGAGGAAAGAATAAGAGCGGAAGGATGTGTGTTGGCAAAATGCAGCCCGGTACCCTGGTCTTTCAGGCAATCCTGCCTGCTCTCCCTCCTTGTCTTGGATCTCGCGCCGCGCAGCCTATGTCCTCTGGGCTATGGCCTCTTCCCCCGTCTCCCTGCTCCTCTTTCTGCCTCTCCATGCTGTCTCCTGTGCATTCGGCTTCCAGAGAATCCTCCTGAAACACAACGGAAAGCATGCCTTCTTTGCTCTCATCCCTCCAAAGGCTTTCTAACATAACACACTCAGAATAGAATCTAAAGGCCTTTCCACGTCTCACATGGTTCTTCCCAACCCAGCCCTCCTCTGCCCTCACTCGTGATGCTCCAGCCACACCAGCTTTGTTGTTCCTGGAGCACCAGTACGTCCCAGGCCCCAGGACCTTTGCACATGCTTTCCCCACATCCTATTTCACTCTTCCCTCAGATACTTTATCTGGGACCTGCTCACACCTCATCTCCTCAGAGAGGTCTTTCTTGACGGTCTTATGTAAAATAGCCTCTCTCACCCTCCACCCCCTCCTCTGCTATGGTTGTTGGCTACAGCACATTGCATATTTAACATATTTGTTGTGTTTACAAGCTGCCTCCCGCTGGTAGATTCCATCAGGGTGGGGATCTCCCCTGTCTCTGCTGTCTTCCCAGCATTAGCCATGGGACGCGCAGAGTAATAGATCCTTGCGGATGGGATGAATAGGCAAGCTGAACTAGAGGCTGAAACCGAGATGATAGAACAGATTGTGTTGTCAACACTGATACTGTTAACCGTGATACAGACCCAGGGAACTTAAGGAGTGGGGATGGGGAGGAAACGAGGGCGACTTTTTCAGCACAGGAGATACATAAATACAACCTGGAGTTGAGCCATGGGGTTAAAAAAAAAAAAAACATAGATTCTGGCCTCCTGGACGTCTTTGTAACTTTTCCCCAAAGTCCCGGGAAAGGTCTGCTCCAGAATTTGCAGGGCCTGGTGCAACATGAAAACGGGGGGGCTCCCCGTTGAAAACCATGAAGAATTACAAGAGGCTGACAGCTAAGCCCTGGACCCCAGCACGAGGCCCTTCCTGCCCGGTCGGTGGCCCGGGAAGCCGGCCCTGGGGACAGGTCTCAGGATATCCCATCTCTGTGGCAAGGGACGCTGCCCTGAAATGCAGTTTATTTATTCATTTTTTTTAAACTAAAGATTTTATTTATTTATTTGACAGAGAGAGGCACAGCGAGAGCAGGAACACAAGCAGGGGGAGTGGGAGAGGGAGAAGCAGGCTTCCCGCCGAGCAGGGAGCCCGATGCGGGGCTCGATCCCAGGATCCTGGGATCATGACCTGAGCTGAAGGCAGACGCTTAACGACTGAGCCACCCAGGCGCCCTAGGGGAAACTTTTTAAAGCAGACCACCCAGTGTAAACCTGATGTGAGTTGGATGTTTTTATTGGTACATTGATTCCTTACCTGGCCTTTATTTTATTTTATTTTTTTTAAAGATTTTATTTATTTGACAGAGAGAGACACAGTGAGAGCAGGAACACAAGCAGGGGGGAGTGGGAGAGGGAGAAGCAGGCTTCCCGCTGAGCGGGGAGCCCGATGCGGGACTCGATCCCGGGACCCTGGGATCATGACCTGAGCCGAAGGCAGACGCTCAACGACTGAGCCACCCAGGCGCCCCTGAAATGCAGTTTAAATTCAGTTGTTTCTCTTGCGTTAGATTCGTGGAAATGCCTTCTTTCCTTTTCCATATCATGACGGTGTGATGTCACCGTCTGATACGATGCCTCTCTCTGCATGTGACCCCAGGACCTAGGGCATATGCAATTTCCCCCAATTATAACCCAGCAATGAGGATTTCTGGGCGAGACTCGGACGCTTGCTTTTGTTTCTTCTCGGACCTCCCTGCGTTGCCTGGACTTTCGCAAAGGAGCGCGGGTCGCGAAGTCTTCTTCCCTGGGGCCTCCTTTCCGCCTGCGGCGCGGGGCTCAGGACCCGCGCGCCCCCCTCCCGCGGGCTCGGGGCCGCCCCGCCTGCGCATGCGCGGGCCGTTGGAGGGCCGGAACTCGGTTTCGGGGCTGCGCGGCCGGCGGAGCGCGTTGGGCGAGGCGCCGGACGTCGCGCGGCGGTGGCGGCCGGCGGCGAAGCTGGAGCGGCGGTGGCGGCGGCGGCGGGAGGCCGGGGCCGGGGCTGAGGCCGGGGCCGGGGCTTCGAGGCCCGCGGGGCGGCAGGCGGCGGCGGCGGCCCGGGGTTCCAGCCCGGAGACGGGAGCGGCCGCCATGGCCGAGAGCATCGTGAGTGGGGCGGGAGCGGGAGCGGGGCGCCGGGATGAGGCAGCAGATTTACCGGCGCGGCCTGTGGGGCGGCGGCCCGCCTCCCGCCTCCCGCCTCCCGGCCCGGCGGGCGCGCGGCCTCCCCTCCGGCCGCTCCGCGACCGCCGGCTCCGCGGCTCCGCCGGGCCGGGTGCGGGGTGCCGGGCCGTGTTCCGGGCTGCCGGGCCGGGGGCCGGGCCGTCGGAGCCGGGGCGCGCCCCAGCCTGGGCTCGAGTCCCCGCGGGGAGAGCGCTGGGTCCGGAGGGGCCTCGTGGACGCCGGGGGCCGTGAGGACGGGAAGTCCGGCCGCTGACGTCTTCTGTGTCTTGGTGGCGAGGACGGTGTGACAGCTGCCTGTTCGAGAAGGGCGGTTCCAAAGGTCGGCCTCACGTGTTACCTGAAATTAGGAATTGGCATGTCCCCCCCCCGGCCCCCCCAAAGTAAAGGGAGTCCGTGAAAGGAGGACCTGGGATTTCTGGGGGACAGCAGAGCGGGGCCGGCTGGCGGGTCACATTCCCGCCCTCCTCCGCGGCCGGCGCCGCAGCCCCCCAGGCGTGGAATGGCCCCCGCGGGGCGCTCTGAGGGCCTGGGTCTCGGGAAGGAGCCAGGGGGGAGCGGAGGGAGCAGATGGCCCGAGAGAGACCGAGACAGCGACTCCTTCTAAAACAGGAGTTCCTGATCGTTGTTGACTTCTAGAAAAGGACGCGAATCTGAGTTCAAATGAATCTACTTTCAGATTTTCTCTTTACTGTAATACTTGGAGTTGAAGCAGCCATGGACAAACGAGTTGTTTTAGAAAAGGCTGCTTTTCTACCAGTATGTGTACAAGGCTCGGTGCTTACCGATAGCATTGGCTGTCCTCGAATTCCGTCTGGTGTAACTGATTTTTGTCTTGCCAATTCTTCGACTCTCCCAAGAAGTATTCTGGGCTCATTTTCTTAAAAATGGTGAAACCTAAGTTACCAGGAGGCTGTGTGTGTGTGTTGCCAGGTCTGTCTCTTCTGGAGTATTTTATTTTGTAGCCTGTGTCAGATACCAAGCGAGAAGTTCCCTCACTACCAGCTATGTTTTTCTGTTGGACTTAAATACTGGGCTCAGTTGACAAACCTGGACTGCCATGCCCTGTTGTAGATGATCAAAGAGGATAACTTCTTAAGTTTTAGAACCCTCCAGAAACATGGAAGCCGGACCTTTAGCTCCTCAAGGAGTGTCATGCTCTTGTTCCCAAGTGAACAAAGGAACGGTCACAAAAGCTCCTGCAGAGAAACCAAGCTCTTAATGTGCCCCAGTGTGGGAGACAGATTTCAGAAACGAATGGAATTGGCTGGTGCCCATGCTGCGTATTATGAAGACATTTTTCTAGGTTTTGAATGCAGAGTGAAGGGTAAAAGTCAGAAGAATTTGTATTTGTACTCTTCACTAATGAGCGGGAAAGTTAAACAGATGTAGTTAAGCAAAAAGAAGATATTTTCTGCCTTAACAATTGGGATTTCATAAGGATTATTCAAAACAGTCTTAAAAATTGAGAACAGTATCAGGGCAAAGCCTTTTCAGTCAAGTGAAAGTAGAAAATGAGAAAGTCAAACTATTTTAGGAAAATCTAGATTAATCTTGTTTGATAAAAGTGGACAGTAGATCAAAAGCCATTGTGGCATTTTATCGTGTATCAGTGAAATCTTTTTTTTTTTTCAATTAAAACTCTGTGGGTTTTTTTTAAGATTTGATTTTTATGTAATCTCTACATTCAACATGGGGCTTGAACCCACAACCCAAAATCAAGAGTTGCAGGCCTCACTGACTGAGCCACCCAGGCACCCCAGTGAAAATAGTTTTTAAAAAACAATGGTTTGTGCTCACTTCGGCAGCACATATACTAAAATTGGAACGATACAGAGACGATTAGCATGGCCCCTGCGCAAGGATGACACGCAAATTCGTGAAGTGTTCCAAAACAAACAAACAAACAAACAAAACACAAAAAACAATGGCTTGTGACACTTTTCATGTGTAAAGGTTTTTTTTTTTTTAAAGATTGTATTTATTTATTTGACAGAGAGTGAGAGCAGGAACACAAGCAGGGGGAGTGGGAGAGGGAGAAGCAGGCTTCCTGCGGAGCATGGAGCCCGATGTGGGGCTCGATCCCAGCACCCTGGGATCATGACCTGAGCCAAAGGCGGACGCTTAACAACTGAGCCACCCAGGTGCCCCGGTTTTGTTTTGTTTTTTTTAAAGTGTTGTTTTCAGTACAGTGCACAGTGCAGTAATTGCTGAGAAGAGAAACCATCATGAGTACTTGGTGGTGTATTCCTGCCTTTCTTCCTACCCCTCAAGTCGTTGGAGCATCATCTGCCTTGTTTGTGGCAGGGCATGCCTTTTCATGCTCCCTGACGAAAGCAGGAACTTGTTCAGTTGGCCAGGCAGAGTAACTCACCTTCAGAAGGACTTTGATCTGTATAAAAATCAAGTCCTAGAAGATGATGCTCTTTGTGCAGTGTTCCAGGCCTGCCAACCATTTCAGGCTTGCCATAAAAGTATTTTTTTAAAACCCTGCTATGTTTACCATGATGTCAAACACCTTTATTTCTTTTCTTTTAGTCTTTCTATTAAAGGGAAATAACAAATTAGAAGATATCCTGTGATTCTTTTAGATCATTCTAATTTTTGCCTATAGATTCTAGAACAAAGAGATCTTCTTTATTTTTTATTTTTATTATTATTTTTTAATCAATTGCGTTTTAAATTTTTTATTTATTTTTTAAGTAATCTCTACACCCAACGTGGGACTTGAACTCAAAACCAGAGTGGGATGCTTCACCAACTGAGCCAGCCAGGTGCCCTCAAAGTGAGATCTTTTTCAAAGAACCCAGTCATTCATGATTCATGGAGGGTTTTTTTTTTTCTGTTGTGTTATTGTTGTTTTTATAAATCTGAAAACTAAGTGTTTCTTTTTTTTTAAAGATTTTATTTATTTGACAGAGAGTGAGCACACAAGCATGGGGAGCAGTGGAGGGAGAGGGGGAAACAGGCTCCCTGCTCAGCAGGAAGCCTGACACAGGGCTCAATCCCAGGACCCTGGGATCATGACTCGACCCGAAGGCAGACGCTTAACCATCTGAGTCACCCAGGCGCCCCGAGATAACTGTTTCACATATATATATTCCTAATAATGGTTAAAAATTTTTCTGAGTGAAATGACCAGAGTTGAGAGGGACTCTCAAGGTATCTTTGCATAGGTTGGTGAATCTCATACCTCTTCTTCATCTTTTAGAAATACTTGGGTGTTGCACGGGGAAGGGTGAGGTTTGGCTCTAAGTTTCGGTGACCCAGATGCTGAAAGACTGCAGATGTTAGTCTCAGTTAGAGATCAGGAACTTCCTAGTCTGTGCACTAACCACCTTGTTTCATTTGTGACAGATAATTCGTGTCCAGTCCCCAGATGGGGTGAAGCGGATCACAGCCACAAAGAGAGAAACAGCCGCAGCGTTTTTGAAAAAGGTAGTGGTGGCTTGGGTATTTGCATCTTCATCCTCTCCTGTTACTCCCTTCCCATCTGTACCTTCCCTCTCCTCCTCAGTCCTTGATTCTGCCCACTCCCTAGTTTACAGTCTCTTGCATTGCTCTTCTCTCTCATGACTGGATTGATCCAGGGTCAGATTGCGTCACAGTTGACCATGGCTTACAGCTGTGGTGGCCAAAAAGAGTCCAAAGTTGCGTGTAAGAGTAGTTCATGAGACTAATACTTAGGAGAATGAAAAATTGGAAAAATTAGAGAGTGAAAGACTTGAATTGTCCATCAAAAGAGAAATGTTAAAAATACGTATAGAGTAATCCCACTTCATTCTTAGAAAATTAGAGCCACAGGGGGCGCCTGGGTGGCTCAGTTGATTAAGTGTCTGACTCCTGGTCTCAGCTCAGGTCATGATCTCAGGGTCCTGGGATCGAGCCCCACGTCAGGCTCCATGCTTAGCACGGAGTTTACTTCTCTCCTTTTTCCTCTCTTGCCTGTGCATGCGTGTTCTCCCTCTCTCTCTCTCAAATAAATAAAAATAAAGAAAATGAGAGCCACATACACAGATCTGTTGTGAATTTACAGAATGCAATGTAAAAGAGCGCAGCCAGACTTAAAAAGGGTAACCCTGGGAGGAGAGCCCTGTAGTAAGGAGTGGCTTATGCTTTATACTTCATAGCAGAGATCAGTAAACTATGGCTTGTGGGATGACCTATTCTTCCCCCTGGCACACAGATTGCATTTCCCTGACCTTTTTTTTTTTTTAAAGATTTTATTTATTTACTTAGTCAATAAGTAAATAAAGGGGGGGAGGGGAGGGGCAGAGGGAGAAGGAGAGAGAATCTCCAGCAGACTCTGAGCTAAGTGTAGATTCCAATGTGGGGCTCAGTCTCATGACCCTGAGATCATGACCTGAGCCGAAACCAAGAGTTGGTCACTTAACCGACTCTGCCACCCAGGTGCCCCTATTTTTGTAAATAAAGTTTTGTTGGAACGTAGCCACACTCATTGGTCTAGTTATTGTCTGGCTGCTTTTACGCTCCAACAACAGAGCTGAGTAGTTGTGACAGAGACGGTATGGCTTGCAAAGCCAAAAATACTTACTGTGTGGCCCTTTCCAGAAAAGGTTTGCCAACCATTACTTTTTATAGTCTATGTTATTTGAATCTGTTGCAAACAGGTGTTACATTTGTAATAATAAGTGTTGTTTCTCATTTTCTTTCTTTGTTTTTGTTTCTCATTTTCATAAGCACATACAAGCTTTGGGGTTATGGACTGTCAGAGCCAGAGGGAATCCTAGGTGTCATGGAGTCCAGTCTTTTTATTTTCACAAAGGTGGAAACTGAAGGCCTAGGAAGTAAAGATACTTGCCAAGGATCACTGGGTTGCGATCTAAGCCACAACACTTATTTGGAAAATCTGGTTCCTAAAAGGTAGTTGCTATCATGATTGCCATAGCACTGCTTGTGGGGCGTATTTATAAGAATAAGAGAAAAAAGAATTAGATGCAATAGGCACCAGAGTGGAGGGTCTCTGAGTCTTTAAGAAATTGTAATTTCCTACTCTTTGCTCTTTGAGTAGCCGCTGACTGTGGCCCGCTTGCTCCTAGAGATGGTGCTAGGGTATGGTGCATGCTGGAATTCACGAGACATCATCTGAGACCGAGACGAAGCATCAACGCATTGTCTATTGCTTAGATAATTGTGTGGATAGACACCAGGCATCAGAGCACTGCATGCAGTTCTTTTTTTTCTCTGAGGCTTTGTGGTAGGGAAATTTCTTTTCCTTTTTTTTTGATAGGGAAATTTAGTATTATTATTTTAAATATTTATTTGAGGGGCGCCTGGGTGGCTCAGTCATTAAGCGTCTGTCTTTGGCTCAGGTCATGATCCCAGGATCCTGGGATCGAGCCCCACATCGGGCTCCTTGCGCTCTGCGGGGAGCCTGCTTCTCCCTTTGCCTGCCACTCTCTCACTTGTGCACGTGCATACTCTCTCTGACAAATAAATAAACTATTTATTTATTTATTTTTAAAGGTTTTATTTTATTTTTTAAAATATTCTGCTTATTTACCTGACAGAGAGAGAGACAGTGAGAGAGGGAACACAGCAGGGGAGTGGGAGAGGGAGAAACAGGCTTCCCACCGAGCAGAGAGCCTGAAGCGGGGCTCGATCCCAGGACCCCGGGATCACGATCCGAGCCGAAGGCAGACACCTAACTGACTGAGCCACCCAGGCGCCCTTCTTTTTTTTTTTTTTTTTAAAGATTTTATTTATTTATTTGAGAGAGAGAATGAAAGAGAGAGAGCACAAGAGGGGGGAGGGTCAGAGGGAGAAGCAGACTCCCTGCTGAGCAGGGAGCCTGATGCGGGACTCGATCCCGGGACTCCAGGATCATGACCTGAGCCGAAGGCAGTCGCTTAACCAACTGAGCCACCCAGGCGCCCCTCCAGGCGCCCTTCTTTAAAGGTTTTATTTATTTATTTGACAGACAGACAGCGAGAGAGGGAACACAAGCAGGGGGAGTGGGAGAGGGAGAAGCAGGCTTCCCGCTGAGTAGGGAGCCTGGTGCAGGGCTCGATCCCAGGACCCTGGGACCATGACCTGAGCCGAAGGCAGACGCTTAATGACTGAGTCACCCAGGCACCCCACATAAACTCTTTAAAAAATAATAAGTAAAAAAAAAAAACAACCCATGGCATGTCTTTAGCAACCACGTGTGTGCACACACATACTTAGGTGCACAGACTTTTACCAAAATGGGATTGTGCTATACTATTGCTGTATTTCATAAAATCTAAGAGATTATTGAGTTTAAGGAGAAACACTTATATACGATTAGGAAAGAAAAAAATGCTTTCACACCTGCTTTCCTTTGTCATTTAGATTTTATACTTACATAAAGTGTTCTTTTAGACTTATTTGGAAACAATTTATTTTATTTTATTTTATTTTTTTTTTTTTTAAAGATTTTATTTATTTGACAGAGAGAGACACAGTGAGAGAGGAAACACAAGCAGGGGGAGTGGGAGAGGGAGAAGCAGGCTTCCTGCTGAGCAGGGAGCCTGATGTGGGACTTGATCTCAGGACCCTGGGACCGTGACCTGAGCCGAAGGCAGACCCTTAATGACTGAGCCACCCAGGTGCCCCTGGAAATAATTTATTTTAATCATGTGTTATTCTTATGCATACATAAGAAGGAAAATCTAAGTGAAATTAATTGGGTAGGATCTTCCTACAGTGTCACATTCAGTTGTGACAAAAACAAAAATTGAGCCAGTTTTTGATTTGGCTGTCGATTCGATGTCCATGTCCCCTGTAGAGGGTCATCACCTGCACTGTTGGAGGATTAGTACCAGCACCAGCACCTGTTCTGTGGGTGCTGGTGCTGGATTTCTCTCTGTCTTACTAGCAGGGCTTGACAACCCAAATTCCTGTTTTCTCCTCGATTGATCATTAAATAGCTTGTTTGACAGAAATGTTGAGGGATGACAGTTGTCCAGCCATGCTACCTGGATGACAGGTTTACACGAGCCCAGGCAGTCACCTGTATGCCTTGCTGCCCCACAGGCAAGAACTGGAACACGTTACTGTTCCTAAGGTGCATCCATGCCAGGGATGTTAAAACCTCATTATGGGATATTTTGTAGTCCTGTTTTTTTTTTTTCACTTGACAATAGGTTAAGGAATGGTTTTATGTCAGTAAATGTAGATAACACATAACGGGGGCCTGGGTGTCTCATTTGGAGATTCTTGATTTCAGCTCAGGTCATGATCTTAGGGTTGTGAGATTGAGCCCCGACTCGGGCTCCGCACTGGGTGTGGAGTTGGCTTGAGATTCTCTCCCTTTCCCTCTGCCGCCCCCTCCACCCCAGCTCTCATGCTCACGCGTGCGCTCTCTCTCTTTTTCAAGAAATAAATAACACGTAACAGGGGTGCCAGGCTGGCTTAGTCGGTAGAGAGTGCAACTCTTGATCTCGGGGTGGTGGGTTCGAGCCCCATGTTGGGTGTAGAGATTACTTAAAATATTTTAAGAAAAATAATATATAATATAAAGTTTGCCATCTAAACCAATTTTTATTTATTTATTTATTTTTAAAGATTTTATTTTTTTGACAGAGAGAGACACAGCGAGAGAGGGAACACAAGCAGGGGAAGAGGGAGAAGCAGGTTTCCCGTGGAGCAGGGAGCCTGATGCGGGGCTCGATCCCAGGACCCTGGGATCATGACCTGAGCCGAAGGCAGACGCTTAACGACTGAGCCACCCAGGCACCCCTAAACCAATTTTTATTTTTTATTTTTTTAAAGATTTTATTTATTTATTTGAGACAGAGAGAATGAGAGAGAGAGAGCACATGAGAGGGGGGAGGGTCAGAGGGAGAAGCAGGCTCCCTGCCGAGCAGGGAGCCCGATGCGGGACTCGATCCAGGGACTCCAGGATCATGACCTGAGCCGAAGGCAGTCGCTTAACCAACTAAGCCACCCAGGCGCCCAACCCCTAAACCAATTTTTAAAGTAAAGTAATCTCTATACCCACCGTGGGACTTGAACTCACAACCCTGAGATCAAGAGTTGTGTGCTTCTCCAGCTGAGGCAGCCGGGCACCCCCAGTCTAAACCATTTTAAGACTACAGTTCAGTCGTGTTAAAGTACATTCATGTTATGCAGTCATTACTACCATCCATTTCCAGAACTTTTTCACCTTGCAAATCTGAAACTGTATGCATCAAACAGCAGCTCCCCTTTTTTTCCCTGCCCCCAGTCCTTGGTAACTACCATCGTATTTTGTGTCTTTATGACTCCTTCAGGTATCTTATTAAGTCGACCATACTCCTCTTCAGTAATTGGTGATTTGGCTGTGCATGTGCATAAGTGGGCTTGAAGAGACCTGTGGGCTGACCGCTGTGAACGTGCCGGCTCCAGCTTGCTGGGCCCACATTTGAAGCCTTGATCCTGCTTTACTATGTGGCTTATGCCCTCTTAGGGATTGCTGTTTGCAAGTATGAGGAGATGGGTGACGTTGAGGAGATCTCACAGAATTTTAGAGTTGGTTCTTTTAAGACAGTCTAGCGCTGCTCATTCTGTGGCTCATCAGACCCTCAGCCCTTCTCGGACAGGTTCTTCTGGCTGTCTTGCTCAGCAGCAGCCCCCCTTCCTCAGCTCACTGTGTCAGGCTGCTGTCGCTCCCCCGCGCGGCCTAGAGGATGGCTTTGTCCTGTCCTCATTGACCTCAGCAGTCTGTGACCCGCTCCTTTCTCCTTATATTTAATTTTTTTTTTTTTTTTAAACCACAAAGTAAAATACATACTAAGAAATGCTTGAAAAATATGGACAAATGACTGATGGTGAAGCAAACACATAGGTCAAGGAGGGGCATGGCCGGTGCCGCAGAGCCGGTCATCAGCCTTCCCCACTCCCTCACTCCCTCCTGCATTGACGAGGATGGCTTCCCCCTTACCTGTGTTGTGCCACCTCAGCGTGCATTCCTAAACCCTAAATTGTAGTTTTGCCTGTTTTTGAATTTAACATGAATGGAATCCTGCTATGTATACTTTTTTGTTACCTTTAATTATAAGTATATTAATTTCATTCCATGCTGTGTTTCTGGTTTTATTACATCAGTTATACACAAAGTTTACCTCAGGTGTGAATATAAGGTTTTTAAGATCTATTTATTTATTTGAGAGAGAGTGTGAGAGTGTGCGTGGGGCAGGGGCAGAGGGAGAAGGAGAGAATCTTAAGCAGATTCCTCAGAGCTCAATCTCCTGACCCTGAGATCATGACCTGAGCTGAAATCAGGAGTTGGACGCTCAAGCAACTGTGCCACCCAGGTGCCCCCATTTTTAAGATTTTAATGATGCTGTTGTAAGACTCTGCTAAGATTTTTTTTTTAATTTATTTATTTGACAGAGAGAGAGACAGTGAGAGAGGGAACACAAGCAGGGGGAGTGGGAGAGGGAGAAGCAGGCTTCCCACAGAGCAGGGAGCCCGATGCGGGGCTCGATCCCAGGACACTGGGATCATGACCTGAGCCGAAGGCAGACGCTTAACGACTGAGCCACCCAGGCACCCCAAGATTTTTTTTTTTTAATGGTTGCTGCCCTGTGTTAGATTCCTGTGTCTTCAGATAAAGAACTCAAAAGTTCATAGAAGCAGTTATGGTCATGGGAGTAGCATAAAAAAGTAATAATCTATTTCTGGATCTCAGAAGTGGGATTCCACACGTCAAGTCCTAATGCTGGCTGTCATATTTGAGAATGCAGCTGGGGGTGCCTGGGTGGCGCAGTCAGTTAAGCGGCTGACTCTTGGTTTCGGCTCAGGTCATGATCACCTGGTCATGAGATTGAGCCCCAAGTTGGGCTCTGTGCTCCGCGTGGGGTCTGCTGGAGATTCTCCCTCAGCTCCTTCCCCTGTGTGCTCTCTTGCTCTCTCTCGTGCGCGTGTGCGTGCGTGTGCACTCTCTCTAAGATAAATAAATCTTTAAAAAAAAAAAGGCAGCTGTATCTTAGTCCTCCTGGGGAGCATAATCATCATGTGGTCCCAGGAGACTTACCTTTATACAAAGGGCTGGCCCTACAACAGCCCCTGCCCCATTTTGGAAACTCCTTTTCATCCTGGGAGTAATGTGGTAGCTTTCATGAAGCTCACACTTGTGGTGAAAGCTTTCTCGTTTTTGGAAATAGCTTGCAGGGTGTCGCGTACAGAAAAACACGATGCGTTTGCAGAATAGCTGAAATGCCGCAATTGGTTAATTTCAGTTTATATCTAAGCTATTTCAGAGAAGAGCCAAAGACATTATTTTTATTCTTTAGTCTTAACTTTTTTTGCAGTCGGGAATACAAATTTCATGGTCTTAATTGGCTGATGCTTTATTTCATTAATGCCACTTTTAGCTTGGGACAAAAATACATGGTATCAAATACTTACTTTATTATTTTACTTATTTATTAATTTTGTAAAAGATTTTATTTATTTATTTGGCAGAGAGAGACACAGCGAGAGAGGGAACACAAGCAGGGGGAGTGGGAGAGGGAGAAGCAGGCTTCCCGCGGAGTAGGGAGCCCGACGCGGGACTCGATCCCAGGACCCTGGGATCATGACCCGAGCCGAAGGCAGACGCTTAACGACTGAACCACCCACCTGCCCCTCAAATACTTATTTTAAGTTCATTTAAGATCTTGTTTTATTTTTATTTATTTTTTAAAATAAATTTTTTTAAAAACTTCAAAATTTTTTCTTTTTTAAGATTTTATTTAGCTGAGAGAGAGACAGCAAGAGATGGAACACGAGCAGGGGGAGTGGGGGGCGCCTGGGTGGCTCAGATGGTTAAGCGTCTGCCTTCAGCTCAGGTCATGATCCCAGCGTCCTGGGATCGAGCCCCGCATCGAGCCCTGCATCGGGCTCCCTGCTCAGCGGGGAGCCTGCTTCTCCCTCTCCCTCTGCCTCTCTCCCTGCTCATGCTCTCTCTCTCTCTCTCTCTCTGTATCTCTGTGTCTCAAATGAATAAATAAAATCTTAAAAAAAAAATAAAAATAAAAAAAAGAAAGTAAATCAATTCATTTATTAAAAAAAAAAGCAGGGGGAGTGGGAAAGGGAGAAGCAGGCTTCCTGCTAAGCAGGGAGCCCAATTTGGGGCTTGATCCCAGGACCCTGGGATCATGACCTGAGCTGAAAGCAGTTGCTTAACCAACTGAGCCACCCAGGTGCCTCAGATTTTTAAAAATTTTTAAGTAATCCCTACACTCGTGGGGCCTGAACCCACAACCCCAAGATCAAGAGTTACACGCTCCACCGACTGAGCCAGCCAGGCGCCCCAAATCTTGTTTGTTTTAAGGACCATTTCTTATTATCACTTTGAGAATTTCAGAATGACAAGGTGGAGTTATTTGTAATCCATTCATTTAACATCAGTAGGAAATAAGGTTAGTATGTAAAGCTAATCATTAAATCAACTCTTTTTTGTCATAGTAAATAAATAGTAGGTTTTATCAGTAATTCCACATTAAAGGAGAAATGAGCTGAAAAGCAACAGATAGAACTAGGCATAAATGGTATTTGGTTGACTCAGGGAAACACACAGAGCTCCTCTCTGGTCTCATCCCTGACCTGCATTGTCTCTGTCAGAATTCTCATGACACCCCTCCCCCCTTTATTTATTTCTCTATTTATTAATTATTTATTCAAGTATAGTTGACTGCACTTCTCTTTTGAAAACCAATCACAGAACATTTAATGTGAAGTTTCAGATTGTGTAGTTCAGAGCTCTTGTCCTAGTCTCTGCCTTATGTGTTCTTCCGGTGTTTTCTCTGGCTCTGACTAGGTCTGGTGTCTTGTTCCTCAGCCTGAAGAATGTCTCCTGCCATTTACCGAAGCGGAGCCTTGCTGTTGACACACTCCCTCAGGTTTTGTTGGCCTGAAAATGTTTTCAGTTTGCCTTGGTATTCAAGGGGTATTTTTGCCAGATACAGAATTCTGAGTTGACAGATTTTTATTCCCTCTCAGCACTTTGAAGATGTCATTCCATTGTCTTCTGGTCTCCACTGATCTCTGGCTGTCAGCTGTTTGACCCTGACGCATGCACTGAGGGATCGTTTTTTTTATGTATCCCACTTGGGGGTTGCTGAACTTCCTGGATTTGTTACTCTGTGTTAGTCATCACGTTTGAGGTTTTCAACCATTTGTTCTTCAAATACTTTTCAGTCCTTTCCTTATTTTATTGTCCTTAGGATCATTAGATATTGTCCTAGGAGTTCTTAAGGTTCACTTCATTTTTCTTTCCAATTTCCATTTTCAGATTGTGCAGATTCTCGTAATTTGTCTTCAGGCTGATCGACTCCTCCTTCGGCATCTCCCGTCTGCTGATAAGCCCATCCAGTGCTTCCTTTTCCATTACTGCTTCCTGTTGTAGAATTTTTATTTGATTCCATTTTATCGTTTGTTTCTCTGCTGAGACTCCTGGGTCTCTTCGTGTGTTTGCCGCTACTCTGATGACCCCTGAATGTTGAGCTACAGCTTGGACTCTTCTCCCGGCCCCAGACTCAAATGCTGACTGCCTGCTGATGTCCTCTCCGGGGTGCCGGGCACCATCTCAGTGTCGGTGTTGAAGGGAACGCCTGGCCTTCCCTTAGGTCTTCTTCCTCCTTCACCTCTTCTGTGCTTTTTTACTGGTGTGGCCTTCCTCCCAGTTCTCAAACCAGAAGTCTGAACACTGCACTGATGCCCTTCCTTTCCCTCACTCCATTCTGCCCCTCATCCCACATTGGCAAGGGCTATTGATTATAAGAGCTGGAAGGTGTGCTCCTCCCTCCATCTCCGCTGGCCTGGCCGTGTCTGAGCCTGTCTCTGGGCTGCACAGCCGGCTCTCCTGTTCCCTCTTCCCACTTTCAGCAGAGTGTCAATGAGAAGTTAGCCTCTTAGCTTGGCCACCCCCTGCCGTCAGCCCCTGTGGCTTCCACGGCTCCTGGGCTGGAATGCAGACTCCTCCTAGCCCACACGGTCCTGTCTGCCTCGCCATTCTTGTCTCTTAACCGTTTCCTTCTTGCGGGCTGGGCTCTGGCCTGACTGGCCTCTCTCTTCCCAACCCCTTCCTGCCTCTCGGCCTTTGTGCTTGCTCCTCTTGCCTGCACTATTCTTTCTCTGCTCTGTGAGTAGCAGCCTTAGTCTCCTCCTCTGGGACGCTGCTCGGACGTGTTCCTCAGAGACCTTCTCTGTCCTCCTGTCCACAGTGGCCTCTCCCATGCTTCTCTGTCTTCCTTTCCTGCCTGGTGCTTACCTGCACCTGTGGTTCTCGTCTGTTAGCTCTCTCCCCCCATCTGATGCTGAGGTCCTCCATGGCTGGAACCTTGTCTGTTTTTATTCATTGTGTTCTGAGCATAATGGAGGTGGCACATGGGACTGCTTACTGTTTGTGGAGTCAGCGAGTGAGTGTTTGCGGCACCTGGTGCAGTGGCTGGTGTGGGTACTCGTCAGGACGGACTTGGTGGCACCATTCTTCACTTCTGTTTTTCTTCTCTTAGGTTTCAAAATTGGAAATTTTTTTTTAAATTTTATTTATTTATTTGAAAGAGAGAGCACGAGCAGTGGGGAAGGGTAGAGGGAGAAGCAAGCTTCCCGCTGAGCAAGGAGCCTAATGCAGGACTCGATCCCAGGAGCCTGGGATCATGACCTGAGCTGAAGGGAGATGCTTCACCAACTGAGCCACCCAGGCGCCCCTGGAATTGGGTTTTCACAATTGATTTCAAAAGTAGAAATTAAACTTTCCAGATACAGCCATGACGTTTGTTTGCCTCAGACTCTTAAATGTGTCATATAGTCTTCTCATTTACACAGAGCTTTGCTTCTGTTTGGCCACTTTCCTCATTTTACTTGACATCTGTGTGGGCAGTACAAATTTCCTCACAAGAGAGAAAATTGCAAGAGAAATTTGGTTCCCGAGGAGCAGTTTCTAAATTTAGCGAGTGTTGTTCTAATATCATTTGATGTATATGTGGCCAGAGTAGTGATACTCAAATATTTCTTTCAATATCTGTTTTTTTGGGGCTTGTTTTAGGTTGCAAAGGAGTTTGGCTTCCAAAATAACGGCTTCTCAGTTTACATCAATAGAAACAAGACTGGAGAGATAACAGCATCGTCGACTAAATCCCTCAGTCTGCTCAAAATCCAGTAAGTGCTGTGAGGGGACGACAGGGAGTGGGAGGGGATGACCGCAGGGCCCACTGAGGCTGCTCGGCTCTGCCCGGTTTCCCCTTGACACCACCGTATTTCTTGTGGGGCAGTCAGCAGTCACACTGAATGTGCCGCTCCTTTTGTGCTGAGCTGATTGACTCGCAGACTGTGACGTGTGTCACTGAGGGGGGAGAGTTATGGGCTCGGGGGCTGTGTGCAGGTGCACGCTCAGCCCCTTCTCTGCAGGGAGAGACCTTGAACGGAGCTGTGTGCCGTTCCGCCTCGGGACTGCTTGCTGGGTCGGAGGGGCTGTTGCCCACACGATATTTCTCGGTGGCGTGGCCCCCTCGAGCTCCTCCGAGGCGGTCAGTCATGTCAGTGGGGTGTCCAGGATGTAAAGACCTCTTCCTGCAGCCGCTCCCTGTTCTTGTAGTTCAGCTGGAGCGCAGCCACATCATTCGTCTGTGCGCGTCCCTGCTGCCGGGGGAGAGCTGAGCGATTGTGGCACGGACGGCATGGAGTGCAGAGCCGAAGGTGTTCACCGCGTGGCTCTTTACAGAGGAGGTTTGCGGGCTCCTGTCCAGCCTGTGTGCGCACTTGTGCTCGCGTACCCTGACTGCGGTCCTCGGCAGCGGGCTCGGCGCGCTCCTGTCCGGGCGGGGGCAGCACGGCTGCTGGGCCCACTGCCGGCTCCTCGCGCTGCACTTCGCTGGCAGCCGGCTGGGCGCCTGCTTACCAGTCACAATGGTGGGCTCTCTTGACAATTGGTGTGGTCATTTTTAGGTTCGCAAATTAGTACATCTGGGAAGAAATACGCAGTTAGGGCAGTCATTCATTTGTTCCTCAACACATATTTGCTGGGCACCTGCCACTTGCCTATCTCTGTAATTAGCGAAAGCTTTTCATCGTTGTTGACGTCGTCTGAGGATAGCCTTCCTTTCAGCTTGTAAAGAGCTTTTGCATCTTGAGAATCATTTCTCGCGAATGTTACGTGGCTTGTGTTCATACTCCCCCACTCAGCGCCGTGTGCCTGGGGAAGTTCTTTAACCTTACTGGGCCTCGCCAGCCACGTCTGCAGGCGGGTGGCAGTGCTGCCTGCACATGGTTGCACGGTGCCTTCACGTGGGGCACCACGTGGGGCAAGCTTGCAGAAGATGAGAGCTGTGTGTTTGAAAACTATTTTGATAGAAGATACGAGCAAAGGAGGTTACAGACACCTCTGAGAGAAAGCCATCGAACTGTAGCGCTGTCATACTGGTGCTGTCCCAGAGGGGTAGGACGGCTCAGACATCCCGAGGGGGCACTTGGAGGGCTGTCTTCTAAGTCACCCTCGAGTGTGTCTTTCCAGCGATAGTCATAATACTTCTCGACCGGCTTGGGTCTACCCTTGAGGGCTGCGTCTGTCTTACCTTAAGCGTGTCTGGAGGAGGCAGTGATGTTCCTCTCCTTGAGCTTGGCGTTGGTCTCTCTCCACTTCTGGCTTCTCTGGCTGCAGTTCGGTCTGCTGTATTCTGTTGTTCACTTATAGGTGATCTTTTTTTTTCCCCCCTCTGGCTGCTTTTAAGATTTTCTGTTTCTGTTGGGGTCCTACAGTTTCTGTCTGACTCGTCCAGGTATGGATTCCTGGTTTGTTTGTTTAACCCTACCTAATGGATAGTGTATTTTCTTTTTTTTTTTTTAAAGATTTTATTTATTTATCTGACAGAGAGACAGTGGAAGA
Organism: Phoca vitulina; assembly: GCF_004348235.1. Classification (NCBI taxonomy): domain Eukaryota; kingdom Metazoa; phylum Chordata; class Mammalia; order Carnivora; family Phocidae; genus Phoca; species Phoca vitulina. Next base: position 15,976,335 of record NW_022589744.1, on the reverse strand, counting down.
GGGAACACAAGCAGGGAGAGTGGGAGAGGGAGAAGCAGACTCTCCACTGAGCAGGGAGCCCGATGCGGGACTCGATCCCAGGGCCCTGGGATCATGACCCGAGCCGAAGGCAGACGCCTAACGACTGAGCCACCCAGGCATCCCGGATAGTGTGTTTTCTGTACCTGCAGATCAGGTCTGGAAAATTTGTGGCCATTATCTCTTTAAATATCACTTCTCTCCCATTCTCTTTGTTGTTTCAGGGATTATATTTTTCACTTTTAAAATATTTGATTTGATTTCTTTTCAAACCTGGCTGTTAGCTCTGTGTGCTCAAGGGGGCTGCATTGCGCTCACACTGGCCTTCTGGGCTTCCATTGAGGACTGCTGCGCTCCTTGGGGCTCTGCCTTGGCCTGTCGCACGCGTGATGCTTCCCTCTTGGGTCTCAGGGGTCTGAGGTGGTCTGTCTCCCCCAGGTGGAGTCAGAGTGGCGCCCTGTCAGAGCTGTCCGTGGGTTGTCTGGCCTACTGTATGGGGGGGATTTGGGAAGATTTACCCAAATCTGTGGCTCCTGCCACCCTGCTTCCCAGAAGCCCCTGTCATTTTGGGCGGCCTCTCGTTGCTTGTGCTCTTTCCATTCCATTTCCATTGAACACTCTGTAGACGTTTATATTCCACGTCTTGCAGTTCCAAATCTGAAGTCCTTGGATGTCTAATCCTGTTATTGTTGTGTCTGCCCACTCTTGTGCATGGTGGCTTGGTTCTCTTGTACATTTGGTGACCCCTTTTTGAGAGCTTGTAATGACCAAACCTGGTTGTAGGGAGTCAGGCCGGTGGCTTTTCTGTGGGGGAAGCTTGCACTTGCTTCTTCTGGCACAAGGGGGCGCTGTGGACCCGGCACTCCCTCCAGTTACTTTCTGTCTGGGCTTCCGGAGCCAAGTAGCATCCCTAGTCCCACCCTGGGTGCGTGGCAGAGCAGACTCTCAGAGGTGACCGTTTTCCCTGCTGCACAGTGGGCTCAGGAAGGCAGGATTCCTCCTTGGTTCCTATTTTCAGCTGGTCAGCAGCCTGCTTCGGGTGGGCAGGCCCACAGACTCGCCTCCTGTTGTCCATAAAATGACCGTGTAAGCCAAGCTCAGGGCTTCTGTAGGGCAGTGTTTTCTCCCTTACTTTACTTTCGTTAGAGCTCCGCGGTGCATGTAGAGCATAGCTATTAAAACTGATAGAGCAGCTGAGCCATGTATTCTATAGCTGGAGGGTGTTTAGGAATGTCTGGTCCGTTGCTAGAAACAGAAGTCTCTAGTTACAGTTTGGCAGTTTTATCACCCCTAAATTATGGAAGAAAGAAGAGGAGAGAACAGACCCACTGAACAGCTACAGCCAGGCCTCTTAGTGTCCCGTGTCTTTGGTGTTTGCTCTCAAGGCCTGCCCCCCCCCGCCCCCGCTTCAGTTTGTTGGGTTGGGGCTGCAGCAGGCTGTTCCTTCCGTGTGTGTGTTATTGACAGCAGTTAAATATTTACCAAATTGTAGTGCTGCAGCTTTTCCTCCAAGACCGAGGTTGATTTTAGTGTTGTAGACCCTCTCTCTGGGTGTGGGAGCCCACGCTGCTTCTGTCCAGCACTCGGAAGTGGGAGCATCTCACGCCGGGGTCTCGTTGGTCTGGCTGTGGTAACCAGGTCCTGCAGTGAGTCAGCAGTGTGAGTGAGCAAGGAAAAGAGCATGACTTACATGGAAATGATAGAAGATCAAACACTGCTGTTCGAACTGTGAATTGTGCAGCCTGTTGGGAAAGCAGCACATCAGCGACATCAAAAACAAAACCCTCCTTCCAGCAGGGCCACTCCTGGAAATGTGCCCTGTAGAAGGAAAACCAGACAGCTGCCTGTCCTTGGGCCTTTCCTCGAGTGCTCTTGGTGGTAGAAACCTGTTGGTAGCGCGCGTACCCATCCGTGTGGGAGCACTGCTGTACGTGATGGGTCGGGCTGGCTGCCGAGCGCTGTTCGGCCACTGGAAGCAGTGATTAGACGCAGACCCTGTGTTTGGTGGGATCTGGGGTGACGTATTGTTGAATGGGAAAAGCAAATGCAAAACGTTATGTCTTTGATAATCTCATTTTTGTCAACAGCGTCATACAATGTTTGTGTACATGTGTGTGTGGGGGGGTGTGAGCGAAGAGAAAGAAGTGGAAGGCTGTGTACTAGGTAGATGAAGTGTTGGGGTGCTGAATAGTAGACGGTTAGGAATGAACGAGGAGAAGGAATGTCAATCCCAGAATGAGAAGCAGGAAGAACGCTGCCTACAGGCCAAGTGTGTATGTTGTGGCCATATTTCATCTGTGTGGAATCCGATGGGCATATGGATGTTTTACAACTGTAAAAGAAAGTAAGTCACAGTTACAGAGAACCCGCTCTGACCTTTAGAACGCTAGGGAGCGTAGGAGAGATGTGAAGGGAGAGTTCTGGTCTCTTACAATTAGAGGCCTCGTTATTCAGGCTTTTAGGGAGGTTGGCGTGTGCCTCTTGGATGTCAGAGACCCTCACATGATGGTGAGCAGCTCCTCTGTGCAGCCTGGGTTGTGGGAGGATAGCAGGCAGGCCCTGCCCTATGTTTGTCGTCTGATAGGCATGGAGATCTGCTGTTCCTGTTTCCCTCGGGCCTCGCTGGACCCTCCTCGGAAATGGAGACGTCGGCCCCGCTGGGGCTGAAGGCCTACGGTGCTCCCAGCGTGGTGGAGGATGAGATCGACCAGTACCTCAGCAAGCAGGACGGGAAGATTTATAGAAGCCGCGACCCACAGCTGTAAGTCTCTGTCGGGGTCCGGTCCCAGTTGTGCTGACTTTAGTGGCTCAGGAGGTGAGATGTTTGAAACGTGCCCTGTTTGAGTATCTACTGAAGAAACACAAGTTTTGAGTTTGGCGCATCGGGCTTTAGCAGGTGTGCGGGGGGGCAAGAGTAGGGAAGCGGGGAAGAGGTGATGCTAGGCACCTACCAGTGCAAGGTGCTTGTTGAGGTCACCTTGTTGGGTTACAGTCAGGAAATGCCAGCATCATATGCGCAGTGCATTCTTCCCGTTCTTTTCAGTGGTTGCTTCATGTGCTGAACATGCTGCTCCTTCTTTGAATATTTACCCTTCACCTAGGGTTATGTGAAATGGTTATGCTGGGGTACGTTTCTGTATTTGTGATTTTTTGCAGTTCTTTTTATTTAAAAAAAATTTTTTTTTATTTTTTGAAGATTTATTTATTTATTTATTTGACAGAGAGAGACACAGCGAGAGAGGGAACACAAGCAGGGGGAGTGGGAGAGGGAGAAGCAGGCTTCCTGCGGAGCAGGGAGCCCGATGTGGGGCTCGACCCCAGGACCCTGGGATCATGACCTGAGCTGAAGGCAGACGCTTAACGACTGAGCCACCCAGGTGCCCCAAAGATTTCTTTATCTTAGGGGGAGAGAGAGCATGCACATGGTGCATGTGTGTAGGGGAGGGGCAGAGGGAGAGAGAATCTCCAGCAGACTCCCACTGAGGGTGGAGCCGGATGTGGGGCTTGATCCATGACCCTGAGATCCTGACCTGAGCTGAAATCAAGAGTTGGACGCTTCACCGACTGAGCTGCCCAGATGCCCCTGTAGTTCTTTTTGAAGAAACCGGTTAGAAACACCTGAGTTTACAGTCAGTGATGTGAAATGTCTGAGTGAAGGTGGTTTGTCTCTGCAGCAGAGCCTCTTGTAACCGCATCACTCTGTAAACGTGATGGGGTGCTGACATTGAGATGCTGGGGTTCTAAGTGCTGCATTAGCAACTTGTGTGTCTTAGATTCAAGAGCTCCAGATGGCGCTCTGCTGCGGCTGGTACGGAGCCGCGTCGTGGCCATCGCTGTCAGCCCGCGTACCCCTTCCGTTTGCATTTCCTCCCAGGGAACCCATGCTGGCTCCACCCCCCCCCCCCCCCCCCGTGATCTGTGTCTTGGAGGCCTCAGGAGGAATGTTTTAAGAGGGTGCTTATGTGTGTGTGTGCGTGCGTTCTGGCTTGCCGTCTTTAAGAGCCTGGCTGTTAGGAGACACAGGCCATCTCTACTCAGAAGCGCGTCCAGGAGTTGTGACCCCATTTGGAAAAGGGTCCTGTCGAGCCCAGAGGGACAGCCGCTCAACTTTCCCAGCAGCCATCACCGCCCTCCTCATTGGAGCACGTCGTGCTGCCGCATCATACGTGTGGGGCTTCTACAGCTTCTCTGACTGAGGTCACTAAAAACCCACAGAGCCAGGCGTCTTCATGCTTTTCCCAAAACATGCACAAAATGGGTGTTTTCCAAACTGGAGTTAGTTCTGTCCCACTGACAAGGCTTTTTGCCACATCCACATCCCAACTTCCTCAGTGTTTACTTAACATCTGTTTAAATCAGTTTTAGTCCATTCACTTTTATTTAGTGTCATCTTAAGCCGTTAATATCCATAGGTTTGACGTGCTGGACAGTTTTTTCTAATACAAATCAAAATAAATACTAAATTATATTAAAATAAAAAATGCTCACATGGGCTCCTGGGTGGCTCAGTCGTGAAGCGTCTGCCTTCGGCTCAGGTCATGGTCCCAGGGTCCTGGGATCGAGCCCCGCATCGGGCTCCCTGCTCCGCGGGGAGCCTGCTTCTTCCACTCCCCCTGCTTGTGTTCCCTCTTGCAATGTCTCTCCCTGTCAAAAAAAATAATAAAATATTTTAAAAAAATGCTCACGTACCATCTAAAACAATTCCACACGGGGATGCCTGGCAGGCTATCGTAGAGCATGAGACTTCTGATTCGGGCTTGTGAGTTCGAGCCCCGCTTTGGGCATTGAGTTTACTTATAAATAGATAGATAGATAGATAGATAGATAGATAGATAGATAGATAGATAATTCCACACGGGTAGGGAAATACTCTGTGAAGTGCGGCATGCGTTATAAATATCAAAAACACTGGGAGGCAGCAGCAGGAGAGCAGGCGTACTGATGGCGTGTGTTTCTCTTGCCCTGTGCTCTTAGGTGTCGACATGGCCCCTTGGGGAAATGCGTGCACTGTGTTCCACTCGAGGTGAGAGCGGGTGCCGCGTGCGTCCTGGGCTAGCGGGAGGGGCTGCTCCCCAGAGCACGTCAGCACTTTCCCTGCGCCCTTGCGCTGGGTCTGTTTGTTGCCCTGGTTCTCGCGTTCCCACTCGTGCAAGCTGCTTCAAGAGGACGAACCTTTATTTGTGGGAGTGACCTTCTGGGTGGATTGTGAATGGCTGGAGCGTTTGTATTGCTGTGACCGAGGGGCAGCACTTAGAGTGGGCTCCCTGGACAATCCTTTTAAAACCTGACACAAAGCTGGGGCTGGCGGTTTCTGTGCTCGTCATTGTTTTGATTTACTTTTCCCCGAGTCCTCCTACTGATTCGTCCTGGTGAGATTGAGAGTTACCATAATAATGCTGACTGGTAACTGGTGAATGCTGAATTTACAGCAGCAAGGCCAACCTGATTTTCTTCATGAGCCTCCTCTTCATCTTATGGGCTTTTTTTTTTTTTTCCCAAAATTTTCCTAATATTTACTTGACCTAGAGCATTTTGTATTTAATAGAGATTCATTTTAATCTTAGAAAGATAACTGGTACACAAAGAAACCTTTGGTTCTGACCTGGAATGATAAGTGAGAACCAAGGGCCCGTCCTCTCCCACTGCCCTCCACGGGTGCTGGCTGGGTCTCTCCCTGCGTGCAGCAGCGGCTTGGCTGCCCGCCTCTCCTTGCCTCGAGACGCCAGCAGGTGCGTGACCGTACTGACTGTGTGTGTTTTGGCAGCCATTTGACGAGGACTACCTGAACCATCTTGAACCTCCTGTGAAGCACATGTCCTTCCACGCCTACATCCGAAAGCTGACCGGGGGGGCCGACAAGTAAGCAACTTGAGCGCAGTTAGGCTGTGCCGATGTGGCTTTGGCGTGTAGAAGTCCCTTTTATGTATCTGGCAGGTGTTGCTTAAAGCCTGTGAGCATATGAATGAGAAAAGCAAAGATCAGGGTCTGGGCACAGAGCATTTGAGTTCGTGACTTTTGGCACAGATTCTAGAAAAGGAACAGGGGTGGAGACTCTGACGCCCTGTTGTCGTCCACATGCCCAGCGTGTTGGGCAGATGCCAGGCTGGCAGTGGCCACCGTGGAGACCCCTGGGGGAACATCCCAGACTTCTGCAGGCATGTGGTGCTCTGGCAACTTAGGTGTATGTGAAGGCAGATGAGATAAGATATGATGGTGGTCAGAGCTCATCCTCTGCTTTTTGGAAAAACTGAACCACCCCGTGGTGGTTATCTTGGCTCACCTATTCCACGGCCCCCATCCGCCCTTTGCCCTGGAGCTGGCCTCTTTAACGGCTTGATGTCACAGCCGTCGCAGGGGCTGGAGTAACCGTGCCGTCCCCGGCTGGGCCTCGTGGTGCCTCAGCGGGAACTGTCTACAGGCTCGGCCAGGTGGGCGGTGGGGCGGCCATCTCTCGGCTCCCCAAGTCCCCTAGTGCAGGCTGTGACAGTGGCTGGAGAGGGGCGAACTGAGAGCATTTTGATTTCTTTTAAACCATGTCAAGGACTTCCCTGTGCGACCCCTTTCTGTTGACTATACGACTATACGTTCACCTTCCCAGAAAGTGATGGACTTCATACCATTTTATAATTCCCATCAGTGCAGCAGGAGGAGATGGTGGCTGAACCCAAGTCAGCAACATTTTGTGAAGAATGTCATGTTGGCCTGATTATAGTTTTTCTCTGACAATCTGCTGACATCCTAAAATGGCTTTTTAAAAAAGTTAGACCACGAGAAAAAAATTCTACCAGAAACCCATTCTTGCCTGTCAGTGGGGTAAGCCATGGAACTTTCTGGACTATTGAACGAGTAGAGATTCATTGTGCTGAAATCCGTCAGCCTTCCACCAGTCTGGGTCCAGGCCACAGTATCCCATGGGGGCACATTGGCAGCTCTCGGTCCCGTGCAGGCTGGTGGCGGTCATTGCTTCCCAGGGGCCCGCAGGCCAGCATGCTGTTGGCCTGTGAAGATAGGATCGAATTCCTGCACCGTTTTGTGAGTGGGAAACTGGCAGAGGGTGAAGGCATCTGTGCGCATCCACCCCACATCGGGGTGGGGCCCTGGCTTCCTCACTGGATAGTCTTTATTTCAGCCAGAAGCTGGGGAAGATGTCTTCACGAGGTACCCTCATCAGGGTTTCTCCTTGTGATTCAGAGTTGTTTTTTTTTTTTTTTTTTTTTTTACAAACATGTAAGTACTGGACGCATGATGTAGATGTTGCTTATAAGTTAATGAAACTTAAAAACAGGCTTTGTTTCCTGTCAGCGGTTCAGGTTAGATCAATAGGTGTTTAATAGTATCCTTGAAAATCTTCATGGGTGTTAGCGACAGACCTGGAAAATGGAGACTTTTTATAGGGAAACAGTTACGTATTTTTGCATAGTCTCTGTGTGCAGGACAGAAGCTGGGAGTCCACGATAGCAATTCTTAGCACATTCCCCTGCTGCTGCCTGCCACATGCTTAGCTTCTTAGAACTTTGTTCTGGAGGTGTAAGAGATTTGACATAGGATTTCCAGTCTCCTGCTAAAGTTTTCACTGTTGGGATGTTGAATTAATTAAGCTGCCTCTTCTTATTCAGGGGGAAATTTGTTGCCCTGGAGAACATCAGTTGCAAGATTAAATCAGGGTGCGAGGGACACCTTCCATGGCCTAACGGCATCTGTACTAAGTGCCAGCCAAGTGCCATCACGCTGAACAGACAGGTGAGATGTTCACTGTGTCCATCTAGACCGTAGATTTGTGTTCATGGCTCAGAAATGAAAATTTGCAGAAAAGCCCCTCCATGGAGGGACCCGCCCCTAGCAGAGCGCACTTTCGGTGGTGGGTCCAAGTGCACTTCAGGTCGTACGCTGGAGATGCTATTGGTGAGATCTCTAGCTGTTGCACACGTGGAGGGGGGAGTCCTTTGTTTTTTCTTTTGTCCGCTTGCATGGAGGCAGAACTTTCTTGGTGACTGTTTAAAATAACTTCGTGGTTGCACTTTGCCTTCCAAGAAATCATGGCTCTGGAAGCTGGTAACCAAACTGTCCTGGAGCCCCCTCAGAGCACCTGTCCAGGCCAGGTGAAGAAGGGAGCTGGGCTCTGGGAGGAGGAAGAGACCGGTGTCAGCTGCACGCAGTATTCTGGCCTCTTCCCCTCTGGTCTCTGTGCCCTTGAGGATTGCTCGCCTCGCCTTCTCTGTGCTGCTGGCCCACATTTGCTCTGTAGAGAGCTCTCCACCGCCTTTGTGACTGCTTGGAAATTTCTGTCTCTTCCTTCTCCCTGCTCTCTCTTTTTGAAAACTAATTTTTGTGCTAGAGGTGTGAAAACCTGCATTTTAGGTGAAATCCCAGTAAGATTAATCTGAATTAATTTATTAAGGAATCCCATCCCTACTCCACCCACCTTCTAGAATCTGAAATGGTCTTAAGGGCAGAGCACATTTTAAAACGTGTGTGTGCGCACGTGTGCACACGCATGTGTAAAGAGCTAGGTGGAGATTTATGAATGGCTTATACTAGAAAAGTAAGTTATTTATTTCCGACAGAGTGTATTCATTAGCCTGTTGTTTGCTCTACAGAAATACAGACATGTGGACAATATCATGTTTGAGAACCACACAGTTGCTGATCGCTTCCTTGACTTTTGGAGGAAGACAGGGAACCAGCATTTCGGGTATTTGTATGGACGGTATACAGAGCACAAAGACATTCCTCTTGGCATCAGGGCCGAAGTAGCTGCCATTTACGAGCCTCCTCAGGTAGGCGAGCACAGGCTTCCCAGTTCACGGGCCTCTCTATCACCTGGGCTCTGAAGGCTGTGCGGGACTCTCGTTTCAGACTTCATTCCACTTCCTCTGCTCTGTCATTTGCGCGCACACACACACACAGTGTCTGTTTTCTGAATTCTTGGAGGGTAAGCTCATGGTCCCTAAGTACTTCAGTGTGCATTTCCAGAGCATAGGGACGTTGTCTTACTGATACTAAGGACTCTTGTCAATGTCGGTAAATTGAACATTGATTGAATATTTTAATCTGTTGGCTGTGTTCCACTTCTGTCAGTTGCCCCAAAGTGCCACAGGGACTGCTCCCTCCCTTGTAATTCTGTATCTCCTTCGCCCACGTCTGTGGTCAGCTGTCCCAGAAATGATGGAGTTAGAGGATCACAGGGTTACTCGTGTCCTTTATCCCACACCACACACACACTGTCTTAGAATGACTACCAAAATTACTACCAGTATAGGACTGAAAACAGTTTAAGGTGGGGGTTGTTTTTTTTTTTTTTTTTTGGTGGAAGGAGGAGGATCCTCAGGGTGTGTCTCATGAGGGACCAGCAATCATACACTGTGTTTTAAAGTCACTTGGACGGTGCTCTCCGTGTGACTGTGCCGCCACCTAGGTAATACATTTATGTTTGTTTGTTTTGTTTTTGGTATTTAGGGATTGATTTTTTTTTTTTAAGATTTTATTTATTTATTTGCGAGACAGAGTACAAGCAGAGGGAGAAGCAGGTTCCCTGCTGAGCAAAGAGCTCGCTGCGAGACTTGATCCCAGGACCCCAGGATCATGACCTGAGCCTAAGGCAGATGCTTAACGACAGTTTCAAGATTCCGTAGGTCTGGGGTGGGGCCAAGGATTTGCATTGCTCATAGTGTTCACGTTCCTGTTGCAGGTCTGGGGAATCACACTTTTAAGAACCACAGCCCTACACAATTAACTACCCATTCATAAATACATTGTATAATCTAGTGATCCACCCAGGCGTCCTGGTATTGATTTTTTATATATATATTTGTTGTATAGTTCTATGAAATATTTACGTGGTACGTTTCATCACATATATGTACATCATATATATATCGTATGTGTACAATATATATGTGCGTATTATATATATGTGTATTGTTCATTACAAAAGTGGAAACCATACACATGGAATTCTCGTCCGTGATGTGCGTGGCTGTACTTGGGAGGGGTGCCGGTGTGTGCGGTTTACTATGAAGTACAACGGAAAACTAAGAGGGCTTGGGGTGATTAGGGGGGTGGCTAGAGTACAGTGTGGCCAAACCTAGGTAGCAGGTGTGTGGGTCCTCACTGAGAAATTCTTTAAACTTTGCTGTATGTTTGAAATTTGTAGTTAAAATGTTGGAAAAGAAAAAAAATTTTGCATGCTTCCAAAGTCAGATCTACAAACAAGGTACCCCCTTCTTCCTATCCCTCCCTTTCCAGAATGTTTGGTGTAGACTATTAGAGTTTAAGTTTTTAAAATATAAGCAAATATATAGATATTCATACCATTCTCCTTCTTTCTTTGGGTGTATGCCATACCATACTCACCTTGGTCACTTTACACTGTGTTCTGTGAATCACCCCATGACTTCTTAAGTAAACCAGGGTCTGAAAGGGCAGGCCCCGTGGCTGCTGGCTGGGGTGCCGGTCCGTGGCTCCCACACACATGCCATTGTCTCCCTAGCTGCGTTGATGCAGAGCTTGAGTGTAGTCTACACCCCTTTGCCAGTTTCCATATTTACTGAGAGCTGTAGAGGAGGTGTTTGAGGGGGGCCTCCTGTGGTGGTTCATTTAAAAGGGGACACTAGGTGGCGATGGAGACCCTGCCAGAGTGTTGGGGTTACCTAACCACCAGGGCACTAAGTGTGCTCTCTGTAATCATGGAGCTGCTTTTGGAAGCACAGTATATTCAAATTCAGTTTTGTAGAGGGTGTCTTTCATGAGGAGTTTCAGCAGTCGTGTTAGGAGTATGATCGAATAAAACACAGAGACAAACCTCTGGCGTCCAGACCACGAACGGCATCACCAGAGCTCCCAACGTGGGAATCCTGAAGGTTGGGACCATTGACCTGCAGCTCATTAGAAGTTGAAGCTCATGCTGCCACAGGTCATGAAACCAGATCCTTAGATTTGTTCTGAGTTTGTGATGTGACCTGTGCTCTGGAGGTATTAATGATCTCCATATTGCTAATACCCAGCAACAGAAAGTTCTTTTGTTGTTTTGCCAGAATCTGACTCATTTGCAAGGATATACCCAATTAGTATAACTTGGTTTGGGATTACCTTCATTTTCCTATTCCTCTGGCCGGGGTTTCTGCTAGGTATGATACTTACTATTAATGACCCTCGAACTGCATGTCAGGGCAGATGAAGGATTTCGGTAAGCTTTGTCCACTGCAGGAAGTTGGGGTCCTGTGGCTGGTTTAGGTTGCATGTGAGCCAGTCAGAGTCCAAGCCCACCTGCTGCCCCGAGCCCAGTGCTCTGCCCATCCACCAGCAGGTTGCTGATTTCAGGTGCCTTTTCCACTCCTCTGTCATCTCCCACTTAGCACCTTGCCTGTGAAGCACAGCACTACCCTGCAGGAGCTGCACACACATTTTCCCAGCCTGTTTTCTGGAAACAAATGTTACCATACAGCTGGAATCTTGCCTAATGTACCCAAACCTATTTGGAAGGAAACTGTTTATCCAAAGGAGTTTGGAAACTTGACTTTCCCCAATGAAGGAACCCCCCCCAAAAAATGTGTAGACAGCCTTCCTCAGTCCTGAGAGCAACCACACACTTGACGAGAGACAGTGTGATATGAACCAGCCTGAGGGTCACCATCTTCTTGTCCTCTGAGTCTTGATTGGAAAGCACAATGTAGCCTGAGGAGGGGCAAAGCCTGGAGGGCTCGGACTGTGTTTTATCTGGATGTCAGCCTTTTTCTGCTGCCATAATTCTCCTTTTTGGCAAGGGATAGAGCAGTCCCCTTGGGATTCCTGAGCCAGAATTCGAGTGGGATGGCTGTGGGCTCCTCTGAGTCTGTCTTCTCCCTTTACTGCCCCAACAGATTGGCACACAGAACAGCCTGGAGCTTCTGGAAGACCCGAAAGCTGAGGTGGTGGATGAAATTGCTGCCAAGCTTGGCCTGAGGAAGGTACTGAGGCATTCTGCTGGCCTTTGAATGGGGGACCAGGGCTCTCTGTTGGGGACATCCAGGTGGGCGCCATGGCCAGGCCCTGTCTGGGACTGAACTCCCAGCTGCTCGAGGTCAGGTGTGGGCCCAGCGTGTTGTAATGCCTGCTTGTGTTTTCTGGGCGCTGTAGCTTTTATGTTCCTATTTCAGAGCCAAGGATTCGAAATAGAATGAGACTATTTCTCTGATTTAAAGTAAAATGAAAACAAGTGATCCCTGTGCTGGGACTGTTTTGTTGAAATCGGCCTGCCCCACTTCCTGAGGACAGCTTTAGAGGGTGGAAGAAAGAGGCAGCAGGACTCAGACCCCTTCTTCCTGCCCAGGAAGGAGCCTCGCTGCTGCGCTGTGTGTCCTGCCCACACACCGAGGCCCGGCCTCTTAGGGGAGCCCTCCCTTCGTGTGTCCTTGCCGCCCGTTCATTTTCCGCCCCGGGTGCTCGGAGCCTCAGGCACTCCCTCTTCCATCATCCTTGGATTTCCTGTTGTTAATTTAGGTATCTGAGCATGTGAGGTTTCCTAGTTTTACTGGGCAGTTAGAAGACAGGGAAGAACTTTTGTTGATCTGGTTTGTGTTACATCCTTGGTGGAGCTCCCAGGAACTTTGCAGAAGGGTTTCTACAGGTAAATATTGAATGTGAATTTGAATACCTCTTAGAATTTCAATGTTAGCTATGTAAGTTTTATCCTTTTTTTTTTTCTTAAAGATTTTATTTACTTATTAGAGAGCACAAGTAGGCAGAGCGGCAAGCAGAGGGAGAGGGAGAAGCAGGCTTCCCTCTGAGCAGGGAGCCCGATGCGGGGCTCAGTGCTAGGACTCTTGGGATCATGACCTGAGCCTAAGGCAGACGCTTAACCGACTGAGCCACTCAGGCGCCCCATAAGTTTTATCCTTTATTTGTTAATAACTTAGACAGTGAAAAATGAACTCCTATAGATAAAAGGGGGAAAATAGGGAATATGTTTGTAGGCCTAGGAGCTGATAGAGCCAAGTCATTTTAAGGAAACAATGTCCTATTGTTTCTAGTAAGGAATCAGCATCTTTTTTTTTTTTTTAAAGTAGGCTCCACACCCAGTGTACAGCCCAATGTGGGGGTTGAGTTCACAACCCTGAGATCATGACCTGAGCTGAGATCAAGGGTCAGAGACTTAACTGACTGAGCCACGCAGGCACCCCAGGAGTCAGCATCTTGATTGAGGGTTATATTTTGGTTTAAATCTTTTTAGTGTCTCTTGTTCAAAAGAAAAATTAGTGTAACTTTTGGACCTTTGTTTTAAACGTATAGTTCATGATCACTGTAGTTCTAATAGATCTTGAGGTGACTTAAATGTCTTTCTCTGAAACCCTGGCCCTGCTGCCCTAGCTGACTTCTGCCTGGCTTTGGCTCTGTTCTACTCACTGCTTCGACCCATTTATACGGCAAGTCTCCTGTTCTTTGCTGCATCCTCCATGGGCTTTTTGTTTGCTTGGGTATTTTTAAAGAAAATGAAATTCTCCACATTTGCCTGGTCTTGTGTGCATGAGATGGATTTGAAGAGTTCTGTATCAGGTTCTGCTGGACAGGGTCATGGGCCACCACGTCCTTCTCCAAAGGACGTGTACTTGGGGTCCAACCCCACTCGTAAACCTCCCAGCCCAGTTCTGGTTTAGGAGGGGCAACCAGCTGTGAGGTTCATGGGCACAGGAGGGCTAGGGACCACAGAGCACACAGACAGGTGTCTGTGACTGGCGTGAGGGTGTCCTAGTGTCGGGGGTTTCAGCTTCTTGTGCCCTCACCTGCTGTCTTCAGTCCTGTAGCGGAGCGCGAAGGAGCCACTGGGTAAGGACTCTGTGGTGGTGTTCCTTATTTTAAGTGCCTTCTCTAGGGAGTCCATTTTCTTTTTTTTTTTTTTTAAAGATTTTATTTATTCATTCATGAGAGACAGAGAGAGAGAGAGAGAGAGAGAGGGGGGGGCAGAGGGAGAAGCAGGCTCCCAAGGAGCAGGGAGCCCGATGCGGGACTCGATCCCAGGACCCTGAGATCATGACCTGAGCTGAAGGCAGACGCTTAACCATCTGAGCCACCCAGGCGCCCGGGAGTCCCATTTTCTTATCTTACGGAGAAAGCCTTAGCATCTGAAATAGCATTGTCTCTCTTTGCTTGCTCATTGTCTGTCTTCCTGTTTGGGGCATAGGCATTCTGTTCATTTTGTTCACTGCTGGGGTTTCCCCTGAACCCGGCACAGTGCCGGGTACAGAGTTGGTGCCATGGGGCTTCTTACAAAGAGATGAGCTGTGCTCGTGCACCATCACCTCCAGTCCAGCAGCACCAGAGGAGGGTGGCCATTTTCAACTGGGTGGAGTTTGAAAACCCCGGCAGCTTAGCTGAGGATCTGACTCACCTGGAGAGAGCTGGCTCACAGGAGTCTCTTACCGAAACGCTCTTCAGGTCTCTGCACGGAGGCCAGAAAACATTCATCACCTGTTTCAGGGAGAGGCTCAGAGGATACTTTCCTCTTTCATGCAGGTTGGTTGGATATTTACAGACCTCGTCTCAGAAGACACCCGGAAGGGCACCGTCCGGTACAGCCGGAATAAGGTGAGGTGGGACGGGGGTGTGCCCACTTCGCTCAGTCTGCAGCTTGGTCACAAGCCAGCTCGGGCTCGTGCTGGCAAGGCGGCTCTGCACGGCTCATCCGGGCTTTTTTTTTTTTTTAAAGATTTTATTTATTTATTTATTTGTCAGACGGAGAGAGAGCACAAGCAGGGGGAGAGGCAGGCAGAGGGAGAAGCAGGCTTCCCGCCGAGCAGGGATCCCGATGCGAGGCTTGACCCCAGGTCCCTGGGATCATGACCTGAGCCGAAAGCAGATGCTTAACCTTCTGAGCCCCCCAGGCATCCCTCATCCTGGCTTTTAGACCAAATTATTTTCAACACCGTGTTCTTGATAAACTAAGGGTGGGTCTGTTGATTGTGTCTTGTAGAGCAACACCCCCTGGCCTTCACCCACCAGTGTTTTTTGGAGGTCAGCCCGTGGGGGTGGATGCCTGATGGTTCTAGCCTTCCCGATTATTCGTGGTGGGAGCAGAAGGGCCCGTAACAGCTAGGAACTATAGGTGTTTGTTTCATGCAGTGTTTGACAGGCCACAGTTTAGTTCTTGGTGTTTTCTAAAGAAGAAACAGGAGTATATTTCCACATGATGCTGTAAAACTTGATATGCCAGCTCTTTTTTCCTAGGACACCTATTTTCTGAGTTCGGAAGAATGTATCACTGCAGGAGACTTCCAAAATAAGCATCCTAACATATGTCGACTCTCTCCAGACGGACATTTTGGCTCCAAGTTCGTCACTGCGGTGGCTACAGGTACGTGTTCTGTTCCTCTTCTTGTAGCGTTTCATTCGTAACTCAGCTACAAGAGATTTTCTTAATGTGCCCGTGGGACATGGATTCCTCTTTTTGTTTTATGGTAAAAATCCTGAACTTACTGCATTGCCTGCAAAACCACTAGAATCAGGGACTCAGTGTAGCTGTTCTCTCATCCTCTCGTGTTCTAAGGTGTCAGCTTGATTCTGGATCTTAGCTCAGGGCTGCCTTTACCCCTTCCAGTAGCCACAGATGACTGTCTGTCTGTGTAGGAGAGAAGGATTTACTGTTTGTTCTTTATTTTTGACATTATGAATGGAAGTCATTTTAAGACCATTTCTGAGTGTGCATGTGTGTGTGTGTGAGTGAGAGATAACATGTGTATCGTATTCAGTGCTATGTACATCAATAATACATAATAAAAAATTGTGGCCTATAAGAAGGTCCCACCAAATCTTTTATAACATGCTTAACATATGTTGTCTTAGAAAAAAACTGGTCAGGGCGCCTGGGTGGCTCAGTCGTTAAGCGTCTGCCTTCGGCTCAGGTCATGATCCCAGGGTCCTGGGATCGAGTCCCACATCGGGCTCCCGGCTCAGCGGGGAGCCTGCTTCTCCCTCTGGCCCTCTCCTCTCTCATGCTGTTTCTCGCTCGCTCGATCTCTAATAAATAAATAAAATCTTTAAAAAAAAAAAAAAAGAAAAAACTGGTCATAGGACTATACAATTTAAAAAGAGTGGGAATTTTAAACTTGGAGAACCAACTCGTGAAAGCATAGTCTATATGGTAATTTTTTTATTTTTATTTTTATTTTTATTTTTATTTTTTTTAGATTTTATTTATTTATTTGAGAGAGAGAGAGCACATGAGAGGGGGGAGGGTCAGAGGGAGAAGCAGACTCCCTGCTGAGCAGGGAGCCCGATGCGGGACTCGATCCCGGGACTCCAGGATCATGACCTGAGCCGAAGGCAGTCGCTTAACCAACTGAGCCACCCAGGCACCCGATAATTTTTTTAAAGTAAACACTAACTTGGATCCTGTGAAGACCTGGTTTCTACTCTCACTGAACTGGCAACCCAGTTTGTTCATGGTAGCCATCCTTCCCCTAGTTCCATAGAAGGAAGCACCCCCAATTTAACAAAGACCAGTTTACAAGTAGCCCAAACATGTTAGTAAGTAACTGGATCCCCTGTTAATCCCAGTTGAGGGGACTGTCATGAGAACCATGAAGAAAAACACTGCCCTCATTTTTAAGATCCATTTGGATTGACGGCCACTTTCTTTTTGAGATGAATGTCCTTTGGAAGAGTGAGAGGCAGCGGCAGCATCTTTCACATGCTAGTGTGAACTAGTTGAGTTGATTTATTTTCTTAGGACTGTTGTTGGGCCAGGTACTTAAGCGAGTGGATGGGAGTGTTGACCAGGGTTACAGGAAAGTAGTTCCTCGGCATAGGGTCCTTCCGTGAGGACAGCCGGGGAGAGCAGCTCAGACTGGACACCGGGGAGGGGAGCAGGGAGGAGGCAGTGTTCGCGTCATTTGGAATTTCACCACGCCTGCTCTGTATTTGACCAAGGGGGGAAATGTGTTACCTTTTCACTCCCGCAACACGTCAGGCAGATGTTCTGGGTACAGTTGCTTAGATGGGTGGTTCTCAAACCTATCAGACACCCCCTTTTGAAAGCGCCTTGTTCAGGATACTTTGTGATACCCTTTACTGTGCAGAGAATGAAACTCACAGATGATATACCTCCCTGCACACGTGAACGTACCAGAGGAAGCAGAGAGGCCGCCTGGCCATAACACAGACCCGTGTCCTTGCGCACACCAGTGCTTGGGGACTGACGCCTGGTGGGACAACACGGCGACTGAGCCAGAGTTGACAGCCGTGCGCGGACGTCACTGGTGCCAGCGCCACTCTTCCCTGAGATGCTTACTGGCCCCCCCCGTGAAGTGCTGAGCTGAACATGTCCCCTTCCCTCCGCTGACTTGCTACCACACTCCTAGAGAATTCACCGTGGATCAAAACTGCATATTTGTTTTTGTTCTTCTGTATGAAAAATGGTTGATTCTTTTTCTTCTTATTCTTTTTTAAGATTTTACTTATTAAGAGAGAGCGCGCACAAGCTGGGGAAGGGGCAGAGGTAGAGGGAGAAGCAGGCTCCCCACTGAGCAGGGAGCCTGACACGGGGCTTGATCCCAGGACACACGAAGGCAGACACTTAGCCAACTGAGCCCCCCAGGTGCCCCTAAAATATGATGGATTCTAATCTGAGATCATACATGGGGGTTTTTGCCTATAAGAGTGTGCAGGGCACATTCAAGGTTGTATGGGATGTGGAATGGGCCTTTGTTGTATGGGACTCCCCCAAACACAGCAAGGTGTCCGACCTCTTCCACTTCGGCTGGCAGCCCCCCCTCCAAAGCCCCCCCGCCCCGGCCCTGTGCCCTATTGTTGAGGGCAACCAGAAATTACTTTCACAGATTCCAGAACTGCTGTCTTAGGTTTCCAAGGGCTCCCATGGTAACCTAGACCTTTTAATTACTTTGTCTATGGGGAGTTATTCAATGGGCCAAAGGAACTGGCACATTTTTAGGATTATAAATAGTTTCTACTTGGGGGCTGCTGTACCTTCAATTACTGATTCATAGCTCTTGGTGGGAGGTTGGAGAGTATAGATCATCCATGAAGTTTCCTTCAGAATTGCCACTTTACTGAAAGGCTTCGGGACTATAGACAGTAAATAACTTACAATAAGATCTGCAGTTAGAGTCCCTGCGTTTCTCTGCTGACTTGTCCCCCTGATCGAACGCTGCGATGAGCTCAGGCTCACAGTTCTCTCCGGCTCCCGGGGCGGCCAGCGGAGGGGCAGCTATCCACAGTAGTCGCACATCTTGGACCTCCAGACAAAGTGTGCTTTTCCCCCGCGTCACTGGCTCTTGACCAGGAATGTGCTGCTGTCCCGTGGAGCTGTTTGAGCTGTGCTTGCCATACCCCGTGGGCCAGGAAGGAGCAGACGTGTGTGTGTGTGTGTGTGTGTGTGTGGTGTGTGTGTGTGGTGTGTGTGTGTGGTGTGTGTGTGTGTGTGTGTGTGGTGTGTGTGTGGTGTGTGTGTGTGTGTGTGGT
>NW_022589744.1:15832906-15952867 GCF_004348235.1 Phoca vitulina | reverse complement strand
CCTTGCGTCTCCCTGCCGAGAGCAGCTCTAGCTGGAGACTGGTGGAGGAAGAGTCATGATTAACTGTGGGGTTTATGTGTGGACTTGAAGGATCTAGTGGAAGGAGAATGCATCATTGAGCCTAAGTTTAAACTCCCTGTCTTGGTGGGCTGGCCACCCATGTCTCTGGGCCATGAGAGTCCCTTCCTGAGGCTGTGTCCCAGGCACAGAGTTCTTCTGCTACAGGCCCTTTCCTCCGACGTGCAGGTTTCCTTGGCAGATTGACTTGAGAAGGGGAGATGCCTAATCATCTGAGCCACCCAGGTGCCCCAGATTAATGTTGCTTTAAAAAAAAAATTAGGGGCGCCTGGGTGGCTCAGTCGTTAAGCGTCTGCCTTCGACTCGGGTCATGATCCCGGGGTCCTGGGATTGAGCCCCATGTCGGGCTCCCTGCTCGGCGGGAAGGCTGCTTCTCCCTCTCCCGCTCCCCCTGCTTGTGTTCCTGCTCTCGCATCTCTGTGAAGTAAATAAATAAAATCTTTAAAAAAATAAATAATTTGAGAGAGAGAGAGAGTGCTTGTGTGGAGGGGCAGAGAGAGAGCGAGAGAAACTCCAGATTCCTTGCTGAGCTCGGAGCCCGACTCAGGGCTTGATCTCACGACCCTGAGATTATGACCTGAGCCGACACCAAGAGTTGGACACTTAACTGACTGCAATACCCAGGGACCCATGATATTGCTCCCCCCGACCCCAACCCCGAGCACAGCGGGGGGTGATGCGCCCTGCATCCGCGGCCTTGACGTTAGGGAGTGGTCATGCCCAGCTCTCCTGAGTATGTGAGCGAGGGACAGAGAGATGCTCGGCTTGGTTGTCCACTGGGCCTCTGGAGTCCATTTGACTGCGCTTTTTGAAGCCGGCCACGGTCAGCCTCCGGTGCGCGAAGCTGAGCAGACGGCAGGCCCCTGGCTTGTCCCCTCCTAGGCTGTTCTGCCCCCGCCCTTCACATTCTCTGGTTGTTTGGCCACCAGGTCTGGTTTCTGGTAAATGTTTGAAAGCCAGATGGAAAAAATTTCTATTCCCTGATCAGTAAATTATTTTGTTTTTGTCAAAGAAACTAAAATAGAGATGTTGAGGGTTTTTCTTTAATTCTCCAAAGCTGGAAACGATAACAGATGTTAGAGCCTAACCCGATGGTGCAAGTGCACGTGTGTGGTGGTGGAAGTCAGCTGTCCCCACCGTCTGGTCTTCCCTCTTCCGCTCAGGGCCCGCCTTCGACAGGGTGCCCGTCCTTCTCTTGAGGATCTCAGCCAGGTGCCTGCTCCATTGAACTTACTGGATGGTTCCCTCTCAGCGGCTTTTGCACTGTCCATGTCCCTAATTTGAAGTCACAGTGGAGGGCTTATGGCGTGACGATGGAGAGGTTGGGGTGAAAGGCACGCGGGGCAGTGCCCGGCACAGTGAACGCGGCGGCCCCGGCTCGGGGGCAGTGCTGCACCTCCCGGGTGTGGTGCTGGAAGACAGTGTGGTGGCTGCGGGGGAGAGACCACGGTACAAACACTGGCCTGGTTTTCACCATTTGTCCCGTCCACCTCCATCCCCCCGCTCCGTCCACTCAGGAGCAAAAGTTTGCTGGGATGCAGGGCGCTGTCTGCCATTCACGTCCCTGGTACTTGAGGACACGGCGCACAGTTCGGGCGGGGAGTAGAGACCTGCTGGAGGAGCTGCGGTGGTGCCTCCCTGCCCTGCATCCCAGGCCGTGTGCTCAGGCCACTTGTCAGGTTGCCGTCAGATGCTTTTCAACTCTTACCCAAGACAGACTCTTGAGGGTTTATTTGTTCTGTGGGTCCGAAGTGATGAGGAACACATACAGACTTGGTTTGAATCTCCTCTGGTGGATTCCCCATGAAGGTCTCTCTCTCACAGGTGGTCCCGACAACCAGGTCCACTTTGAAGGGTACCAGGTGTCCAATCAGTGCATGGCGCTGGTCCGCGACGAGTGCCTCCTTCCCTGCAAGGACGCCCCCGAGCTCGGCTACGCCAAGGAGTCCAGCAGCGAGCAGTACGTGCCCGACGTGTTCTATAAGGTAAGACCACCGAGGTGCGGAGGGAATGGTGGACGGGGAATGCTGTGAACCCTGACCTGTGTCAGACTCCGTGGTCCTGTCAGCCGCTGGTCCCCTGTGGCGGGTCAGAGCCTGCCTTGTGGATAAAGGCGTTCCAGAGCATGTCTGGGGTTTCTCACCAAAAGTAGAATGAGCACACACCGGGTTGGGGATATAGGGCACCACATCAAACCCTTGCAACACAGACACAGTTTCCGTTTCTGAACATAAGAAGCCTGGATATATCAGAGCCTCGGCAGGAGTCAGGAACGGAGCTGTGGGGTGGGTACGTGGGCTCTCCTCAGGGCACCAAAGTGGGAGTTAACGATTTAGACACATCATTGTCCATTTCTAAATCTTTGTTTCTTGTGAAAGCTATAAAAGCTATTTTTATTGAAGAATGTCCTGTTTGAACATGTAGGAGTTAGGTGCTTCCCTCTAGGACCGGAGAGAGTCTCCTTTCCTCCTCAGCTTGGCAGTTGTTCCTGCTTACGGGCCAGGCACCTTCTTGCTTCCTGATTGGGCAGACTCGGTTTCTCTCTGGCACCGGCCTGCTGCCTGGATGGTTCCTTCAGTTGTCTCTCCCGGCGTGAGGCTGCTTTTGTCTGTCCGAAGGGTATCTTGTCTTCATTTTAAAGGCTGTTTTCACTGTATAAAGAATTCTAGGTTGACAGGTTGGCTCCCCTGTTACTAGACTCTGGGCGTTTCCAGCGGGAAAGCTGGCTGTCACTGTCGGGGCTTCCTCCCTCCATAATGGGACTTCTACTGGCGGCTTTTTATGTTCTCTCTGTATTTATTTATTTTTGTTTGTTTGTTTGTTTATTATTTGATAGAGAGCACAAGCAGGGGGAGTGGGAGAGGGAGAAGGAGGCTCCCCGCTGAGCAGGGAGCCTGATGAAGGGCTCGATCCCGGGACCCTGATCCCAGGGATCATGACCTGAGCCGAAGGCAGACGCCTAACGACTGAGCCACCCAGGCATCCCTTATGTTCTCTTATTACTGCGTTCTAGCAACTTGGTCTTGATGTGCTTGGGTAGTTTTCCTCATGTGTCCTGCATTTGGGGTTTGTTGAGCTTCTTGGGTCCGTGAGTTGTGTCATTTTTTTGGCCATTGTATTCATTTTGTGTTGCTGCCGTAACAAGTAGCTGTACACTGGTGGCCATAAGACCACCCTCGTGTGTGCGTTCACAGCCCCACGGTCGGGCTCTGGGCTTCGCTCAGCCACCGTGATGTTGGTTGGGCTCTGATTTGATGACCTGCAGTGTGAGGTGTTGGCGGCCCCAGGCGCCTGGGCATCCAGCCCGCGGCTGCTCACAGCATGGTGGTCTGCTGATTTGCCCCACAGGCCCGCAGGGGTGTGCTTCTCTGACCACCGCTGCCCGGGCGTGCTCGACAGGCTCTTGCTGATCCATCTGGCCCGCGCAGCTGCCCCAAGGTCCTCTCCTGACATCAGAGTCAGTGGGTTAGTGACCTTAATCACACCTGCAAAATCCCCTTTGCCACGTAAGGGAACGTGTCCGTGGGCACGAGTTCTTGTCTTAGTTACAGTCCTGGGGAGGAGGCTGGGAGATTTTTCAGGACCATCTTTAGAATTCTGTGGATGCCAGTTGTTCAGTATCTTTTGGTTTTTTGGTTTTGGTGGTTTGTTGTTGGTTTTGATTCCTCCATCTCCTTTGGGGACTCCATGTATTTGGCTGCTTGAAGTCGTCCCGCGGCTCACTGGTGCTCTGTTCACTTTATTTCAGTCTTTTTTTTTTTTTTTTAAGATTTTATTTATTTGAGAGGAGAGAGAGAGAGAGCGAGAGCACAAGCAGGGGGAGCAGCAGAGGGAGAGGGAGAAGCAGGCTCCCCACTGAGCAGGGAGCCCGATGCGGGGCTCTATCCCAGGACCCTGAGATCATGACCTGAGCTGAAGGCAGACGCCCAATGACTGAGCCACCCAGGCGCCCCGTCATTTTTTTTCTTTCTGTGCTTCATTTTGGGTAGTCTGCGTGGCTGAGTCCTGCAGCCTGTACGTGCTGACTTGTGTGTGTCTGGGCTGTGGCCGCTCCTGGCTAGCAAACCGTGTGGCCGGTCACTGTGTCACCGCCGCAGCTTTCGCCCGGTGCTCATAGGTCTCTACTCGACTGTATGCACATTTGCGATGCAGTTATAATGAGCATTTTAATGTCTTTATCTACTAAATCTGTCATTTCTGGATCAGTTTTGATTTTTTTTCCTCTTCTAATTATGGGTTGTGATCACATATTTTCAGACCCTTGTGTCCAGCACATGTATCATCTGTGGGTTTGCAGCTGTTGTCTGTTTTTTCTTCTCGGGTGTTTGGGAAGTTTTTGTTGTGTGCTGGTCATGGCATATTAAAGAGCCACAGACCCTGGAGGACCTTTCCGCCAGAAAGGGCCGCCCCTTCCTCCAGTGGGGAACTGGGGTGACGGGCTGTCCACTACGTTGACGCAGTACTTCGCTGGGTCAGGTCTGACTCGCATTCTGTGTAAGACTCCGTCTGCTGCTGATTCTTGCCTTTCCGTAGAGTATGGTCCTCCAGGCTTTGCACTTTTGTCTCCTTGGCCCTGAAAGACTGGGAGATTCGGTTTTTGTCCTTAAGAAGTCTCCAGCTTGGCTGCTGCCTCGTGCAGTTTAAACACGTGGACATTTCCACCCCATACACTGCAGAAATTTTGCATCATATGCCCACAACTCTCTAACAGCTTTTAAAATGCAGCTGGGTGGCTCTGTCGGTGACAAGTGTGTGCCTTTGGCTCAGGTCATGATCCCAAGGGCCTGGGATCGAGCCCTGAGTCCGAGTCTGGCTTCCCTGCTCAGTGGGGAGTCTGCTTCTCCCTCTCTCTCTGCCTCTCCCCCTGCTTGTGTGCATGCGTTTTTTTTTTCCTCACTCTCTGTCTGTCAAATAAATAAAATCTTAAAAAAAAAAATTTATCAGTGCTATAGAAGCCCTAGGGAGCCCCCTCTGACGGGTTCATCATTCCTTGTTTTTTCTTACTTGTACCGCTTGTATGTATCGTCGTATACCCCTTTTTGAATGTGTTTAAGTGGGACCACCGTGATGTAATTTCTTGTGTGACCGTCCCTCACGTCCCTCACGTCCCTGCATTGTGCCCATGGCCGTGTAGAACCCGAGTGCATTTGTTTCCACTGGTGAGCAAGGTGCACCCCAGCCCATCTCGTTCTCCTTGCCGGGGCCACACTGGTGGTCTGCAGGGTTTTGCCTCTATGAGTAACTCAGCTGCCGAGCTCTGGTCTGCGAATCCTGGTGCGCGTGTGCGAGCACCTCTGGGTCCAGGAGGCCGGGCAGGTGCCGGGGCGTGGAAATGGGAGGAGGTGGGATCTGGGGGTTTCCTCTGACCAGGTGCCAGCAGTCAGGGAGTATTCCTGTTTCCGCGCCCTCACCCTCACTGGGTGTGGTCAAGTAGTGCCTCTTCCCGTACTTCTCCAATCAATAATGAGGCTAACTATTTTTTTTAAAGATTTATTTATTTATTTATTCATTTGGGAGAGGGAGAGAGAAAGCAGGGGGAGGGAATGGGGGCAGAGGGAAAGAAAGAGAAAGAGAGAATCCCAAGCAGGCTCTGCCCCGAGTACAGAACCCGATGCGGTGCTTGATCCTATGACCCCAAGACATGACCTGAGCTGAAACCAAGAGTTGGATGCTCAGCTGACTGCGCCACCCAGGCGCCCCGAAGCTAAACATTTTTAATGATAACAAATTTTAGTGATTATAGTTCCTGTTACTGAGAATGGTCTCTGTGGCCACTATACCTTATCCAGGATATCTAGGCCAAAATTTGATGATCTAATTTCTTTACAATGAATTGGTTTTTCTAGCAATTTAAAGAATAATTTTTTTTAAAGATTTTATTTATTTATTGGTGAGAGAAAGAGAGAGAGCGCACAAGCAGGGGGAACAGCAGGCAGAGAGAGGGAGAGGGAGGCAGACAGAGGGAGAAGCAGGCCCCCCACCTAGCAGGGAGCCCGATGTGGGATTCAGTCCCAGGACCCCAGGATCACCCAAGCTGAAGGCAGACGCCCATCCGACTGAGGCACCCAGGCGTCCCTCTAGCAGTTTTTTTTTTTTTTTTTAGATTTTATTTATTTGACAGAGAGAGACACAGCGAGAGAGGGAACACAAGCAGGGGGAGTGGGAGAGGGAGAAGCAGGCTTCCCACCGAGCAGGGAGCCCGATGTGGGGCTCGATCCCAGGACCCTGGGATCATGACCTGAGCCGAAGGCAGACACTCAGTGACTGAGCCACCCAGGCACCCCACCTGTATGTTATTTATTTGTCAGAGAGAAGGAGAGCACAAGCAGGGGCAGCGGCAGGCAGAGGGAGAAGCGGGCTCCCTGCTGAACGAGGAGCCCCATGTGGGACTCAATCCCAGGACCCTGGGATCATGACCTGAGCTGAAGGCAGACGCCTAATGACTGAGCCACCCAGGCGCCCCTCCAGCAATTTTTTAAAAGATGTTATTTATTTATTCATTTGACAGAGAGAGAGAGACAGAGCAGGGGGAGGGACAGAGGGAGAGATAGAATCTCAAGAAGACTCCCCACTGAGTGGGGAGCCGAACGTGGGGCTCCATCTCCAGACCCCAAGACCATGACCTGCACCAGAGTCAAGTGCCCAACTGACTGAGCCACCCAGGTGCCCTTTAAGTTAAATATTTCAGTGGCTTTTCTGAGATATAACTCCTATGCAGTACAGTTCACCCACTGATAGTATAGAATTCAGTGGGTTTTAGCATATTCGCACATATTCATGTACCACCATCGGACTTTGGAACACTTTTGTCCCCGAAACAGACACCCCGCACGCCTTAGCTGCCCACCCCTGAGCCTCCCGTTCCGGAACCCTGTCGTTCGTCTGCTTGTGTCTGCTTGTGCGCTCGCCTGGCAGAATCGCACCACGTGGGTCTGTGGTGAGGCACTTTCTTCACTTTCCGGACGTCTTCAGGTGCAGCTGTCTGCAGCATGGAGTCCTCAGTCTCGGTCTTCCTGAGTATCACTCAGCCTGCCGGGGCGGGGGTGGCGGGCAGGTCCCGGGGCTGAGGAGGCTTGGGCCTCTCCCTGAAGAGGGACTTTTGAAGCCCTTGTAACAAAGAATTCACTTCCTCACCCATCAGAAAAAAGGAGAGGCTGAGTCGCTGTGTGGAGTCGCATCATCTGTGTTAAGGTCTGACGGGCAGGGGATGCCCGGGCGATGGGAAGGGACGGGGCAGCGGGCCTGGGCCCGCTCCGCAGCGCCTGTGTCCTGGCTCCCGGCCCCTCCTCGCCTCTCTTCCTGTCTCGGAGTCAGCACAACTGCTGCAGCACAACTGCTGGGGCTGTGGGGTCCGCGGGAGCCCCGGGCGGCGCTCCGGAACCCTGGCTGGAACCCTGGCTGGAATCGCGGGGCCGGCGAGCGGAGGCGAATGTCCCAAGGCGCGAGGTGTGCTCTTGTCAGCCACTCTCTGGAAACGGCTGTGGAGCGCAGGACGGCGGCTCTGCTGCACCTGCTCCTTCCAGACTGCTGCAGCTGAGCGTCGGCTGGGCTCCCGGCGCCTCCCGGTGCCTCCCGGTGCCTCCCGGTGCCTCCCGGTGCCTCTCGGGGCTGGGGCAGCAATGGAGCCGGTGGGGAGGGGCACCCTTATCAGTCTTCGAGAAAGCGCTTCCTCGCCCCTTGTGTAGGGGTTCTTCTCCTCCTCCCTCCTCCCCCATCCCCCATGGTGTGTAACAATTGGGCTTGAAAGCATAGACCTCGCCCTTAATTCCTATTTGTGGAGCAGGCACTTCAGTTTTAAACCATTAGTAAATGTTCACAAATCAAACCACCCCATGCTGGGAACCAGTATGAGAAATAGGAGCGTGTTATTGCCCCCTCCCCCCAAAGTTCCTGTCTTACAAGGATGCATTTGTGACGCGATGTTTTGTAATGCAGAATCAATGTTTTGACTCCTTTTTAGGACCTGAGGATGCCATTCTGAGCATTTGGACAGTAGTTTCATTTAACCCTTTTCAGGAAAGCTTGTGGATCTGTGGGTGACGGCAGAACCTGGTGTCCCCATTGAAGAGCTCAGCGTGTCTTACACCTGAGGTTCCTCAGCCAGGCTTTCCGACCCCAGCACAAGCTCAGGAAACCCTTTCGTGCATAAGATGAATAACTGTGTCCCTGTAGATGAATCAGACTATTTGTTTCTCTTTCGAAGTTTTTAAAATTAAATATCAGGGCGCCTGGGTGGCTCAGTCGTTAAGCGTCTGCCTTCGGCTCAGGTCATGATCCCGGGGTCCTGGGATCGAGTCCCACATCGGGCTCCCTGCTCCGCGGGAGGCCTGCTTCTCCCTCTCCCACTCCCCCTGCTTGTGTTCCTGCTCTCACTATGTCTCTCTCTGTCAAATAAATAAATAAAATCTTTAAAAAAAAAAATAAATAAAATTAAATATCAAATAGAGATTATTTATAAAACGTGTTTAAGAAGTACAACATCACATAATACCCAGTCTCTCACCTGGAGTTTAAGGACCAAACATTCCTAGGACCCTCCTAGGCCTCCACCCCTTCCTCATTCTCATGAGGTGACCACTGTGCACAGCTGAGCTACAACTTCCCTGCTTCTCTCCCTAGTTGTACCTCCTGTGCTGGTTTTCCTTAAACCAGGCAACTTGTGTGTTGTGGTTGACAGACACTTGCTGGGCCCCCTCCCCAGGATGGCCCCCCGGCCACATGCAGGTGTCAGCCGCCACTCAGACTCCACACACTCTGTCATCGTGTCGTAACTTGTACCGACCTGATGCTAAGTGAGGGCAGACTCCTTTTTTATTTGTGTGTTGGCTCTTCTTGTGTCCTGGGATGTGCATGTTCAAGTCGGCTTCCTTTTTTTTTCCCTGGGTGGTTGTGTCTTTTGCCTGTTGATTTGTAGGTGTTCTCGCGATGTTCCGTCTCCTCCCTTTGTCAGTCACTTGTGTGACAGCTCTTAGCACGGCTCCTCCTGTCTGTGGTGTCTTGATGCCAAAGGTTTATGTTTTACGATGGTCAGCTTTGTGACTCTTGTCGTTACGGTTCAGCAAGTTGAGTCAGAGGATAGTCTGTCACCTTGTATGAGGTTTATGCTTTTGTCTTACACATTTGGGTTCTTAGCCCACCTGGAATTGTTTTCAGTGTATGGGGTGAGGCAGAGGCCCAACTTACTTCTTACTTTTCTTTTTAATCTTATATGGATAATCAACTGTCTGAACACCCATTAATTGAAAAGAACCCTCTTCTTTGGACTCTGTTGATCTGTGGTGTTTCGGTCATCTGCTGTCCCCTCACCCAGGATGTGTGTCTCTGCTGCTCTCTGCTCCGTTGGCCGGTTTTCCTCAACCGGCACCAACACCATGTGCTTGCCACCACTCCGACTCTGCGGTTACTCTCTATACCTGATTGGTTACAGCCCTGACTTCTCCTGACCCTTTATTCCTCCACAGAAGATTGAACACTAGCTCGCAAGTTGCAGCAAAACAAACAAGTTTTATTAGGATTTCATCGCGCCCTTTTCTGTGCTGAGTTCCCCTGCACATGTGGGGGGTGCTGCACCTGTTCGATGTTCCCAGGTGTCTCTCAGGGAGTTAGGGTCATCTGCACGGAGGTCCTGCCCATCATCTGTTAGATTGTTCCTAGGTACTTTATAGTTTCTACATAATATAAATAGTGTCTTTTTAAAATTGCGTTTTCAAACTGTTGTTTGAAACTGGTAAATGTTTGTTTGGCAACTTTCCTATCTGTTATTGGTTCCCCAAATTTACATGTATATTCTTCTGGGTTTTCTGCACAGATGAGCGTATTGTCCAGGAATGGCAATTGTCTCTCCCTTCCCATTCATTTCCGCTCCTGCTGGTAGGGCTTCCAGAACAATGTCCAGTGACCAGCCCTGTTATCTTATTTTTAACCGTAAAGGAGGTGCTTTCAGGATTTCATCATTAACTATGAGTTTGCTGTGGGTTTGTTTGTTTGGTAGTACCCTTCATTGAGTTGGAAATTTGCTTTTTACTTCCATGTTTTGTAAATTTCTTGCACTTAAGAAGTGAGCTCCCTTTTTTTTTCTTTTTTTTAGGTTTTATTTATTTATTTGAGAAGGAGAGAGCATGAGTGGGGAGAAGGCAGAGAGAGAGAGGGACAGAATCTCAAGCAAACTCCCAGCTGAGCAGGGAGCCCAAGGCGCTGAGCAGGGAGTCCGAGGTGGGACTCAATCCCAGGACCCTGAGATCACGACCTGAGCTGAAGTCAGACACTTAGCCAACTGAGGCACCCAGGCGCCCCAAGAAGTGAGCTCCCTTTTGTCAGGAGCTTGTGTTACTGCTTTAGGCATGCTGTGGTCTTCTTGGACTGCTTACTCGCCTGTTAGTGAGAGCACGCTAGCAGTGCTTCCCACAATTTTTTATAGCCTTGTAGGATTTGAGACACTCATTTCTCATATGTTGTAGGAAAATCAGTTTGAGCAAAGAGGCCTCTGAGGGCAAACATGGAAGTAATCCTCTTGGTCCTCCTGTGGGCTGTGGGCTGTGGCTGGGTTGAGTCAGCCTTGCAAATGGGACATGCACCGAGGTTCATCCAAGGCTACTCGTCATGTTGTCTGTGATAACAAAAATGGGAAGCAATCTTAAAGTCCAATAATGGGGCATTAAATTAGAATATATCTCTGGGGTAGAATATTATGTGGCCATGGAAGTCGTGTGCTTGAAAATTATTTAAAGATCTAGGATACAAAGATACAAATGTAGTGATCTGAAGGGGCACCTGCATCCCAGTGTTTATAGCAGCAATGTCCACGGTAGCCAAACCATGGAAAGAGCCCAGCTGTCCGTCCACAGATGAATGGATACGGAAGAGGTGGTACATATACACATACACACAATGGAATACTACTCGTCCATCAAAACAAATGAAATCTTGCCACTTGCAACGACGTGGATGGAACTAGAGGGTATAATGCTAAGTGAAATAAGTCAATCAGAGAAAGACAATTATCATACGATCTCACTCGTATGTGGAATTTAAGAAACAAGGCAGAGGATCATAGGGGAAGAGAGGAAAAAATAAGATGAAATCAGAGAGGCAGACAAACCATAAGAGACTCTTAATCATAGGAGACAGACTGAGGGTTACAGAAGGGAGGGAAGTGGGGGATGGGGCAACTGGGTGATGGGCATTAAGGAGGGCACGTGATGTAATGAGCACTGGGTGTTATATACAACTGATGAATCACTGATCTCTACCTCTGAAACTAATAATGCAGTATATGTTAATTAATTCAATTTAAGTTAAAGATCTGGGATAAAACTCAAAATGTAAAATTATACATATACCTGCATATGCAGCATCGAGATACGTGTGTGGGTGTTTATGCACACGTTCCTATGTGTGTGTTTACAGAGGACAGGCCTGGAGAGCTTGGGGGTCCTTTGGGAGGGTGGTCGGTGCTTGTCCACAGCTCTGATGTGTATTTCCTAGCGGGTACTATGCAGCCAGCAAAGAATGGCTGGGGGGAGGGGAGAGGTATAACCTAGAGCCACTGTGACACTATGGGAAGGAAGGGACGGGGGGACTGCAGTGACATCCACGGCCTGTTGTTTGTAAAAGCAAGTGCTTTTCCTGAGTCACCGCTTGGCATGGGTTATCTTGGGGGTGTGCAGGGTGGAGGGGAGGAGTGTGGTCTTTTCCTTTCTTTCTCTCTATGCTTCTTCGCTCTATACGTCGGTTCCTTTCATAATTTAAAGCTAGAGTTTTCCGTGTTCGTGGTTGGTCCTGCAGAAAGACACGAGGAAGGCCTGGTGATCAGTAACCACTGTTTGCATCTGGCATACTTCCTTCTTATTTCTTTCCTGTTGTTTTAGGTCAGTTGTTTATATGGTGAATATAAAGATAAAGGAGTACATTATTGAGTATTTGGCTAAATCATAATATATGATAGCTACTTTGGTTGTTCCTGGATGTTGTTAGCGCTCCTGGTGTGCCTCAGTGCACCCTCTGGTCAGGGGTGGGTGAGCGTGCAGCCTGGGAGAGTGAGGTGTACCTGGAGGTGGGTCTGCAGGCGTGGTGTGCGGATGGTGTTTGGGGCTGTTGCCTGGATGCGATCATTGGGGCGTAGAGGTGGAGACGAGCATCCAGGGCCAAAAGGACCTTCAACATGGACAGGTGAGCCACAGCAGAGGCTGAGTGTGCACCCACAGGGTGCCAGGGGGCACCTGGAAGCCAAGCAGAGAAAGAGTTTCCTTGTCACATGGTGCTGACAAGTCCAGAATGGGGGTGCTGTCGGCACCACATGACCGTCGGGGCCCTGAGCAGCTAGTGTAGAGAATGTGGGGCTGGTTAGCATGGGTTTAAAAAAGAGACCAGGGAAGAACCGAGTCTGCTGGGAAGGCATGTGGGGCAGTGGACGGTGCTGGTGTGGGAAGTA
The DNA here is from genome assembly GCF_004348235.1 of Phoca vitulina. Taxonomy (NCBI): domain Eukaryota; kingdom Metazoa; phylum Chordata; class Mammalia; order Carnivora; family Phocidae; genus Phoca; species Phoca vitulina. The sequence goes on along the minus strand of NW_022589744.1, from coordinate 15,940,359 downwards.
GGGTCAAGACACTTTTCTTGTTTGGGGTTTTTTTTAACATAAGAGAAATAAACCGCATGCGTGTGCTACTGGCATTGGCCCTGTGGCAAAGGGTGACTGGTGATGGGAGAGGACCTGGTGTGGGAAGGGGCTCTGGGGCATCCGGAGACAGGGAGGGGCCGGTGGGAGCGGACGTGGGCCCCTAGCTCCCGAGCTGGCAGGCAGCTGGTGGAGGGCTGGGACTGGGAGTCTTGGAGGACCAGTTTGCTGGTCTGGGTGAAGCCAGTCATCAGCTGAGAGCAAGGCAACAAACAGGTGGAGCTGCTGGAAGCTTGGGAGTGAGCGTCTAGACAGCAGGTGAGGGGACGGCCGGGGACGGGTAGCAGGACCTCGAGGGGCTGTGTCACAGTTCAGAGTTTCATGTGGATCAGGAGTACAGGTCTGTCTTAAGTTAATGTATGGGACACTTTACTGATATGAAATCCAGTGTTTATTGTGGAAAATCAGAAATTTTTGGTTATAGGAAAACAGGCACCCCAGCACCATTCCCCCTGCCCTTCCAGCACCCGTTGTGCACACATGGTGAGCTTGTAATGGTAGCCTCTTCACTCAGTCCAGACCTGGAGACTATGCCAGGTGTCACACCTGGGTCCTGGGACAAGTCACACTGGTGTCTTCCTCGCGGGCTGTCTGTGGGGCGACTGGGGGGGGTGTCCCAGTGTGGTGTGGCAGGGCACTGCAGAACCTAGAGAGTGAGAGCCAGGTCGGGGGAGCCCATCCAGGGCCCGCACGTCAGGAGGGCATGGTGCGTCTGGGAGCTGAGGCTCTGTGGTAGCACCAGTGTGCTAAGATGGTGAGGTGGGTGGTGGGAAAGCACGGACAGAGACATGGAAGGTGGTGCTGGGACATTCCTGCTGGAGCGACGTGGAAGCGGGGGGATTTCACAGCACAAGCCTCACATGCCGGTGGCTGGGCCGGGAGAGGGCAGCAGGAGGGAGATGTGAGGTGGGCCTGAAATCAGTATGAGACGTGGTAGGAGGGGGCTGGAAACAAGGTTGCGGGCAGGAGGTCATTGTTGTAGAAGGTCATGCTGGGGCACAGAGTTGGGGAACCCAGTGAGATGGCTGGTGCTGTCATGCAGGGGGGACACTCCCTGTGGCCTTTGGGCTGCTCCGGGATGGCAGGGGGGACCCAGGCTGGAGCAGGTCTCTGGCTGGGGTGAGCGGGCAGGCGCTGGAGTCAGAAGCTGCGGTGAGTAGCACACTGAGAGCCAGGGGCCAGTGTTTCGTGTTTGAGGTCTGGCCTGGTGGGACAGGAACACAGCTGAGCAAGCCATTTCTGGCATTACCTGCATTGGAAGCCCTGGAGGAAGTGAGAGGACAGGGAGGCAGTAGGGCAGGTGGGTGCAGTCCCAGGGGTTGTGGGGAGGAGGGCACGTAGGCAGCGGGGGGGTGTCCCTCTTTCCAGGAGCTGGCTGTTGAGGGACCTGGGTTTGGCCCAGCACCTGGCACTTGTCCGCCGTGCTTCGTGGGCCATCCCACGCCTCACTCTTGGCGTGTGCTCTGCATTACTTGTCGAAGGAGAGCTGTATTTCAGGGGTAATGCATTCTCCCAAATCTCCAAGAAGGTGGCACAGTTCGTACATGCAGGCTGGCCCGCAGACCACCCTGCCCTTGCCGTGCTGGGGCACAGTGGTGCTCTCAGGACCCTGCTCTGCACCCGCTTCATCCCGGAGTCACCTGTGTCCCTTGTGAATTGCCTTGGCGGGGGCGGCACGTAGGTATTTGTGAGGCGGGTCATTGTTTCTACATCGTTTGTCGGGTCTTTGTATATTAACCCTTTGTCATGTTGCAAACACATGCCAGGCTGTCATTTTCTTTATGTTGTTCCTACAAAGAAGCTGAAATAGTTTCTGATTTCAAAGATCCTTTTTTGGGGCGCCTGGGTGGCTCAGTCGTTAAGCATCTGTCTTTGGCTCAGGTCATGATCTCAGGGTCCTGGAATCAAGCTCTGTGTCAGGCTCCTTGCTCAGCGGGGAGTCTGCTTCTCCCTCTCCCTCTACTCCTGTCCCTGCTTGTGCTCTCTCTCTCTTTGAAATAAATAAAATCTTAAAAAAAAAAAATCCTTTTTCATTATAATTTCTGCCTTTGTCATCATATTTAGGAAATAATTCTTTACTCCAAAAGTGTATATACCTACATTTTTTCTAGTGCTTTTTTTTTTTTCCCTACAGATTTTATTTATGTATTTGAGAAAGAGAGTACAAGCAGGGGGAGCTGCAGAGGGAGAGGGAGAAACAGGCTCCTCGCTGAGCAGGGAGCCTGATGTGGGGCTCGATCCCAGTATGCGGGATCATGACCTGAGCCGAAAGCAGACGCTTAACCGACTGAGCCACCCAGGCGCCCCCTTCTAGTGCTTCTCTGTTTATTGTAGTTCCATAATACGTTTTTGTATTTATCAGGGTAAGACCCTGCATTCATTCAGCTTTTTTAAACAAATGTTTTAATTACAGGAGATTATGTTTGCTACATAATGGGCATTATTCAGGACATTTATCAATCAAGAAATTGCTGGGAACGCGTGGATCGCGTGGATGGCTCAGTCGGTTAAGCATCTGCCTTCGGCTCAGGTCATGATCCCAGGTCCTGGAATTGAGTCCCAAATCGGGTTCCTTGCTCGGTGGGGAGCCTGCTTCTCCCTCTGCCTGCCACTCCCCCTGCTTGTGCTCTCATGATCTCTCACTCTCTCTCTTCCTCTGGCAAATAAATAAATGAAATCTTAAAAAAAAGAAAGAAGAAAGAAATTGCCAATAAGAGAAGAGATTCTGAACAACATATTGGCATAATATCCCAGTCTAGGAAAAAGGATTTTTTGGTACCTATGGTACCCGTTCTTTCCCTTGACTTGGAGGTAGCAAGTCTTGCTCAGCACGAGTGCTGTCAGGACCCGGGTCTGTGGCCACAGGGTCCCCACAAGGGGAGGAGTGTGGTTGGAATGTGTGACCTCACGGTGCCAGCACCGTGTGGGGGAGAGTGTGCCCAGTTCTGATGCTGAGCTCCTGAGTTGAGATGTGGGGGGACCGGGTCTCTAAGCCCCCTCCGCGTCTACCAGGCTCTCAATCTCAGGCACGCGAATCACCTGTTAGCTCTTGGTGTCCTCATGCGTTGGGGACCTGGTGGTTGTGGACACATGGCTTCTCGCCTGGACTGTGCGCCACCAGCACCTGACACGCGTCAGTCACTGGTTCTGTACGCGTCGACAGACGCTCTAGGTGCTTATCGACAGGACTGTTTCCTGGTGATTCTTGGAGGAACTTTGCTCAGAGAACTGGGATTTTTTCTTTGTCCTGTGAAGTCAGATGAAGCTGCTGGTGTCACTTGAGATCCTTCTTGCTGGTTCTTTCAAGAGAAGAACAATACAGTAGGGATTCCATCTGCCTCTTCCAAGCAAGATGGCACCCCTGGTCAGTGGAGCTTGCCCTTGTCCTGGCACAAGCACAGGACTTCTCCGCGATAGCGGCAGACATGGCCGTGGCAGGTGCCGGGGCACCAGGGACCTCAGCCCCTGTCTCTCCCAGAGGCATGCTCCCCGTGGAAATGAAACCGCTGACACTTTGTCGGCTGCCGACCTGGGAATTAAGAGGCCCTCCTCCCCCAGCCCGACATCTGCTGACGCCCATAAAAAGTAATTGCTTTTGAGATGCTGTATAGGACCGGGGACTGGCTGGCAAGAACATCGACGTGGAGGCATGGGGGAGAGATGGAAGTTACCTGTTTCCCCCCGGGGAACAGAGGCGGATGTAACACCTTTATTTTCTTGGGGAGCAGAAAGGTACAGTTGGGTAGTTAAATTTGAAAGAGAATAGCACGACACAGAAAAAAGAGAGAGGGGCATTTAACAAGAAAAATCCCTAGAGGGGAAGATTAAAGCGAACAGGTGCTGGAATAATGTTTCTGCATATTAGAGCTTAATTAGATTTGAAGATGAATTCCAGATGGGCTAATTATGTATGAGTTGTTGCAGGTTATTTCTTGTAGGGGCAAACTTATATTTTTGGAAGTGGTGATTTAGTTTGATTGGGTTTGATTCCTGCCTCCTACCATATCTCCTCCGAGAAACTGCCGCTTCTGGGGCCCCAGGACCCACTCAGCCAGCCCGTGTCTCGGGCTGCCCCCGTCGAAGCTGGTGGAGCCACAGAAAGCTGGGCCCACCCTGACCACTGCAGAAAGCAGCACAGGGTGGCCGCCTGTCACATGAAGGACAAGTGACTTACCCAAGTGGACTGGAATGTAATTCCAACTTCAAAGGAAGGCAGACAGACAAAGCGGTGTGTTTCCAGGCACGTGTCCTTCGATGGGGTGCTGATGCTTCCTGTGTGGCTAGCTGGTTAGACAGACTTGGACCGTTTTCTGGGAGAGCAAAGGGGCAGGTTCCGGTTGGCAGCTCTCTTAAGTTGTGAATCGAGGAAAGGTCGGGAAGGCATGGGTAAACTGAGGTGTATTACAGACCAGAAATTTTAATTTCTAAACAAAAGGATGTGGGCCAAATAGGACCTCTGGACTTGCCGTTAGGATGATAGATTTGCTTCAACGTAGGAACAGCCTGTGAAGGTTGTCTCGAAAGGTGGTGTGCGCCTCTGACGTCCGTGGACAGGTGGGATGCGCCAGGGTGGCCTGACGTCGCCCTGCAGGCCTCAGCGGGGTCTGCTGGCATCCATTCGGGTCTGAGGGCTTTAATAAACGTAAACTTTTATGGAAGGCCCCATAATTGGAAGTTATGGATGTATAATTTATATATGACTCAGTGAATGATTTATATGATGTTAAGTGATGATTTAGATAGAAAATATGACCCCCCCCCCCACAGAATCTTTAATGAAAAGTGTTGGTTCTTATGAATTTATTTCTAGAGCTCTGTTTGAACTCAGCATGTTTGACATAAATCAGATATAATTGTCATTTTATGATTAATGAACATATGCTGGCCGTTTTTCCCCATAATTAAACTTTATGTTCTGTGCATCTGACAGAGCAAAACAAGTTTAGACTTTGACAGATTGTTGGTGGGGGTTTTCCATGTTTGCGTATTTGTGTGTGTGTGTACTCATTTGCGTGTGTATTTGTTTTATGAACGAACACGTATTAAAGCGGGTTTCAGAGGTGTGAGTAGGACCGTCAGGAGCTAGCCTTCAGACCCGAGGTTGAGGGGTGCTTGTGAAGGATGGAGAGGCACGGTGCAGCTGGGGGGGTGGGGGGCAGGCGGGAGGGGGCCCTGGGCCCGTGTGTGGCTCACACAGGGCAGTGTTAGTACCAGGCCTCATGTGTGTGCTGGGCAGGGGCCTGTGATGCACGCTCCCAGCGGAGACTCCCCATTAGCCAGAAGCACGGCTGCTTTTCATGTTATGGCCGTCATACCGAGCTCCGGGCAATGACGGCAGGTGGATGTGTAGCAAAAACATGCACAGTTTCCTGTCTGCTTTTCATACACTTCGACAAGACTCATAATCGTTGACAAGGTAAGACAAACATGTGAAAGACTAACCATGTCACTGGTCAGCACGCCTTCACTCACGCCGCTTGCTTCTGTTTCCTGTTTCAGGACATAGACAAGTTTGGCAATGAGATCACCCAGCTGGCCCGGCCCCTGCCCGTGGAGTATCTGATCATAGATGTAAGTGTGCGGCGTCCACCACACCCTGGGCGGCCGGGTGGGGGCCGGGTGAGGGTGGCAGCGGTGGCTTGGACAGTTGCCTTCTGCTTGGCCCAGGACAGGCACCCAGGAAGGAGATGAATCATTGAGCTCCTGTCATCCCTGAAAAGCAGGCGATTTTAAGGGCTTTTTCTTCTAGTTTCAGTTTTTTTATTTCCTTAAGTACAACTTAGGGTTTACCTTCTCCCAAACTAAAGTGCAGCAAAGGACCACCGACCTGGCCAGGCAGCCTCTGGAGGTCAGTGAGCCCAGCATGGCGCCGTGTGTAGGTGCGACCCTGGTCACAGCTCGGCTGCCGGAGCTGGGCTCGTGGTGGGCCTCTCCACCTGAGTCAGTCCCAGGGGCAGCCAGCGGGACTGTCCTCAAGTGAGGTGGTATGTGCTTTCCTGGGGGGAACTCCAGGAGCCCAGAAGGCAGCTGGCTGCGACGCACGATCCTAGTCTCGGCTGCTTTCTGGAGGTGTGCTCGGCTCATGGAGGTGTGGCCCCAGGCCAGAGGGCAGCAGAGGGCTCCGGCATGAATGCCCAACACATTTGCAGCAATCAGCTCTGTCCCGGGGGGACAGGCGGCTGCTCATTTCCTAACTGCTGCCTGCCAGGTTCTCTTCGGGCTACATTAGGACTCAGGAAGGGCATGTGATGCAGGCTGTAAAATATCATTGCATTTGGAGCAGCGGGTCCCCAGGAGCCAAGCCCATCGGTGCTCCATTCCAATTGACAGCTCCTGAGAACGTATTTATTACCTAGGCCGTAAAGGCATCTGTTATTTAGACTACCTAGGGTGTAATTAAGATGAAAACAGATTGATGGAACATACACTTAGGAGGAGTCGGCATGATTTAAAGCCAGCTTTCTGAGGTCTTCTCTCCCCGTGGCCTCCCCACCCTTTTCTTTTTACAAAAGAGCCGAGTTCTTGCTTAGTGTGCTGTGTCAGTAGAGTTTGGCTGTGAAGGAACATCCTGCCTCCTGATAGCCAAGCTCTCTGTTGTTGTGGAACGAGGTTGGAGCAGGCCCTTGAGAGCAGGTGTCCAGACTGGTGTGTGCAGCCCCTCATCAAGCCTCATGAGCAGTCTGCTGTTTCAGGCAGGAGAAGGCGTGGGCCACATTCCCTGGGCTGCTGTGGAGCTGTCCGGGCATCGGCTAGATGACCTGAGACAGGCTGGCTGGGGGGTGGCTTAAACACAGGACAAGGTGCTGGACGCCCTGCACCCCTCTGTGGGTGTCTGGGATATTCACAGACTGCCTAGTGAGCTTTGGTTCTGTCGTGCTCTAAGGGGAGGTTACAAGTCTAACAAAGACGTCTCTTCATCCCGCATCTGTTGCCTGGGAGGGGTTCCGAGGTGCTGGTCCACCACCGTGTCTGCCTTCCCGGAGCAGGAGCGCTGTGCCGTCCACGGGCCTTTGTCTCTTCCGCCGTCTCTCTGCCAGCAGCTGGAGACTGAGAAGGGCTTGCGGGTCTTAGCCTTGGTGGACGTAGGCACTTGGGTCATCTTTGACTCTAGAGGAACACACTGAGGCTTAGGATCCGTAGCAGACAGAGGCCACGCGGCCAGTACGTGGCACTGTGGCCGGAGCCCACACGGCTGCGTGGTCTCGTCAGTAAAAGACCAGCGGGAGGGGCGCCTGGCTATTAGCTCAGTCGCTGGAGCGTGTGACTCTTGATCTCAGGGTTGTGAGTTCAAGCCCCACAATGGGCGTAGAGATGACTTAAAAATAGCATCTTTTTTATTTTTTTTAAAGATTTTATTTATTTATTTGACAGAGAGAGAGACAGCGAGAGAGGGAACACAAGCAGGGGGAGTGGGAGAGGGAGAAGCAGGCTTCCCGCTGAGCAGGGAGCCCGACTCGGGGCTCGATCCCAGGACCCTGGGATCATGACCTGAGCCGAAGGCAGACGCTCAACGACTGAGCCACCCAGGCGGCCCAAAAATAGCATCTTTAAAAGAGCAGTGGGGCTCAGGTCTCGGCTGCTGCTGCCGGCTCAGCCATCTTCCAGTGTGCTGGCAAAGTCACAGCGCGTCCTGGGCCAGCCAGCCTGAAACGGCCCGCTGCCTTTGCTGATGCAGAAAACAGACCAGAACAACATTTTCATTCTTTAGAAATAGTCCCAAAGGAACCAGAATAGCTACCCTAAATCTGGACGAGGTGTAATCTGCTGCCGCTGGTGTCGTATTATAGAGGAGAGGCTGTCTCAACTGAAAGGTGGTTGATAGCTCACACGTGGGTGCTTTCGTGGGGAGGAGCGCCTGCCGGGGGGATGAAAAACGGTATTTGTATTGATTCGTGCACATTGACCACTGTCCCTGTAGTTTGTATCGATTGTGTGTTAGATTTAAAATGCCCTCTGTTGTTACTAAAGCATGTCTGAGCCAAATGAAGGGCTTAGGCTCCCCTTTGGACACAAGTTCTTGACTCCAGCCCGTCTGATGGGGAGAGCACGACTGCCGTGTCCTGCACCTCCGAAGCATGGGTTCTCTTGCTGCCTGGACTTGCCCCAGCTCCACGCCGTGGGGCCGTACGTCCCAACGGGCCTCAGCAAGCTCTCTGGAGGTCACTGCGTCTCTCAGACCATCACAGCTGATCCTGAGAATTCTCCTGGCCTCATCTATTGTGTCCCCACAGCTCACTCTCTGGCTCCTCCGCGGGCGAGGGCCGCTGTGTGGGCGACTCGGCAGACGGAAGCCCGGAGGCCGGCACACACAAACTGCCCGCAAACGGCACGATCCTAAAACTTGTGAACAATGATCCTTCATTTTGCTTCCCAGATCAGAGTGTCAGGGTTTTCATTTCGGGGTGTCTTTAACCGGGGACCGTGGCGTCCAGTGGGAAACAGGACTCTTTGGCTGGAGCTCGGGGGAGGGTGCCGTGCTCAGGGCTGCTTGGGGCACCTGGGGCCGCCCTCACCCCTGTTTGCAGCACAATTTATCAAGGGTTTTGTTTTTGTTCATTAGATCACAACCACTTTCCCCAAGGATCCAGTTTATACTTTTTCTATTTCGCAAAATCCATTTCCTATTGAAAACCGGGATGTATTGGGTGAGACACAGGTAAGCTCTTTGTCTTTAGAAACATAATTTAAAGTAACTACTGCTTGTTTATCTAGTGTCAGTGTTGTTTCTCCAGAAAGTACCAAGCTTTCAAACTCTCCTGATTGATTCTTGTGACGAAGCCCAGCTAGGACTTTTTCTGAGACACTGTTGATCACCGAGACATCCTCTGTGGGGCCAGGGCTGACGTAACCACAGAGGCAACTCCCCGTAAGGCCACAGGCTTGTGGATCTGCCAGAAGAGCCGTTCTCAGTTGACTTCTTTTCTTCCCCAAACGTATTTGTCACTTGTGTCCTCTCCCAACAACTTTTTTATTATTCGTTTGTTAACAAGCATCATCTCCTTGTGGAGATGTCACTTCACTGCTCTGGCTTCCAGTCCTGTCACCCTGTGCGTTTCTCACACACCGTCCGGGCCGTGTGGGCCTCATGTGGCCTGGCCGCCCGGGCTTTCCAGCACGCGGTGCGGGTCCCACACAGCACTTCCTGTGCGGCGGTCCCTGCTCTCCGCTGCACACCTGCCTCGTGCTGCCACACGGACGGCCTGGGACACACATTTGTTCTTAGGTTCTAATTGCTAACAGGCGTTGCAGAAAAGAATATAAGGAGATTCTCTTGGGAAGTGTGGTGCTTTATTTGCAAAACCTCCCTGATGCTTTGCTCTCCTCATGGCGCATCTGTGCAGGGACTCGGGATGCTTGAAGAGGTGCAGAGCCACTTCCTGGTGGCACTCTGGAACCTCCTGTGTTTAGTTTTTTGTTTTGTTTTTTTAAAGACTGTTCATTTATTTGAGAGAGAGCATGAGAGAGAGAAAGCACGAGAAAGGGAGAGTCAGAGAGAGAAGCAGACTCTCCGCTGAATGGGGAGCCCGATGCGGGACTTGATCCTGGGACTCCAGGATCATGACCTGAGCTGAAGGCAGATGCTTAACCGACTGAGCCACCGAGGCGCCCCCTCTTGTGTTTAGTTTTGCTGACAGTGGGAGTGTTGCATCATCCCCCAACACACACACACACACACACTCCTCGCTGTCCAGCTGTCCGAGGTCAACAGTCCAATGCAGACAGGTCTTCTAGCCCCAAAGTGAGCCCTTCCCACAACCCACTCTCCACCTGGAGGGGTGGGGGGCATTTTCTGTCTTTTTGAATGTGTCTTCCAGCTGGGTCGGCTTTATACACATGCTCTCTTGCACACGTCAGTGAGTCACACGTACTGAGAGCACCGTCCTGGGAGGATAGAGCCGTAGCTTACTTATGTGGTAGCCGCGTGTCCCTCTGGCCTGGGTCCCCATCAGTGATTATAGATCAAGATGGGGAGAGGTGTGTGTCCGCACTCTGCATTCAGCCGTGTCTCAGGAGGGGACAGATGGCTCTGGGCTGGGCACTGGGGCTGTCCTGGGACACGCCTGCTCACTCGCTTCCTCCTGCCTCGCCACTGTAGGACTTCCACAGTTTGGCCACCTATCTATCCCAGAATACCTCATCTGTGTTCCTGGATACCATCTCGGATTTCCACCTCCTGCTGTTTCTGGTCACCAATGAGGTCATGCCTCTGCAGGTACGGGCCCGAGTGTGCCCGCTGAGCACCTGGCTTTGGGGGTCCCCAGCTGGGGTTTGGCTGTAAAGTCAGAGCATGGCTGGGAAGCTGGGTCAAAGTCCCTCTTACGTTCTGTGGGCAGTGGCTTTTCATAGGAGGCTTACTGGTAGAAAGATGGAGTTTTCGCATTAGCATCTGCACTGAAACAGCTTCCCTACGGGTCTGCCCCCCACAACGGAGGACAGTTTCACTCGTTATAATTCTGTATTGAGCTCTGTGTCCTCTAGCACGGAGCATTAGAGAGCCAGCAATTTACAGAATTCCTGTCCTAACAGTGTCAGAATCACGGCCTCTGCTCCTTACTGCTCTCTCCCCTCCTCCTGAATCAACTGTGGTTTTATGGCCTTGGCCCAGAAGGTTGGCTCGCGTCCAGGCCCTGAGTGCACAGCTGCATGGTTGGCATTTTTAAGACGCACTGTTGGGAAGAAGAGGGCAGGTGTCGTGGGCGGCGGCTGCTCTCTGAGCAATGTGGGGCCGTGGGTCCAGCCAGGGGGCCCTTACTTTGTGCCCTTTTTTCCTGCCTGAGACCCAAGGACACACCAGAGAGAGGGGAACGAGTTTTCTCTGAGCCTCTGACTTGACACGTTCCCTGAAGGTGACAGAATAGAGAGGCCCTTCTGTCCCCACTGCTCTCCTGCGTCAGGCGGCCTGTGGCTGTTCTTGTATCCTGCTGGGTTTAGCTGGTGTCTGTGTTTCGTCCCCAAACTACCCACTTCTGACATTGGACATCAGGCACCCTGAGACTTCCCTCTGGCTTTGCTTGCCTTGGTAAGCCTAGAGGGTGGCCCCTCGGCCCCAGGTGCAGCCGCTGCCCGTCCAGTTGGATAGGCGGCAAAAGTCTGGGCTCTTCACACCAGGGCCTCCTCACCAGTAGACGTGTACTGTTTGGAGTCGCCTGTTAGAAAACCTGTTCTGGGGAGCCCCTGAGAGCCCCCAAAGCCTTATTAGTTCCCCACTATATAAACTCTTTTAATTCTATGCACTTTGACCCTGGAGGCCTAGGATCTAGAGACATGGTTGAGAAGATAGAGAGCCTGCAGGGAGAGCATGAGGGTGGAGGATGGACCCCAGGACCCTGGGCACCTGTCTGTGCATCCAGGCCCTCAGGATAAGGGACGTGAGCTTTAGTATCTTGGTGGTTGAGCACACTCCTCATGACAGAGAGCAGCATAGTAGGGCTATTTGGGAAGAACTTAAACTTAGCTCTAAAATTTAGCAGTTGATTTTATAGAGCTAAGTGTGTGGCATTTTGTGTTTCATAGTGACAGCCTGTGAGATTTTTTTTAATCGCCCCTGAAGCGTGTCTTTATGTTGGGGAAGGAGACACTAACGACAGTGTGTCCACCATCGTGAAGCATGTGGGAGCCTTCATTTTTGGGTTCTTGCAGGACAGCATCAGCTTGTTGCTGGAGGCCGTGAGGACGAGAAACGAGGAGCTCGCCCAGACATGGAAGAAGTCTGAGCAGTGGGCCACCATCGAGCAACTGTGCAGTAAGTGTCCTCCCCATCCTCAGTCCCAAGCGTCACGCCCTCCCACTGCCACTGCCAGAGCCCAGGGAACCGGACACGTACGCCGCACAGCTCCTTAGGTCCTAGAAGCCTGACGCCAGGTGCGTTCGGTGTAGTGGGCAGTCAGACAAGGACAGGACTTTTTCATTGCTGCGTCGTGCCTGCTCTCGAGGCCACACAGACCTTTGGAACACAGCTCTGTGCTGGATGGATAGAGAGGATACGCGGATCAGCCTCTTAGGAGCAACTTGAAAGTCACTGTTTGAGATAAACAGAAACCTTACATTCACCACAGTGCTGAAAGGTCAGAAATCTTTGGTCTCCTCAGGCTTTTCTTTTTTCCCTTTCTACCGGTCACAGAGCTTTCTGGAAGGATAAAGACGAAAAACCTTACAGGATAGATTGTCCAGGAGCCTGAGTGACCTCGCTGCCCCAGGGGGAGCCTCTGTCTTCAGTCCGGGGCACGAGCTCCCGGTGCAGGCGCCCCATCAGCTGGGAGCTCCGGGTGGTGGCAGGCTGCTGGAGCGGTCCCTTTCCCTGTGGCTTTGAGAAATACTGGAATGCCCTCTTCAGACAACTTTGAAAATACATATCAGAAATGTTTATCCCGTTTTCTCTATGTAGTAGGTTAGATGCTAGAGCCAAAAGTAGCCAGGAAAAGCCTCGTTGGAACCTAAGCTGCGAGGGAGCCTCGTGGACACTTGTTCTCTCCGGACCCCAGTACCTGGGGGTCCGTGCTCTGAACTTAAGCTGCGAGGGAACCTAGTGGACACTTCCTGTTCTCTCGGGACCCCGGTACCTGGGGGTCCGTGCTCTGAGGCGCCTCGGTGTTGGTTGTGCTGCGCTTTGGGTCTCGTCTTCCCTTCTGCAGTTCTGACCGGCAGACCGGTCGTGGGGCTGCCCAGATGCGCCACGTGCTCCTGCCCTCGTGTTCTCGAGCGCTGTCCAGTCATCCTAAGGCAGAGGACAGGTTGTTGCCACCAGATTCCCTAAAGTGCAGGCCCGCAGCCTCGTGCCCTCGGGTGGACAGTGGTGTGGCGCCCGGGCGGTGGGGGGGGGGCGCTGTGCTCTACCCCCGAAACAAAGAGAGCGTCCCGTGTGGACTACACCTGGATTGAAAAGAACCTGGTGACTTAGAGGTCTGCCAAGAGAAGGGCACCGGGGAGCAGGGACGTGGACTCTGCACCCAGTGAGAGCCCATCACACCTCCGTCCCGGGGCTCCGGCAGCCCTGGAAGCCTCGCACACACTGCTGACGTGTGCAGGCCGCCGGGCGGGCAGCCTTGGGGAGACTTCACTCACGCTCCGACCCAGGCGGCCCGCTCCTGGGGTTTTCCCCGAGACACGAAACACAGGTCCACACGGAGCTGTGTGTGAGAGTACGCACCGCAGCCCTGCTGATTATGGCCCAGGACAGTCAGCGACCCACATGGGTAGCCAGAGGTGGTGCTCTCGCTGGGAAGCCTCGCTCGGCCCAGCAAGCCGGGAGGGTGGCGGTGGGGGTGAGCTGGCCGCGGTTGACAGCTTGCGGTTCTGCGGAGAGCAGCTCTGTGCAGCGGGGTTCTCTGAGGTCCTAGAGCCCCGTCTGTCCGCGCAGCAAGGTAGAGCCCTCGGGGACGGGGGCGGGGCAGAGACCTTGAGCGGTGACAAACAGCTTCTCTTCCCACCCTGCAGGCACCGTCGGAGTGCAGCTTCCGGGCCTCCACGAGTACGGAGCGGTCGGGGGCTCCACGCACGCTGCCGCGGCCGCCATGTGGGCCTGTCAGCACTGCACCTTCATGAACCAGCCGGGCACCGGCCACTGCGAGATGTGTAGCCTCCCTAGGACCTAGGGCTCCCGGCCCCTGCTGGCAGGACTGGGCCCACCCCAGCCCTTTCTGAAGCCGGGATCATTGTAACCATTGCCCCATGGTGGGCAGCCCTGAAGGGCGGGGCAGGGTGGCTGCCCTCGGGTCTCTGACCCACAAAGCTTCTCAGCACCAGGCATCCCTGGAGGGAGAGCTGGGCTGGTGCTCTGCGGGCTGACACCAGCCTTCTAGTGGAGCAGCACGATGGCCCGCCTGGACGCCCCGTACCAGCCTCCGAGGTGGTGGAAGGACCTGGGCACCTCGGAACCATCACCTGGGGCTGGGAGGGGTGGGGAGGGCTTACTGCCGCCATCCAGCTTTCTCTTCCCTTTCTTTTGGATGCTTTTTGTTTTTGCCCCTCCCGTGGTTCCCGTGGGGAGTGTTTGGTGACCTCTGTGCACTGTTGCTCTGGGCTGACCCTGCCTGTGAGGGCCACTTCTTCCCCTGCCGGCGGCCGTTGTCTTGTGGAAACATGAGTGGGCCCAGGGCTGCTGGTCTCCCTTCTGCCTGACCTGCAGGTTAATTTGCTGCCCGCCCTCCTCCTTGCGCTCACCTGACACCCAGGTGGGGTTTTTAAAGTCTGCGTTGGTTGTAATAACAGTTATCAGTAATTTCTGCCCAGAAGACTTTTATTTATTTCTTTTTAAGATAAAAACTACATAAAAGGGGAGTGAGAGACTAGTTCCCACTTCTTCCTTCCCGTAGTGAGTCCCTGGGCGTGGGGGCAGGGTGGACGCAGGGTGGGCGAGGGTGGATGGGGACCCACAGTCAGTTCTTCTTGGAAGTAAACCTCAGTGCCTGAGACTTTCCTGCCAAGCCACACTGCAGCCGCAGCTGCAGACTCGGTGGTCCACGCATCGGCGCCTCCAGATGGGCCAGGCCTGCCTGGGGTGAGCTGGGTCGCCCGGGACCCGAAGCTCTAGCCCCTTTTGCCCTGTGCACCATTCTCCCGTTGCCCCACCCAGCCCCGGGCCTCCTGCACGGTGAAGAGCCACTGCAACAGTCCCGAGTGAGAGAGTAGGGGCTTGGTCTGTTGTGGGGTGACTGGACTGCTGTGGGGGTCCCAGGACAGAGGTCATGATCAGGCCTTGCACGTGTGCTCTGGGGTCCCCAGGGAGTTGTGGGCGGCACCCTGATGCCTCTTTGCCTTAATGAGGGCCATGTCTCTGAGCTGCATGGCACCCACGGGAGAGGCTGACCCAGACGTGGACTGTGCTGGGGACTTCATGTCTCTGCCCTAGGGGTGGGGGGAGGCCTGTGTGACCCTACCTTAACCCATGGCACTGTGGACAGAGAACTCTGTTCTCTGCGTGTTGGCTTCTCGCGGCAGGGCTGTGCCTGGTACCTGCAGGTCCACCTGGTGTCTCATCTGCTCTGGGGGCCAGGGGCCGATGAGGTTGGGTCTGGCTTCAGCAGAGCCATTGGTTGTTGGGGGAGAGGGGTGGGCAGGAGAGGCACGGAGCGCAGACTCCCGCCAGGGTGTGGCGGCTGTCCCAGCTCAAGCTCAGCTCCCAGCCGCCTGCTGAGGGGCTCTCCCCGACGGGCCCCGTGTCGTGTGGTCCCTGCGATCCAGTGTGAGGCTGCAGAGGGGCCCGGTCGCCCTGGGCCCTGAGCTCCCCCTCTGTGTCCCCCAGGCCCCCCCAACCCCCCATTCTCCTTGTGTCGCCTTCACCCACTAAGCTGGCTCCCGTCTCTCTTCAGCCAACATTCTCCTCACTCTGAAGTTCTGGCAGATGCAGAATTCATTTCCTTTCATCTTTTAGCTAAAGGAAGAGCGTTTTGATTTCTCTGCTTCTGGTTTTGAGTCACTCTTTGTTCAGTAAACGCACTTTATTTTATTGTCCAAATAAATAGACCCCGAGCTCAGCGTGAGGGTGTGGGGGCACCCTGCCAGAGGCCTTGGCCGTGGGCAGCTCAGCCACCTCCTCCTGCCCAAGGGAGGGAGGGGTCCCCCAGCCCCACCTGCATCCTGCTTGCCCTCGTGTGGACGCACCCTCTGGCCACTGGGTGCGGGTGACTGCTCAGCTGTCCAGGTGCGCGCAGCCGGCGGCCTCGGCCTCTGACAGTCTGCTCCTGGTGCTGCCGCTCCAGCAGGTGCGTCAGCTGGGTTTGCATTAGCGTTACCTGGACTCGGGTCCCGCCATGAAGCCAATAAAAGTCCTGAAGCGACCGCTGAGCTCCCAGTTGTTGTTCCTGGGCCCCGAGGCCTTCCTGCGCCGAGTGCGTGTCTGCAGGCCGCCTCCCGAGTCGCTTTGTGTTGTGTGACTTCACTTTTCTCCACGTCACGGTCCTCGCTGGTGGACCCCAGCGTGTCATCGGGGTGGGAGGAGAGCGTGGCCTCCCTTGGGTGCTTTCCTGCCTGTCAGCCATGTGGCTGCTTCTGGGCCTGGTGGGGGTTGGGGGAGGCAGGTGCTTGCAGCCGACAGCAGGTGAGGGACGCAGTCTGGAAGCCCCGACTGTACAGGTGCCAGGGTGTGAGGCCTGGAGGGGACGTGGCGCCTGTCCTGAATTACTCTTGGTGTTCGGGTACCGCCCTGTCCTTTGGCCTCGGGACGCATTGCTCCCTGGACAAGTACATAGACAACAGCACCTGCCGATGTAAGGGGCCCTGGGTGCCTCTAGTCCTACCCCCGGGCCTGGCTTTTCTCAGCAGGGGTGTGGTGCATGCTACCAGCCATAGTCCCCAAGTTGGGGTGACTGTCATATCCGGCCCTTGGTGCATCTCAGCTGGACTTGCTGGACTTCCCACCTCGGGAAACCACGTGAAGGGGGTGTGCTGCCTGTGAGGAGTGCCCAGCGTAGCCTGCAGCTGCCCTGCACACGTGGCTTCTCCCCAGGCTGCTGGTGTCACTTGACCTTGGGAAGATTATGCTGCCCGCAGATTTGGCATAAAGAGCACTGGAGTGCACACCTTGCATACCCACGTGGGCGGCTGCCTTACTCCGCATCACCCACTGCCGTCCGAGCTGACCTTCAGCCCTTTGTGGGTGTCTGTCAACCAGGGGTCAGCACTCAGGGCCCCTGTCTTTGTTTAGATAGACTGTTGATCATAAATCTTTACATCACAGCAAAGGGAGTAGGGACCCAACCTAACAATGTCTGCAGGGGCCTCCTGGCCAGCCAAGGGCTAAACCCGGGTGGAGGGGGCACGGGGGGTAGGGGAGAGGCCTGCCTGGCTCAACCCACCCCCTTCCAGATCCACTTCCCCACGTGCTCATTTTCTGCAGGACAGTCCTGGGGGGAGGGGGGCAGTTCACAGGGAATGGGAGTCAAGACTGGCCCAGAAGACTTGTGCCCTCCCCTAGGAGAGGAGCCTGCCCTCACTTCTCAATTAGGAAGGCCTAGTGGGAGTCAGTCTTCCTCGTCCCGGACGATGTTTCCAGCCCAGACTTCACCTGGGAGCAAAAGGGGCAAACGATGGACTGCAGATGCCAAGTTCACATGGAGTTCAACCCAGAAACGGGCTGCCCACTGTCCTGGGGGCTGAGTGCCCACCTCAACCTCTACAAGAGGGGTCTGAACTTGTCCCGGCTCTGAGTCCTGGCACGTGCCAGCCTCCGTGAGGTCGGTCAGCTTCACGTCCAAGCCCAGGGGACGTTTGGCAGCGTGCTGTGCTTGGTCACACGCCCCCACAGATGCCTCTCTCGCTCATGAGTGTCTGGCCTTGGAGATTCTCCCGTGGCCTTAAAGGAATGAGATGTACTTGACCTCTCCATCCACAGACACCCTTCAGGGACGCTCTGGGTCTCCTGACTCATCCAGAAGAGAGCTCTTGGCCCCTCTCTGGTCAGCACCTCTCTCCAAAGCCCTGTGGAATATGAGGGGGAGCCGCCAGGGTGGTGGGAGGAGAGGTGTCTCGCTTCACCCTCACCCCAGACTGATTGCTGGTGACCCATCGCCCAAACCAACACACCCACGAACAGCACCTCAGACCCTGGGGGTGGGGCGGGAATCGCGCAGCTCAGCTGCTCAGAGGGCGGTGACCCATCCCCCGTGAAATCCAACCGCTCCCCGAAACCCCACAAAATCGCTTTAGGAGTGGGCCGCCTGCCCCGAGGAGGTGGCGTTCGGCTGGTCCCCGGCTCCCCGGCTCCGGCCCGAGGGAGCCCGCGTCCTGGCGGGGTCCCGGAGTCGGCCCGGCTCCAGGGCGCACGAGGGAGGCGCGACGCGACTTCGGGCCCAACCACCGGGGCCCCGAAGCCCCGCACGTGCGTGCGAGGGGCTACAGGCCGCGAGGTTCCCCCCAAGCCCGGGCGGCGCCTGGGGCCGCGCGGAGGGCGGACGGGGTCCGCGAGCGCAGGCTCTGGGGTGTCCCGCGTTTGGCCTCAAACACGTTGGCTCTCTGGCAAACCGCCGTGTCCACCTGCCTGCTCGCAGTGGCGCGGCCCCCCCGCCGGCCCGCCAGCCCGGGCTCCGACCGGGACCCCACCCCCCGACGCCGCGGAGCCCGCGAGCCGACCCGGCCCCGCCCCCGCCCGGGCAGCTTTACGGCGGAGGTCGCGCCGCGACGTGGGCAGCCGTAAAGCGCCCCCGCCCGCGCCCCGCGCCCCCCGCCCCCCTCCCCCGACGGAGCTGCTTCCGCGCGCCGCCGGCCCACACAATGGCCGGTTTCGAGCCGCGGGTCGAGTACCTGGAGAGCTTCCGCTGCCCACTCGGGGGCCTGGCGGCGGGCAAGCCCCGCGTGCTGGGCCACGGGGCCGAGATCTTCGTGTCCACCGGGAGCGAGCTCGTCTACGTCTACGACCAGGAGGGGAGGCTGCTGACCGTGAGCCCCGGGCGGGGGCCCCGGGAAGGAGAATGCGGGCGGGGAGGGGTCGGGCCCCTGGAGCCCCCGGGGGGGCGGGGGGACGGGGGCAGACCACCCCGGTCGAGGGGTCGGGGCGAGGAGACTTGAGGGGCTTCTGGTTCTTTGGGAGGAGCTCGCTTAAGGACTGGGTGCCGTGCTCTGCCTCCCCTCCTCCTCCTCGCGGCTGGCCTGACGCGGCCTTGTCCCCGATGTCCAGGCTGTGTACAGGTTCCCCGGCCAGGTGTGGCACCTGGAGCTCCGGGCCCTCGGCAGGCTGCTCTACGTCCTGTGCGCCCAGAAAGGCATCTACTGCTTGTCGTTGGACCAGGCGAGCAGGTGACGGGGACAGGGGCAGCTCGCGTGGGGGAGGCTGCCCCGGCCTCCGGGGCACTCCTCATTGGCCCTGGCCACCCCACCCCGTCTCCTCAAACACTGCCCCGTGCGACCTAGACGCGCGGCGGGGCCTGGGTCAGGGTCACAGTGAGCACGCACCAGCCCTGCCCTGGAGGCCCTGGAGGGCTGCTGGGCTCAGGGCCCAGCTCTGAAGCCTGGGGTGTCCCCAGCCCCCAGCATCTGCAGCAGGCTCCTGCCCAAGGAGCATCCCTAGTAAATGGGGCTCGGGCTGCAGAGTGTGCAGCCTGAGGCAGGACCCTGTCCCCGCTGGCCTGGCACACCTTTTAGGCGGGTCTCTGCAGTTAGCCGTCACAGCAAAGCACCCTGAACCCTGAGGCAGTCAAGGGGGCCGATATTGAGGAGCTGGGCCCCTCCCATGCTCCAGGGCAGAGGCTAGACATGGCCCACGCTCCCTACTGGCTCAGGACTTAAGAAGGTAGGGGTGGGATTCACAGGCTAGACTTCGGGGGTCTTACAGTTCTGCACTGATGAGGGTTTTTCTCCCGAACCCGTTTCTGGAAGCCTGGATACATCCTGCTGTGTGTGTGTCCCGGGGTGACTGGTGCTGATGACAGCGGTCTGCGGGCCGATGAGAGGTCATGTGACAGGCCATCTGCTCCCGGGTGGGCCTTCCCCACACTGCTGAGGGGCCGTGATGGGCACCGAGGTCACTCCCTGGGAAGACCCCAGGCCCAGTGTGCTCAGTGGCGCGTCGCTGGGAAGAGAGCTTATACGTGTTCTGACCCACCGTTGCTTGGTTCTTGAAGGTCTGTGAACCGAGGTGATGGGGGTGACAGGGACAGCGAGGACAGTGAGGACGGCGAGCCCCCTTGCACTGTGATCCCCGTGCACCCAGATGCCTGCCTGCTCCCGGATGACACTCTGTGCGCTTTCACTGTGGTCGATGACACGCTGGTCACCCTGGCACAGGGCCCTGCCCGGTGGAAGGTACAGCTGTCTGAGTGCCCCTGTCCAGGGGAGGGCGCCAGACCCAGAGGCCACATTGGCGAGGTGGAGTTGTCCACCTCCAGCCCCCTGGCTGGGGCCCCCGGGGAGCCCGCAGCCCCCCGCATCCTCCCAGTGCTGTGCTGTGTGTCTCCTCCGGGCAGTAGTGCTCTGCAGACCCGTACGCGGGGCTCCAGGGGCTTCTCGCTGGAACAGGCCCTCTTTGGGCTACTCTTTGGAGTTGATGCCTCCCTTCTAGAATCACCAGTGATCCTCTGTGGTCTCCCCGATGGCCAGCTCTGCTGTGTGGTCTTGAAGACCCTGGTCACCTCAAGGTTGTCCCCAGGCGACCCGAAGGCCCTTGTCAAGATCCTCCATCACCTGGAGGAACCCGTCGTTCTCATTGGGGCCTTGAAGACAGAGTCGTTGCCCGAGGACGCGGAGGACACACACCCTGACTGCCTAGTGGCACTTGGTCACGGTGGCCGGATCCTGGCCATCAAGGCCAGCTGGGACGAGGCAGGGACTCTGGTGCCAGAGCTGCAGGAGTACCGGCTGCCGGGGCCTGTGCTCTGTGCGGCCTGTGGGGGGGGGGGCCGCGTGTACCACAGCACCCCCTCGGAGCTCTGTGTCGTGGACCTGGCTCGGGGACGTGCCCCCGAGGGGGGCCCGGGAGGCCTGCCGTCTCTGCTGTGTCCAGCTGGTTTAGGCATCTGCAGCGTCGTCACCCTCTCTGTGTCCTCCGAGGTGCCCGAAGGTACAAGCTGCCATTCAAACCGGAGATGCCACAGCGTGTCGTGGTAGGGGTGGGACTTTCCGTGGGGCTGTCTTCTCCACTGTGAACTGGCCCATCCTCTCTCCCTGCTACGTTCCCGTCTTTTGCAAACCTGACGGGCAGGCTTCTCCCCAGCTGCTGTAGGCTGGCACTTGTCTCGGGGTCCGGGGGTGCCTGATGGTGTGTGTCCCATGTGGGTAGGGGCGGGGGCTGCCCCTGGGCGGCGCAGGGCAAGGGCATCTCTCCAAGACAGGTCTTCTGTGGTGGGGAGTCCCGGGAGATTCAGGTGGGTTCCGGCCAAGCCCTGGCGTGTTTCTGAAGGCTAGGAAACGCTTGCCCCGCTTCCCCTGCGGCCTGCCCCCTGGGCCCCTCTGCGCCGGAGCTGCGCGCTGGATGTGGCTTCCCAGGACGGCACCGGGGAAGGTGGTAGCTGTGTTTGCCCGGGGCTGTGGGGCGAGGACAGAGCCACCCTCCCCCGGCGCACGTTCTCGAGGAGACGGCCCACGGGGCCGTACTCATCGCGGAGGAAGCGCTCCGAGGGGACAAGGCCAGTGTCTGTGCCGCAGGGAAGGACGGCCGCGAGTACGGCGGTGCCAGGCTGCAGCCCGGCCTGCGCGTGCCTCGCTCTTCCGGCTGCCCCACCTCGGCCTGGGGCTCGGGGCCTCAGTGGCAGTGGGCGTGGGAGACAAGCAGACAGTTGCAGGAGGTGGAGCCCAGGGGAGGGAAGGGGACGGAAGATGCTAGAGAGCCCCCAGGCTTCCGGAAAGGCCTGGTGAGTGTGGAGCTCTTCCCTGCAGACCACAGGGGCCCGTTGAAAGTCCAGCTGCACCTGGCTGATTCAGGGGCCCACGTGGGTCCTTGCTTGGCCCCGTTTAGACCCCTTCCCCACATGGCTCTAAGCTGCTCTGTGTGCCAGCGTTCTCCCCCAGGAGGGCCCTTCAGAACGTGCGATGAGATGGACGTGCACAGGGACTCTGCCCGGGCCCTGGTGCGCATCCGGGGCTCCACAGCTCCGTCTCCGGGACCCGCTCTTTCTCACCTGGGTGCGGGCCTGCCGACGATCTCTGTCCTGTGCCTCCAGCAGCCTGCCCCTCCCCGCCCGTTGACCGGGCCCCATGGGTGTGCATCTTCAGGTGGTGCCAGGCTCCTGGCCCTGTCCGCCAGGGGCCGCCTGATGACCTGCAGCCTGGACCTGAGCTCTGAGATGCCGTGCCCCACCAGAGCCGCTATGGCCGATACTGGCCAAAAGATTAAGGAATTGCTTTCTGGAATCGGCACCGTCTCTGAGAGGTGAGCAGCCGCGCTGCCGGTGGCTCGGGCAGAGGCCAGTGCTGCGTCCGCGGGGGCGGCGTCCTGGGTGGTGGCGTCGGCCCAGGCCTCTGACCCCAGGGACAGCCCCAGATGCCACGTTGCATGGCAGCAGGTGAAAGGGACATCCCCCGTTTCCTAGACCCCACGCACACCTCTCCCTGCTAGCGGACAGGCACACTGCCCGTGCCGGCTCCTCGGCCCTCCCCCAGGGCACCCCGCTCCTCGGGGGCCTCTGCCTTCCTGTCTCGGCAAAGGCCCCAGCGGCCTTTTCCTCTGACCCATTCAGAGAAACGGGGCTCCCCTCAGTCCTCACCTGTCCTTCTGTGCGGCGCGGAGTGACAGTCTGTAGGCCCTGGTGCCCTGTGGTTTAGGGCCGTTTCCGAAGTGCCTGCTGTCCTCTGGGCTGTCACGTGCGGCCGCGGCGGAGCGAAGGGGCCCAGTCAGAACATGGCTGAGAAGGCGCAGCCGCCCCTGGGCCCACGTGGCCCTGACGAGGTTGGCGGCGGCCGGGAGCCCGGGGAGCGAGGCCAGGCCTGCTGAGCGTGGGCTGTATCCGCTCCATCCTCTGCCCGCAGTGGTCCTGCTGCCTGAGAGCAGGGGTTGGGTCAGACGGCTGGGGGCCCCTTTGGAAGGGCTGTGGCACGGGCGGGACCGGAGCGCTGCGCCCCGAGGCAGCAGCTTGCCCCTCACGGGGTGTGTGTCAAGGAGCGAGGTTCTGGTGTCTTCCTGTCCTGGGAGGAGGGGACGAGGGGCCCACCACCACGCCTCCTTCCCCTCCCTCGGGTGCCACGTTTGCTCCTTCCAGAGTGTCTTCTCTGAAGAAGGCAGTTGACCAGCGGAACAAGGCCCTGACGTGCCTCAACGAAGCTATGAACGTGAGCTGCGTCCTGCTGGCCGGCCGGGAGGGCCCCAGGCCCATCTCGTGCACCATCACCGCCGCCTGGAGCCGCCTGCAGCCGCAGGACGTGCTCACGGCCACCTGCCGGCTGGAGAACAACAGTGGCCTCAGTCTGGACCGGGGCTGGGCCTTGTGCGTGCAGGTGCTGACCGCCCCCGCCTCAGACCCAGACGCAGCTGGCTCGGCCACCACCTACACCGTCCCCGTGGACCGGCTGGGCCCTGGCGATCGGCGGGAGGTGACGCTGCCCCTGGGCCCTGGGGAGGATGGCACCCTGGACCTGCCCCTGACCGTGTCCTGCGCACTACACTACAGCCTCAGGGAGGTTGTGCGCGGGGCCCTCGCCCCCTCGGAGTCTTTCACGGACCCCTCTCTGGATGAGTGCCCCTCCAACGTCTTGCCTGAGCAGGACGGCATCTGCCTGCCCCTGAGCGAGCACACTGTGGACATGCTGCAGTGTCTGCGCTTCCCTGGCCTGGCCACACCCCACACGCAGGCCCCTGGGCTGCTCGGCCCGGTGAGCGACTCTGTGGACACCTTCTTGGGATCTCTCGGGCCACGCAGCGAGCCGGCGGGACCTGCTTCCCTGCGGGCCAAGTTCCTGCCCCCGTCAGTGGCCACGATCAAGGTGTCCGCAGAGCTTCTGAGGGCCGCCTTGGGGGACAGTCACGCAGGTTGGTGGTGGTGGCTGGCGTCACTGTGGCCTCAGGGCCTGGGGACACGGGGCTCCTCCCTCTTCAGGCCCCGCCCGAGCTCATGGCGGCACCCCCGTCCAGCAGGCACGTCCCTGGGCTGTGCCACCCTGCAGTGGCTCCTCGCTGAGAACACGGCCCTGGATGTCGTGCGGGCCCGACGGCTGTCCTCGGTCCAGGGAGTGGCCCCAGATGGCACTGACCTGCACCTTACCATCCGAGAGGCAAGCGGGGGTCCGCCCTCCAGGGAGAGGCTTCTCCGAGTGGCATCCCCAAGCCAGCTGTCTCTGGGCTGCTTGAGAGGAATCGGGTCGTCGGTCCCCACCTTCCAGAGGTTTCTGACATGCGCCGTCTGAGGCCCGGCTGTGCTGGAACAGCCTTTGCAGGGCTGCGGGGTCCCGATGGGGACCAGCTTATCCTTCACGTGTGGGCCCCCACCCCGTGCACAGCTGGCACTCGTGGCCCCAGTGTGGGCCGTAGGGGTGGTCCAGGCATGGGCTGTCCACGGTGGGGTGGGCACAGAGTCACTTGGCCGTAGAGTGAGTGCCGTGGGTCTAGATTCCAAGGGAACAGGACTCCTCCTGGACACACGTTCCCAACGGGCCACTGTGGATTGGCTGGCTGGTCTTTCTGATACAAGTTAACGTGGGGTGGGGAGACCCAGGCCTGGGAGTAGGGGGCCCCAGGGCCTCTTGAGGGCAGGTGGAGCTGCCCTTGGGGTGGGGCAGGGCCGCGCGTGGTCGGTGAGGCTCGTCCTGTGTTGCAGGTGGCTGTGACCCACCTGTGCACCGCAGGGCCCATGCAGACCGTGGAGATCCAGGTGGAGAGCTCGTCTCTGGCCAGCCTGGGCAGTGCACACCACGCGGTCATCGGGCGTCTGCAGGTCTGTGGGCCTGCTGCGGGGGCGGGCAGTGGTGGGAGCATGGGACTGTGGGCGACGGGGCTGCCTGCACGGGGGTCGCAGGACCATCCCTCCTCCTCTGCTCCCACGTGCTGTGCAGGGGAGCTGGGGGCGCCCGGGAGGCGAGTGGGGGAGCTTTGCTGATTACCCTTCAGTAGCAGACGCTGCCCCCCGGTGTGCTGGCAGCCCCTGCTGGGCTCCCGTGAGCCCCCTGGCCGCTAGGTTAAAGGAGGACGGTGCGCGTGTTCCTGCCGCGGTCAGCTCCACGTCCCTGCACTTGCCTGGCCGAGGAACCCCTTGTGCGGAGAGGCCGTGCGCTGGGGCTGTGTGCACTGGCTGGCCCATCTCCTCCCGCCGCTTCCAACTGTGGCCCTGGTGGCCACAGAGGACTCTGCAGTGGCAGCCCTCAGCCTCACCTGGGAACTTACCAATGCACATTCCCAGGCCCCACCCAGACCCTGAGAATCGGAGAACCTGTAGGCCAGGCTTTTAGGCTTTGATGAGGACCTGAGTGCCGCTGGTTTAGACCCACCAGTGCCCCCAGGCAGGTGGGCGCCACTCAGGAGCCCGTGGCCGCCACGGCCACCCCGTGTGGCGCCGTGATGGGCCTGACGCGGCACACGCAGCTCAGGAGTGTAGTTCCGAGTTCCTCAAGCCATCAGAGGAGGCCCTTCCCCACAGGGACGCCCAGCTCCCAGAGTGCATCCCGTTCTGTCTGCCCAGAGGGGAGCCTCCTAGACCGAGGTCCCCCTGCCCCGTGTCAGGCTGTCTCCAGACCCTGCCGAGCATGAGCATGGCGGTCAGGAGGTGTGGTTAGTGTGATGCTGGGGGAAGGAGCGTGTTGCCTGGACCCCCGGCAGGAGGGGGAGGTCAGTGTCCTGGTGTTGCCATGACAGTCACAGAAGGGGCATAAACAGCAAGAATTCAGTGCTGGAGGCCAAGGCCTCTCTCCACGTCACGCAAACAGCTTCTCCCCACGTTTGCACGTAACTGTCCTCTGTGTCCTGATCGCTTGTTATTAGACCTGCCCCCCCCCCCCCCCCGCCCCAGCAGGAGCTCGTCCTACCTCGCTCATTTGCAGGGACCTCATGTCCGAGTATAGTCCCCGAGCTGCTGGGGGCAGCACTCCCGGGTGAATTTGGCTCCGAACAGGGAGGGCTGCAGATGCTCCCTTGAGGGGCATCCTCACGTGGGCTGCACACCCCAGTCTGTCCTCCGTCAGCTGATGCCCTGTTCCCCGTGATGGGAGTGTACCTGAGAACCAGTTTGTATTCTCCTGGCCGCTCAGAGTTTGGGGGACCCTGCCAGATGTGCAGAGCCTGCCACAGAGGCCGGTGGGGGCCTTGCTGCCTAATCCTGTCTGGGAGCTTGGATCTGAGCCCCCAGGAGCTGCCTGGGCTTCCCCCGGAATGCGGGACCAGAACCAGCCCCACAGCGGGCTGTGCCGAGGGGATGTGCCAGTGGGGCAGGTTGGGTGGCCCCGTGATGGCAGTAGGCACCAGGCCTGGGACAAAGGATGGGAGATGGGGTGGTGGAAGGTGGCTCTGTGGGGACGAGGGAGGAGGTGGAGGGGCAGGAACTTAGGAGAAAGTGACTTCCAAGTCCTCCACTGTCAGGCTGGGGCTGGAGCGGAGGACACAGAGGGGGTGGTATGGTGCTGGAGGACAGGTGCCAGGAGCCCTGGGTACCGGCTCCAGATGGGGGGGAGCATCCTCTCCAGCCACCTGCCCCTTGTCCGCCCCCGCCCCCAGAGGATGGTTGTGGAGCAGGCTGCCCAGAGCTCCAGCCCACCTGACCTCCGTGTGCAGTATCTCCGCCAGATCCATATCAACCACGAGGTGAGGCCCCTCCAGCTCCCGTCCCCGGGGCCTCCCGCCAGCCTGGTCAGGGAGGACCATCCCTGGCTGGGATCCTCTGGGAACACAGGTGTCACCCGGCACAGTGGGGGGCCTGCCCAGTCCTCAGCCCAGAGTCGGGGCAGGGGGCGGGGTGGGTGCGGTTCCTTCTGTCTCCCGCCTTGCTCCTTGCTCCTCTTGCTAGTCCACCTTCACTAGGCCCCTCCTGTCACCTGGGGAGGGGGGCCTGGCTGCATGTCCCCTGCATTCCTAGGTCACCTGCCACATCCCAAGTAGGATTTGTGCATCGTGGGTGTCCCGGCAGGGAGGTGGGGGCTCTGAGCTCTTGCCGCCTGTCCCCACCGCAGACACTGCTGCGGGAGGTGCGGGCCCTTCGGGACCGGCTGTGCACGGAGGACGACGCCAGCTCCTGTGGCACTGCCGAGAGGCTCCTGCAGGTGTACGGGCAGCTCCGGAGCCCCAGCCTCCTCCTGCTGTGACGCCTCGTGGGCCCCGCCCCCGCCACAAGCCAGGCGCCCCTGTGGCTTTACGGAGAGACGCCCAGGGCACCAGAGGCTGCTTCCCGCCTCCTGACCCTGGCTGTGGCTGTGGGGTGGGGGAAGGCAGGTGAGCTGGGCCACTGAACGGGACACGGGGCCGCGACTGCTCCAGGGCGTGTGTAAAGCGCGTTGATCACAGGCGCCTGGGGGACCGGGCTCTGCCCTTGCGGCCCCGTCCACCCTGGCCCGAGCCGGCCCACAGCGTTCCCCTCCCTTGGACGGCCACCCACGGCTCCCCGCGGCACCTGGTCGAGCTGGGCAGTCTCTGGCCTGGAGCACTGGGGCTGGATCAGCGGCCTCCCCTCCCCGCAGAAGTCAGGCCACGGAGAAGGTTTCTGGGGTCGGGACTTGCGGGTTTGTGTCTGTGACTGTTGCTGTTCCCACCGCCCCGCTGCCCGCCTGCCCACGCCCACCACGCGCAGACCCCTTCGTCCCCCTTGGGGCCCCTCAGCCCTGCGTCTGTGCCGCTGCTGAGGCCACCAGCTGGGACGCCGCTCCCTGTGGCTCCCACCCTCACCCAGTAGGTGCTCCCGGCCGGGGCTGCGCCCAGCGCCCAGCACTGTGCGTTGTTTCCAGGGCCCCTGACGGTGGGCTGCAGCCCCCCAGCTGCCTCCCTCCGGTGCTGGTGCAGTTAGCAGTGGGGGGTGACCCCCGTTCGGACTTGACATGGTGCTGTTCTGCGCGTGCGGGAGCCGCGAGCCTCCTCTGCTGCAGAACAAGTGTTCTCGGGCCGAGCTGCCTCGGCTTCTGGGTGTGTGTGTGTTTGGGGCGGCAGCTCTGAGCTGCATTTCTGGGCCTCCCCAGGGGTATGCTCGGATGAACCTTGCCTTGGTCTTTCCGCGGTCGTGGGGGCCGGTAGGGGGTCTCCCAGCACTGGGGCGACGTGCCCACCTGGCCTGCGGGGCATGCGAGTCCCTCGTCCCCAAGGAGGGAGAGGGGCCAGTGGGGAGTCCGGGTCCGAGTCGGGAGAGTGGGCGGCCGCCACACAGCCTGCAGGCCGGAGGTTGGGCGGTGGTGGTGGGCACGGATGCGGGGTGTGGGCGGATGCGGGGTGTGGGCCGAGCAGCGCTGGAAGCACGTCCCCAGCCTCCGGGCTTCACTGGGCTGCCCCTGGGCCCCACCGTCCCGCTCCCCACACAGGCAGCCTCGCTCCTGCCCACAAGGATAACCCTGGAGAGGCGTGAGCACGCGTCCTCCCGGGGGTGGAGATGCAGCAGTGGGGAGGGGCGGGGTGGGGGCAGGGCAGTCGCTGGGGGCCCGCCACCTAGTCTCCAGAAAAGGAGACGCACGACCTGGACACCTAACCAGCTGAGAGGAGATAAAGTGGAATCTTGTGAAACTTTCGTGAATGAGGGGGGATGGGTGGGGGGTAAGACAAATGGGACACAGGCCGGAGCTTCCCTGGGAGCCTCGTGCTGGGGTGCCCGGTCAGCGCCCCATCGGGGACGGGACGCCACATTGAGCACCAGGGGTCCCTCAGCCAGCCTCTGCTGCGCGTGGCTCACCATCCCCCACACAGCTCCGGCCCACCAGAGGATGGCCTCCGCGCAGTCCCAGCCTCTCTCCTCCCAGGCGCAGGGGCATCCCTACTGCCACCCCAGCTGGCCCCTCTGGGGACACCCGGGCACTCCTCCCTGCCTCCCCTCCCCCGCTCAGCAAGGGTCTGAGGCCAAGTGCACCCTCTGGCAGAGGTCAGGAGAGGGGAGCCCTTACACTGATGACTGGCGGCAAGCCCTGGGCGGGTGAGCCCCCAACCCTGCTGCCCTGGGCGCCACTAGGGGGCAGCACAGGCTGTGGCTCAGGCAGCCACCTGTCCCCTCCGCAGCCTCTGGGCTCTCGTGTCTGGTCCTCGAAGGGTTAACTAAGCCCACCTTGACCAGGGGGCCCACTTGGGTCCAGCTCCTCTGTCCTTAAGGCGGGGGTGGGGGGTGGGCAGTGAGGTCAGGAGCAGGCGGGGCTGAGGAGGGCGCTGGGGAGAGGCTGGGGGGGTCCCTTCCTTCCCGCTCTGATTGGGCACATCCGCTCTGCACGCCCTTCCCAAAGCGCCCCAGTCCCGACTGGACCACACTGGCTGGACTCACTGGAGGGGTTTCAGGCCCCAGTCACGGGGAGGGACTTGGGCTTAGGGGCCGGGCATCTGGTCTCATCCTCCCTTCAGGCCCTAGGCCACACGGCCGTGTCCTGACCCCTCCCCCAGCCCCCAGGTTCCGTGTCTCCCACTCGGCTCTGATGGCCTGGGTCACCCAGCCCAGCCGAGAGGCACTGGCCCGGGTGGGGGTCCTGGGGGGCTGGGAGTGCCTGGATGCCAGCTGGCGGACCACAGACCTTATCTTGGCATCCAGCCTGCTTGGGGCAAGGTGGGTGGGGGGTGAGAGCCACACGTGCGGTGGGAGTGGGA
This sequence comes from Phoca vitulina, assembly GCF_004348235.1. NCBI lineage: Eukaryota > Metazoa > Chordata > Mammalia > Carnivora > Phocidae > Phoca > Phoca vitulina. The sequence continues at coordinate 15,911,180 of NW_022589744.1, read as the reverse complement.
GACCTGGAGCCGCCTGTCTGGGCTGAGAGGGGCCTTCTCCCCAGGGTTGGCCACTCACACCCTGTTTGGGAGGGGTGGGGTCGCTTTCGCCTCAGGTGCGCGGGGGATTCCCTAAGACCCTGCCCCTGGGGAGGAGAGCCACCCCCAGACCCTGTGAGCGGCTCCCCCCACCCCAGTTCCGCTCGGTCTCCGGGAGCAGCTGCGTGGCGCCCGCACAGGGCGGGGGCGGGGCCCAGGGGGTGCCGGGGTGCCCCTGCCCAGGAGGGGACGGGGTGGGGCGGGGGCGTCCCGCCCGCTGGACCCGCCTCCCGGCCACGCTCGCCTGCCCTGGGTGTCCTGCGCTGAGGGATGGGGAGGTGGAGGGCCCCGGCCGGGACCCCCGGGGCAGAGGCGCTGGCCCTCCGCGCACAGCCCTCCCCGCGCGAGCGGCGCCACGGAGCCCGCCAGCCGCTGCGTCACAGACACGGTTTAATGGGGGGACGGGCGCGCCGCCCGCTCAGTACTCCCAGAGCGCGACCCCGGCCGGCGTGTCCGCGTCCGCGCGCAGCAGCCCGGAGGCGCCTCCGCGCAGGTACTTGCCGCTCCCCGCGCGGATGGCCAGGCGGCCGCGCTCGCGGAACTCGAAGAGGAAGTCCTCGGCGCGCTCGCCGTCGCTGCACACGCTGCCGTGGCTGCCGGTGTTCCAGAACCCGCCGCCGCGGCCTGGGGGCGGGCCGGGGTCGGCGGGGGGCTGCCCGGGCCCCCCCGCCCCGCGCTCCCCTCCCCGCAGAAGCCCCCTGCCCTGCGCCCCGCACTCCCGTCCGCACCTCGGATTTGGTAGGCGCCGTCGCTGAAGCTCAGATGGAAGACCTCGTAGACGGAGCGGTTGGTGTCCAGCTGGTTGGAGCCGCGGCGGTGGCAGATGAAGCCGTCCAGGCCCCGCAGCACGAGGATGGGCCGATTGATGAGCTTGAGAATGAACTCCTCGTCCTCACCTGGCGGGGAGTAGGGGCTGAGGGGCCGCTGCCTGCCCACTGCCTTCCGGGGATGGGTGGGGCCCGGGGGCAGAGGGGGCCCATATCTGCCCTTGCCATGACCTCCTGTGACCTTGGCAAGAGGCCCGCCGCCACCAAGCCCCAGGTTCCCCAAATATACAGTGGAGACAAGGAAGTTCTGGGCTGTGACTGCTCCTTGATGTCCACAGTGATTATCTTGACCAGCAAGTGTGACTCATGCCAAGGGCCACCTGGGCAGTTGTACAGGGAGGAGGGGCCGATTCTTAGGTGACAGGGGTCTGTGGGCAGAGGGCCCGGCCCCAGTTCCCTGGAACTGGTGAGGAGTGCTCACCCACAAAGTCGCTGGTGGCCGCCAGCTGTCCATTCTTCTTCATGCACACATAGCGCCCGTTACTGGCCTTGAGGGCCACCCGCCGGCCACGCCACTCCACCTCAAACATGGTGTTGGCAGAACTGGGAAGGTCAGGGTAAAGTCCCCTCAGAGCAGCAAGACGTGGGGGAGCTCAGGGTCAGGCTTTCTCATCCCCCTCAGGCCCAGCACCAACCCCCAGGGGGAGAAGTGGGCACCTGCCTTCCACTGACACGCCCACCACCATTAAGAGCCACCCCTCACCCCAGTGGGCATTCTTTCTTGGCTGGGCTGCTACAGTGGTCCTCATGGTGGAGGTGCTGGTGCAGATGGAGGTGATAAGGAGGTGGCGGTGGCGGTGGTGGTGGTCGTGGAGGTGATGGTGGAGATAGAGGAGGCGTAGTGGTGGTGATCGTGGTGGAGGTGTAGTGGTGATCGTGGTGGTGGTGATGGTGGAAGTGGTGGAAGAGGCATGGTGGTGGTGATGGAGGTGGTGATCGTGGTGGTGATGGTGAACATGGTGATGATGGTGGAGGAGGCATGGAGGTGGTGATCGTGATGGTGATGGTGAGCATGGTGGAAGTGGTGGGGGAGGCATGGAGAAGGTGATCGTGGTGGTGATGGTGAGATAGTGGTGATGGTGGAAGTGGTGGAGGAGGCATGGTGGTGGTGATGGAGGTGGTGATGGTGAGCATGGTGGTGGTGGTGGAGATGGGGATGGTGCACTCACACCTGTGTGGCTGTGGCATGGATGCCCCCATGGTTGACAAGGGTCCAGTAGCCCCCGGTGCTGGAATAGAAGGTGCACTTCTTTGTCTCCTGGTCAATTTGCATCAGGAAGGTCTCATGATGCAGTTCTTCGTCTTGGTTGGCTGAGACGTTGACCCCTGGAGGGAGGATATGGGAAGCCCCTCGCGCCTCTCCCTGGGTGGGGGGTGGGGAGCAGAAAGATGGGAAAAAGCATGCTCTTGGGAAAACCCTGAAGGCAGAGGGGTTCTCATCTAGAACTCTTTGGAGTTAAGATTTGGAAGGCACTTCTCAGAGGGTAGGAGGCGGTGCCCATGGCCACGTGGGCACAGTGCAGACCTCTACATCCAGTTCCCTAAAGTTCCTTGGCCTAGCTCCTGCCACAGCCCCAGGAGCCAGACCTTCCATGCCAGCAAATCCCTTGCCTCTGCTAATCATCAGGTAATCTGCTTGCTGCTGCCCTCTCGACCCAGGACTTACACCAGCCTCTATTTATAACTTACTCCTAAGCCACTGGGTGGGCACAGTGGGGTCCTTCTTCCCCAAGCCATGGCCCAGGGCACAGCTGGGGCCTGGGGTCCACTCCTGGGCACAGAGTAGAGGCCGATCCACTGTCCCCTCCCCAGCCCGCTTTTCACGTGTGTGGTCTCCTGGGAGTCCCGAGGGAGGGCAAGGCTGTCTGGGGCTCTGCCTGGGGTTCCTGGAAGGGGGGAACTGGGGGCATCCATGCCCAGGGTGGGGAGCAGGGGGCAGGCTGGCATCTCTAGGATCTTCCCATAAACCACGCCCCTGTTTCCAGTGATGTGGCAGATCACAGAGCTCCCCGAAGAGGCCGGGCTCCAGCGTGTCCAGCTGGTGGAGCGGGAGGAAATGGGGGCTTGAGGGTCGGGGCCAGATCCTGTCCAGCCCCGTCCCCAGGAAGGTAGGGCGGGCACCAGGAGGGCCTATGCTGGAGAGGGTGAGACCTGCCGTCCTTCACCAGCTCCCCAGGCTGCTCCCTCCAAAGCTGCCCAGATAGGGATCTGTGTCCCTTCTTGCATGAGTCCCCGCCATCCCCGCCGTCCCGTCCGCAGCACTGAACTAAGTGAGCACCTGATGCTTCGGGCATGTGATCAGTTAACAACTCAGACAACAAAGACAGTTTGTCCAATGCCCGTGGGTGCCGTGGGCCTTGACGGGGATGGCTCGTGGAGAAGGTGACACAAACAGACCAAGGAGGTGGGAGACCCGTCCCCGCAGGTGCTGAGGGCAGGAGGAGGAGAGGGCTGCCGAGTCGGGCTGCATGCCTGCCCCGCGGCCCCTCTGAGGCCGACCCCACCGGCATCCCCGGCGTCGCCCCTCACACGCCCTCCAGACAGACTGCGGCCAAGGGGCTTCCGACTCACGCAGCTGGAATAGCAGAGCCGTCCTGTGACCACGAGGCCACCAGCCCGAGGTCAGAGCTGTCCCCCGTGAGCAGCTCCACAAGGAGGAGAGAGTGAAGGGTTTGAAGACGCCACTGAGCCGGCGATGGTGTCCTGCCTGGGACCCCACCACGCCCGTGCCTCCAGACTTCGTTTATGTGAGGTGACGTCCTCGTGGCTTGAGCCACTGGGGACCGTTCTGTGAGCTCCCCTGTGTCACTGAAGGCCAGCCAGGGTGCTCCCAGACACCCCATGTGGAAGAAGACAGGTTTGGGGGCTGCCTGGCCAGCAAAATTATTGGGATCAAGGCACCAGAACTCGGCAGAACCCGCAGCTCCAGCTGCCTCCTCCCCTGGACTGACGGGGACATCCTGTCACATCCTGCTTCCTCAACCACTCGCTGCCCAGTCAACACTGAACCTCTGGGGGCAGGTCCCATGCCCTAGGGTTATTGCAAAGGAAGTGAGCAGGCGAACGTGGGGTCCCTCTGGCTTCTACAGGGGAAGGCCCATCCCGTCCTTAGTCGGGGATGCCCCCGTGACAGACCGTCAGATGCAGGGGGTCCAGGGAAGGAAGAAGAGTCCGTACGGCGCCGTCCCTCACCGTCCCACCAGCACGGTCTCTGTCACCCCCACCAGCGGCACCGCGGCCTTGCTCACCACCCGAGCCCGTCCAAGCGCCCTTGTGTCCAGCACCTCCCCCGCCTCACAGAGGACGCGGTTCACACGGTGGACAAACCAACCATGGGGGTTCCCACAGCCAGAGAGCGCTGTGGCCAGGCTGCAGGGCCCGCGCCGGGAAGGACGAGGGCTGATTGTCCGTCGTGCCGCAGGACCTGGCCACGTTCCAGACCGGCGTTCAGGAGCTGTTTGTGGAGTGCCCATCGCGGTGCACGCCTGGCCTTGGGAACCCTGACTCCAGGCGGGGGAGGGGGGCCCTCCGGAGTGCTCGCGGCTGGGCCTCGGCCAGCGGGACTGGAGGGTGGCCGTGGGCCAGGTCAGGGCGTGCCCGGCCACTCCTGGGGGCACAGACCCAGGAGCCCAAGTAGGAGGCGGTGGTAACTGCTGGCCTGGGCCCGGCTAGGGGCCACTCTGGGACCTCAGCCTCGTCTCCGGGAAGTAGGAATTGCCCGTGTTCACCTCACAGACGTGTGATCGCATGTGCAAAGGCCCACTGGTCACAGCAGGCAGGTGGCCACTGCTCCAGGATTGACGGGGAGCCAGGCTGCACCCACCTGGCAGAGACCGTGCCTTCCACCAAGAAGCCCGGGCCCCGGGGGAGGCCCCCAGACTGGAGGGACCCCAAGGTCCCTCCACATTCCACTCCTGGGTTGGATGAGGATCCCCACTGGTGAGGCACGGGCAGTGGGCACAAGGGCCCTGCCCACTGATGGCTCCTTGTCCTGTCCTTGGCCCCTCCCCAATTTCCTGTAAAGCTCAGAAAATGGAGCAGTAGAAGAGAAGGGGCGGGGCAGGGAGTGGGGGGCCAGCCCCGCGTGGGCAGGACCTGCCCTCCTGCCCCTCACGGCCGCGGGCCTGGGCACCGCTGTCCTGCGTTCCGCGGCTGTCCAGCGCGCCGTGGGCTCAGTGGTCCTGAGAAGGACCCCCTCCTCCTGACCCTGAAGCCAGCAGCCCTCCGCCACTCCCCCCGGCGCGCCCCGGACCGAGGTCGGCGTGGCCAGCCGCGCCCACGTTACCTTGCCGCACGGACACGTAGCGGTGGTTGGCGGCCACGAGCACCACCTGCGGGTGACTCTCCTCCAGGTCGAAGAGCTCGTCCTTGCCCGGCCGCGTGCTGCGGCCCGCCCTGAGCGTGCCGGCGGGCCCCCCGGGCGCCAGGTAGCGGCCGTCGCGGTCCTTGAAGGCCAGCTTGCCCGCCTTGACCCCGAGCGTGTAGCGGGCGTGGGGCTCGGGCCCCCCCACGAGGCGGCCGTCGCTGCGCAGGTAGCGGCCGTCGCAGGCCCGGAGGCAGTACTGCCCGTTCTGGAAGATGAGGGTGACGAGCGCGCCCACGCCCCAGGGCGTGTCGCTGTCGGCCGCCATCTCGTCCTCCTGCGGGCACAGGTGCACGTAACGCCGGCGGCTCACGCTCAGCAGGTGCGCCTGCGGGTGGATGGCCAGGTGGACGGTCCACAGCTCGGCCGGGGAGATGGCCGTGGCGAAGCAGGACAGCCGGTCCTCGGTGCCGCCGAAGAAGCGGCCGTGCGGCTCCGACCGCAGCGCCCAGCGCCCGTCGGGCTGCGGCAGCACCAGGAAGCGGCAGTCACGGCCCGGCCGCTCCGCCTCGCAGGCCACGCGCCCGTCCTCCTGCGCCGACAGGTAGCGGCCCAGGTGGCGGCTGCGGAGCAGCACGGCGGCGCCCTGGCCCGGGTCGGGCTCCAGCACCCACGTCTGCTTCCTCTTGAGGCTGGGCGCCGAGGCGTTGACCTTGAAGCCGAAGCTCTCGGCCGTCAGGTAGCGGTCAGCGTCGTTGACGAGGCCAAACTGGATCTTCAGCACCTGGTGCAGGCCGTTGGTGGGCATCCTCAGGGCCGGCCCGGCGCCCCACGAGGGGCCTGGGAGGCTCTCTCCGCGTGCTCACGGCCCCCGAGGTCCCCCAGAGGCCCGGCCGGCGTCATGGACCTGCTGCCCTCTGACCAGTGGCTGCGGGCCCGCGGGCGGCGGAGGGCGGGCGGAGGGCGGATCAGGGCTGTGCCGGCTTAGGGACAGCGGCTGCCTTGTGTTACCCCAGCTTGGATTTCAGCCACTCGTGGACTGCCCAGCGGCCTGAGCCCCAGGGCCTGCAGGGGTGGAGAGCTCCGCCCGCCGCGGGCTGACCACCTCCCCGTACTCACTGGCGGCTGCCCAGGCCTACAGCCCGAGCCCCGGGCCCCGCCTCCTGGCCCCTGCGCCTCTTGGGCTTTCTCCTGGTTGTCCCCCGCGTCAGGGCCCCCAGACCCACTGCACAGACTCACCAGCCCAGCCCGGCTCCTTCCCAATGTAGAGAAAGCTGCCTGGTGGAAAACTCAGCGAGGCCGCAACCCGATCGCAGCCCTCCACCCTCAGCGGCCGCCAGATCCTCAGCCAGATCCAGTTACTGCTTCTCTGATTCCTGGTGCCAGGAGCCCGGCAAGGCCCCCCAACTCAGGCAGCCTGGAGCTGGAGTCCCATACCGTCCCCCTCGGCTGCAGCCTGCAGCCCTGGGCCCGACACCTCCCCCAGGGTGGCCTGGGCTAGGAACGTGGCAGCCAGGGGTCGTGGTGCCAGGGAGCGTCTAGGTGTGCCCAGGCGCCCCCATCCTGGCACCCGTGGTACCCTGGCCCAAGCCAGGGTCGCACTCACATCAGGCCAGGCAGCCTGGCTCTGTGGGACCGGGAGAGGGCCCCTGGACCGCCTGGAGGACCACGCAGCGGGAAGGTGACACGAGAGTGTGGGCAGGGGCCATCCTGAAGGCGGCGGGCTGTCGGACCCAGGGTCAGAGGACCAGGCCTTGGGCTGACCCCTGTGCCGTAAGCACCTCAAGGAGCCCACGAGGCTGCTCCCCCTTCCTGGGTGAGCTAGGGTGAAGCCAGCCTTGCTGCGTGGGCCCGGGGACCCCTAACTGCTATTCATGTTGCTGGGGCGACTGGCCTGACTTGCAGCGTTTTTACAGGGTCTGGTCCAGGGGGGTTTGTGGGGCAGAGCCCTCTCAGCAGAGGGATGTGGCCAGCAGGCTAGGAGAGGCCGGAAGCTGGCCACCCCTGACCCCAGCACTTCCCAGCCCCCGCCACTGGGACCACCTGGCTAGACTCCCTCCCCACTGAGCCCAAGGGGGCCGTCTTCGGGGACCCGCAAGGGGCCTGCTCGGCCGCACCCTGCCCGTCTGTCTCCTGCACCTGCCTCAGGGGCTGGGAGCCAAGTAGTGAAACCAGAGCTGCCCGGCCTGGGCCTGGGCCAGCCGCGGTGTCCTCTTCCTCATCGCAGCGTGTGACCCTCAGGCTTCCCTCGGGGAATGGGCTCAGGGCCCGGGCATTTCCAGCCACAGCCTCGTGGCCCTTGGTGCCACAGGCAGCTCCGCTCCGCCCCTCTGGAGGCCGTGACAGGGCCCCATGCGGTGGGGGTCCAGGCGAGTGCAAGGGCCTTGGGCTGGGCATGTGAGGCCCCGGGGGCGGGCAGGGCAGACAAGATCAGGAGTCCTTCCTCCATTCTCTGAGCCCTGGGCAGCAGCCCTGCCAGGCACAGGGAGACACTGAGGGCTGGAGGGGGATTCTGGGAGACACACCTGGGCACCGGTCCCCCCAACAGCACAGTGCGTGCTGCGGGGTGGTCAGCGGGGCTGGTCTAGCACTCCCTGACAGCGAGCACTGTCCATCTCTGCGACCCCCACACGTTGATGGGGCACCAAGTGTGTGCCCCGCTGGGCTGTGTGCCAGGCGCCCACCGGCAGGGAGATGCGGTCTGGGGTAACACCCCCTCCTCACGCAGGATGCCCTTATTAGATCCTCCAAGTCCCAGGGGCCCAGGCCTAGCCTCGATGCCAGGCACATGCCCCTGGTTTGGGGGTACGAGCCACGATGGTGACAGCTGTTTCTCGCTAGATCTCACTCTCTGCCACCTCCCAGGGTTGCAGGAACACCCACGGAGCAGGTGCTCAGTGGCACTGCTCAGTTCCTCGTGCACGGGGGGCCTGCGGGACAGCTGTGCCCACGGTCCCCCCAACTCCCACCCAGGCTCCGAAGGAGCCCGGGATGCCTGATTGGCATGAAGGCCTCATTAGCGCAGACTGGCACCGGCAGGGTGCTCATGGGCATCCCGTGCCCCGTGGGAGGAAGCCCAGCTGCCAGGCGCTAAGTGGGCCTGGCTCCAGGAAGTCTCTTGCTGGCAGAGCCAGAAGTGGCTGTGATCTCTCGGTTCTGGGCGGGCATGGCGTGGGGCTGCCTGGCACTGACTCGCAGTGTGAGCTGAGGGGGGAGCCTCTCAGGCCCCAAGGGACTCTGAGAGGTGGGCCTCCCAGCCCAGGCTTCCTTGGAGGGAGGGAGGTTGTATGGATTGCCCCCCGCACCTCCCAGGACCCAAGCCCTGAGCCCGATGCCTGCTAGGGGCCACGTCTGGATCCCCGGTAAGGCTCTAGCACCCCGAGGTACTGGGAACGTCCGGTGTGATGCACTGAGCCTCTGCAGGGAGGTGAGGCAGAGCGCATGCTGCTGTGGGCGTGCGTGTGAAGGTGCACACGGGCGGGGCAGGACAGAGGGAGCCGTGGTCAGTGGCTGGACCGGCCCTGGTCCTGGAAAAGCTTCCCTGGATCCCAGCCCTAGCCTGCTCATGGCCACCCAGCATGGCGGTCAGGTTGTGTACAGCACAAGGGAACCCTGTCAGGGGCTACTTGTGAGAGCCTGTGGTGGGCTGTGTCCTCGGCTGTGTCCTCAGGGACACACGTGTCCCCTGCCCGAGGGGGTCCACACGGCCACCCACAAGGGGCTCACGAGGCCTACGGCCCGTCCAGGATGCCCTCGGGGGCATCCAGAGTCACCTGGCCCACTCACCTCTGGGCCTGCCCTCCTGGGGGACGGGGTGTGCACCCATGTGTGTGCATCGCCCTGGGCCGTCGTCTGCCACCACGGGACAAGGCCTGAGGACAGGTGTCAGGCTGCCTGACGCGCCCACTTCAACATGCGTAACTTTCCCTCCTGGGCACTGAGAGGCCATCCGGGCGAGCAGCACCCCTGGACCCCCACTTCGGGGAGTGGCCAGCCACCGATGGACCCAGCTGGCTGGAGCTGGGCCTAGAAGGCAGGGGTCGCTCCAGCTCTCGGAAGCTCCCAGCAGCCAAGGGTGGGGCAGATCCTTGGCCTCCCGCCTGTTTTAGTGAGGTCCAGCTGAGGCCAGGAGCAGAGAGGGCCCTGAAGCCCCCAGCCCCCCGGCATCTGCCCTGGAGCTCTCAGGAAACTGTTCCTTCCCTGGGATGCTGGGGGATGGGCAGGCCTGGCCGCTTGCAGGCCCCCCTGCCCCCGGCCAGGCCCCTGGGGGGGCTACCAGGGAAAGGACTCCCGGTCCTGCATATCTAGACCGCTGGCCTTGGATGCTACGCCCAGCCTGGGCTCCTGCCCAGCACGCTGCGTGCTGCCATGGCGACTGGCACGTGTACCAGGCTGCATGCCCAAGCAACACGGCTGCTGGTGGCGTGAGCTGGCACGGGCCCCACGTGCGTGCCGGCTGGGGGAGGGAGTGGCTCCCCACTCGGGCTGGCCTGGCAATGGCCCAGGACGGAGGGACCCCCCCGGGGCCACACCTGTCCCAGACCCAGGTCCTGGCCCCCTGCTTGAGCAATGCCCGCTGTGCCCCTCCTTCCCCACAGGCCAGGGAGTCTCTGGGAATTACTCCACACAGAGGAAACCCCCAAGGCCCCGCCCCGCTTTCCTGTCCCCCTTGGCCCCAGGCACTGTGCCCTCCCAGGGCCAGGCCACTCTGGCCGGCCCCCTTCTGGGCCTCTGCCCCCAGGGCGAGGCCAGGGCTTTCCTGCCGGCCCAGGCACTGCTGGGCCCGGCCCCAAGGCCCTAATTCCCCTGCTCCCAGGCCCAGCGTCGGTTCCTGGGGCCCAGCTTGGCCAGCGCCCAGGGCCCAGCCTCCTGCATTGTTCCTGAAAACAGGCCCAGGGCTTGGCTGCCTCATGATTTTTTCATGGCGGAGCTCGGCCAGGCCTGGGTTGGTTTACTGGAGGTTTGCAGGCGGTTTAGGGTGACAGGCTCCCTTCTGCAGGGCAGGAGGGAGAGGGCAGTGTTGGAAGGAAGAGTGTGGGGAGGCGGCTCCGCATCTCACACCGCCTGCTCCACATGAAAATGCACCCACCCCCCCCCCCCCTCCCCCCCCTCCCAATGCCCCCACCCCCCCCCCCCTTCCCCACCATCCGGACCCCCCCACACCCCTCCCTTCCCTCACCATCCCCAGCCCCACTCCCATCCCCCACCCCTCCTGAAGGCAGGACAGCTCATGAAATACTGGTTTTCGTGGACTCCCCTCCTGCGTGGCCCTCCCCCGCGCCCTTGAAGGGAAGCTGCTGGCTGGGAGGGGAAGCCCCTCCTAATGCGGTCGTCCAACATCCAAACCCCAGGACCTTTGCATATTTCTAGAACAAGAGGGGAGCAGTCACAGCATGTGTCAGAGTAAGTCCCTGGCAGCACGGGGCTCAGAAGCAGGACCAGATCAACTCCAAGAAACTAGATGGGTGTTCACTGTCCACCTGGGCTTCAAGACACACCCGCCGCGGACAGTCGGGAGCCCCCATCTCTGCAGGTCACCGGGGCCGCCTCCGCGCACCCCAGCCTTCCCGTGCAACCGTGCACACACGTGGGCCACAGCTGTGCGCAGGGGTGCAGCCGGCACGATGGAACCAGAGCCCTCACCCCGACCATCACGGGCACGTACTAAGTACCCACTGTGTGCCTGGAACCTCGCTAGAGATCCAAAAGGGACTTCTGGGACAAAACAGGAATGGAGCGTCTCCTCGTCCTACAGCGGGAAAGGCTGTGCATGTGCTCACCTTCCTTTGTTGGACGGCCCCCGGGGGGGGGGTTTGGGGGGGGACAGCGCCAAGCACCAGCCCGAGGCCTCGGTGCTGGTCTGCTTCCCGGGAAAACCCGCACACGCCTAGGTGCTGCTCCGAGTGGTGGGCGAGTGAGAGAGAAGCCTAGGGGATGTAGCAGGGGACGGTTCGTGACGCCTGGATGACACAGGACTAAGTGGGGGCAACTGCTGTTGGAGATACAGAGGAGATGAGCAGCGGCCTGTCCACGGCCGCACGTGGGCCACCGCGCTGTCGTTGGGTAGGACAACGCCCCTGTTCTCAGGAAAAACGCGCTGAGATGTGAAGGCTAGAGGGCAGAATGTCTGAGACCAACCCCCAAACGGTTCAGACATGAAAAGACAGATAAAAAGAACAATAAGGCAAGTGTGGTAAATGTTAGAAAGTTAGTAAGTTTGAAATTATCCCAAAACAAAAGGGTTAGAAACTATAATAACTGGGATAAAAAAATTCCATTGCAGGGTCAGAAGAAGTCAAACAAATATCCCAGAAAGCTGGGGGAAAAACAGGTCAAAGAAACAGGCCTTGTGGAAGAGATAGGACACCCCATTATCAGAAATCCCAAAGGAAAAAAAAAAAAAGAAAAAAATTAAAAAAAAATGGGGCCCCTGGGTGGCTCAGTTGGTTAAGCAGCTTCCTTCGGCTCAGGTCATGATCCCAGGATCCTGGGATCGAGCCCGGCATCGGGCTCCCTGCTCAGCCGGGAGCCTGCTTCTCCCTCTTCCTCTGCCTCTCCCCCTGCTTGTGAACTCTCTCTCTGTCAAATAAATAAATAAAATCTTTAAAAAAAAAGAAAGAAAGAAAGAAAAAAATAAAAAAAAAAAAAACAGGAAAGAAACTGTGAAAGAAAGAATGCAAGAAATTTCCCAAGAGCTGAAGGCCACTGTGTGCCCAGGGGCTGGAAGTGGCCGGGACAACAAGGGGACTTCACCAAGAGCACAGCCAGAAATGTCACTGCAGCAGAAATGAAGAGAAAGGCCTAAAACCTCACAGAGAAACATGAAACAATCCTGGGTACTGGGTCAGGACTCCAGTGATACCCATTTCCCCAAAATAGTCTAAGAAGAGACAGGGGGTCAGGCCTTCAAAATCCAAGGGCACACTTCCAGCATGGCATTCCCTCCCTCCCCAAACTACCCTCCCCAGGTAGGGTAATTCAGGTGTGCAGATGCGCAAACCCGAAACCAGACTTACAGGGCCCTGCCTGCCGCTCCCCAGCTGGGTGGCCCACCAAACTCAACCCAGCCCCGTGTCAAGTGGGGCCTGGCGGGAGGGGGTCGGGGAAGGCGCTCAGCACAGCACAGTGGCAGATCCACTCCGGATGCTTACGGGGAGGGGCCGCTCCTGGGGGGGGGCTCCAAGCAACGATTCACTCCCACAGTCCCCTATGGACACACCTGCTGGGGCCAACCCACCTGTCAGCCAGGGAGGCGGATTGGCCTCCGACTGCGCAAGAGCATCGTCTGTCCTTCCCCCAGAAGGACCTGAGCCCAGCCTGGCTGCCTTGGCCCCCCGCCACTCCACGTTCACGCCCACCTCTGCTCCCCCGCCCTACCCACCCCAGGGCATTCTGTGGCTCCCCACTGCCCTGGTGTGGCACTCCAGTGCCCGCTCCCAGCTTCCTGGGGTGGCCCTGCAGCTCACAGCCCTGGGACTGCCCCTGGAGAAGTGGAATCGGCTCACCCCCCCTTGTCTTCCCCCACCGGCCTCCCACAGCCAGCGGGGTGAGTAAAGAGCTGGCTTTAGAGTCGGTGGCTGCAATCCCGGCTCCGCCTTTCCTGCTGTGTGACCTGGAACCTGCCTCAGCCTAGGGGCCCCCTCTCCTTCTCTCTGAATTGGTTATCAATGCCGTGTGGGGGGGGGGGGGGGGGGGGCTAGATGTGGAAATAACTGAGCTGCCCAGGAAGCAGACTGCGCATGGCAGCTGGGACGCCCACATCCCCATCCCCTGGGCCCCAGCCCTGTGTATTCAACGGATGCACGTCAGGTCCAGGTCCCCCGGGGCTTTGGGGTGGACCGAAGGTGCCTGGGCGTCAGGGTGGGCTGGCCCCGTCTGGCTGAGTCGAGGCCCTGGCCCTCCCCTCTTCCGTGGCCCGGGTGCCCACTGACCCCAATCGCACCCTCTGTCCCTGCGTCAGCACTGGCTGAGGTCAGCGGCCACTCCCATCACTCTCTGACGGCAGTGACTCAGGGGCTGGCCGGCAGTGCCGGGCGCCTCCCCAACCCCGTCAATGGCTGGGGGGGTCTCTCCGGCATACACAGGTGCAGCCCGGACTGCGCGCCCAGCCCCAGGCGCCCAGCCCCGCTAGCGGGTCCCACCTGGCGGCCCACCTGGGCATAGCACCGGGCCCGCCTCGGAGCCGGGCGCCATCTCCTGGCCCAGGCCTTCAAGCTCGCTGCCCCTGGGGCGTGTCCCCGTGCCCAGCCCGTGCCCCACCCGGGGAGGTGCGTGCTGAGTCCCTAGGGGCCCGGGTGCCGCGCCTGCCCGCACCCCACCGAGGCGGAGGAGATGGGGGTGCGGTGGGGGAAGGGGCTCCGGTGCCGGGTCTGAAAGCAGCTAACAGAGGGAGCGCAGAAGGGCTGCGGGTGGCAGGGCCGCCATGTGGCCGGCCCTGCTCGCATCCCCGGAGACCGGGCAGATCCGGACAGGTCAGGGCGCCCCAGGTGTCCGGCCGCAGTTTGCGCCGCCCCTGGGGTAGCCTCTTCCGCGCTCGGCCGCCCGCGGCTTTTCCGTCCGAGGTCACTAGCGCCGACCTCAAAGGGCGCGGGCAAAGCTAGAGCCCGGACCCCGCTCCTGCTGGGCGGGGGAAGGGGGGCGCGAGGCCTTGTGGCCCGGGCACCGCCCCCGACCAGACAGGGACACGTGGCCCCGGGCGCGGTCTGTGAGCGAGCGCCCGGAGGCCCACCCACCGGGGGTTCCTCCGCGCCCCGCAGCGGCCGAGCCGCGCTCCCCGGCCCGCACCCAGCCCATGGCGCGGTGGGCGGGGCCGAGCGTAGCCACGCCCGCCCCTCGCCGGACCCGCCCCCGGAGGGCCGCGGACCTTTCCCGGGAAGCCGGGCGGAGGAAGGAGGGCGCTGCGAAAGACCCGGTGACCCGTCCGGAGCCCCGGCTCGACCCCAGCCTGGCCCTGCCTCCTCCCACTCTGCCAGGCCTCGGGACAGTGGCGGGGAGGACGGAGCGCCCGAGCGGCGTCCTCCGCCCGTGTTCCCGCCCTGATCCGCCTCCTAGTCCTCGGAGTGGCGCCAGGCGTCCTGGGGGTGGGGACACCTGCCGCGCGGGGCCCTGACCTAGTCTAAGTCAGGAGAGCTCGGCCGGCCGGGCGCGCTCCCCAAAATCCGGGGCCCGAGCGGGAGGTACGGGGTTAGCCTGAACCTTCTCTGTGCCTTGTCCCGCCACCTCAGTGCCCTGCAGCCCCGAGAGCCGAGCAGCGCCGGGGGAGGGAGGTGCGGGGACAGGGTCCCAGGGGGCAGTCAGACCTTGGGGCTCCCTTCCTTCTCAGCCCAAGACACGTCCCCCTTTTTGCACACTGGAGTCAGGGTAGGGGGGCCGCAGGGCCAGCCCCTCAAGGAAGGTCCCTCCGGGGCTGGGAGCCCCTCCCTCTTCATTCCTTCGGCCTCCCTCCCTTCATGCTTTCTGCTGCCCTGTAGGTGCCAGGCACTATTCCAGTCACGGGGGACACCAGCTTCACCATTGTGCCCTGGGAACCTACACTCTGGGGCAGAGGGTGGGGACAAACAGTGAATAACCACTATTCAGGTAGGAGGTGGGGAGCCTGGACCTGAGGCCAGTGCAGGGCCTGGAGGCCTGCAGGGAAGAGGCAGCCCAACTGGAAGAATTCTTCTGGCAGAGCAACAGCCAGGTGCTAGCTTGGGGTTGGGAGGGCAGTGAGCAAGAGATGCAGTAGGTGAAGGGTGGGGTCAGGCAGAGCCCACCACCAGAGCTTCCGGCAGCAGGAGCAGGGCGACCTGACTGGCAACATTAATTGTGGGGAAGTAGGAGGCAGGCAGCTGGGCTGGGAAGACAGCAGGGCAGGTATGCTGTTGCCAGGCCAGCTGGCACCCCGGTTTCTGGCTTTAGCCACGTGCAGAGGTGGGACCATGTTGTGAAGAAGCTGGAGGCCTGGACTCCTGGGTTTAATCCTTGGTTCGCCGTTGCAGATTGTGGGTGCAACTCACCGAGGGTAAGAACTCTGCCGGGCCGAGAGTGGTGACCTCTGGGGGAGGCAGCTGTGGGGGGCCCGTGCTGCATCCGAGACACAGTCATTCCTGGCAGTGTGTGCAGCAAAGGTGAGGAGCAGACAGACTGAGCTCCCCTGGACGGACCCCCGTGTCGGGGCCCGCACCCCCACCCCGTGGTACAGGGAGCGTGTCTACTGAGGCCCAGGGAAGCGAGGCCTAGAAATGTGTCTTCAGAAGCAAAGCGAGGAGCCAGCTACTCCATCAAAGGCCACCAGTCCCCGGAATCTTGGGCCTGACACACAGAGGGGCTGAGTGTCTCTGAACCAAAAATTGAACACTGGGATGTCAAAGCCAGAGGCCGGGAAAACGGCAGTGAGGGCCTGGGGGTTGGGGGGTGGGGCGATTCACAAGGCTGCCCCGTGGCCTCCTGTCCCTAGACCTGTCGTCCAGTGCAGGAGGACCACCAGCCTCAGAGCCTCTGATAGGCCGCACCACCTTCATGTCACTAGACCACTTCTTTAGGGAAACTGAGGCATGGGGAGGCCACAGCTGGCGTAGGGCTGAGCCTGGCCCAGAGCCCAGGTCCTGACTCTTAGCCCGCTGCTCTTCCAGGGGCCTCCTTGGCTCCTGCTACACCAGGGTGGGGACAGAAACTCCCCTGGGGCCTGTCTTTGAAAAGCCTGGAACCCTCCTCTGCCGGAACAGGGGTAGCGCGGGACTCCTGGCCCGGGCGTCGCTGTACACCTGACTCCCCACACCGCGAGCCTCTTGCCCCACCTGCAACATGGCATAGTTTCGTGGTACTGCCCAGGCGGCAAGAAGAGGACAGCGCACGGAGGCCTGGCCCAGGGCTCCCCGGAGCAGGACAGAGTGGTGGTGATGAGCCCACAGCACCGGGCGCAGCGTGCATGGCCCAAACCCCCAGCCAGCCACCGTGAGGCTTCACGTCCAGCTGTACCGCAGCGTGCACAGCGCTGGCGGGTGAACGAGCCCCCGCTGGGCCCTAGTCCAGACACGGAAGTATGTGGCTCTGGCCTTGCCCTTGGACTTGAAACTCAGAGGCAAGCAGGCCAAGCCAGCAGGAACCCGGCCTTGCCTACCAGGGCAGCCCTCGGGACCACTGTCCGAAACAGACAGCACGGCTCCAGCCTGCCCCCCTCCCCTCCCTGAGGGAGCCTGCCCAGGGCCCTGCAGGTGGCTTTAGATGACAGAAGCATCATCAAGTATTTGATCTGTCCACAGACCAGAGAATAAGACAGTGACCTAAGGATAGAGAAACTGGTTTTCTTGGGTTTTCTAAAATGAAGTTTTTATTATGAGACAATTTAAAATTTACAGAAAAGTGGCAAAGACCGTCTGAGCTTTGCTGTAGGCTCCCCACTCAGTTTCCCTATTGTAACAACTTACACCGGCGTGGTTCATCTGTCATCGAGACCAACTTTGGCACTTGGTATTAAACTCCACACTTTCCTCGGACCTCACCGGTTCCTCTGTTCCAGGATCCAACTCAGGTTCCCACATTGCATTTGGATGGAGAAGGAAAGGCATTCCAGGCAGGTGGAATGGCAGCGGCAAAGGCTAGGAGCAGTGGCCCATTACCTACCCTGTCTGCCTGACAAGTAATGACTAGTTGGGAGGTGGCTAGAGGTGGGAGGCAAGCAGGGGTGAGGGAGAGTGAGTTTGGGGCAGGGCGGGGGGTGGGGTGCAGGTGGGCTGCAGGCCATGCTCCCAGGTGCAGAGGTCCTAGGCGCAGGGAGATGACAGTCTGGTGTGGGTGGCCAGGCGGTGCCCAGGACTGGAGCGCTAACTCTCAGCCCCACCAGTTACCTGCAAGGTGATACCAATTCCCTGCCCCGCTATTTTCTCAGCCATTAAATGCATGGGAGATAAAATGAGATGCAGCAAAGTCACAATAAATCCCCTAAAGCCAGCAATGAGCTAGAAAAAAAAAAATCACATCATTTCTCTGAGGCCCAAGCTTGTCCTCAAGATGGAAAGGACGCATCCGCTTCTGGGCAGGAGGGCAAGTGCAGACTCTCTCCCTCCTGCCCAGAGCTTCCCTGCTCGCCGGAGCCAGGGGCTGCTGCCGTCCTCGCAGTCCCCTCCCCAGGGACGCCGGGCCCTCTCCCGCTCTGGGCGGGGTGGGGACGGCCCTGAGCTTCCAAGAGCACAGCCCCGAGGTGACCTTGGGCGAGGCCTCGTACTGCCCAGTTGCAAAACATAGAAATCACAGTGCAGAAGGCGGTGCTCCCCCATCCCCCTGCGCCGGGCCAGCGGGCGCAGGTCTACCTGGAGCCGGGCCCCACCGCGTCCACGTATCCCTGGCTTCCGGTGGTGCTTCCCAGAAGGTCACTCCCCTCCTCCCCGGCCAGGCATCTAGCCCCGCATCCACCCCCCCAACCTCCTGCGACCACCGGACCCGGGGGAGGGGGGGCACACGCAGCCCCACCCCCACTGTCGCGGCCAGGCCTGCCGCGGAGCTGCGGGCTCGCGGGGAGCCGGGGGTGGGGGCGGGGGTGGGGGACCGCGGCTGCCCCCTCCGCTCCCGCCCCGCCCCGGCCGCCCGCCACCGCCCCTTTGTTCCGCCGGCCAATCGGCGGCCTCCTTGACTAAATAAGGCGAGGAGCGCGCCCAGCGCCCCCCGTCCGTTACTTCCACCCCCGCCCGGCCGGTGACTCAGGGCCGGCGGCGGGCGGGGACGGGGCTGCCCGGGCCGCGGCTTCCCGGGCGGCGGGCGGGGCTCCCGCGGCGCCGAAATCGCCAAATATGGCCGCACCGCGCCGCGCGTGCCGCCGCCCCCCGCCGCACACCTGCGGCCGCACCTTGCCGGGCCCACCCTCCCCCCCACCGGTGACACACCGCGGAAGAGGAAGTAGCGCCCGCCCCTCCCCCGCAGCCCGGGGCCCCGGGGGGGGGGGAGGTCCGGGCTCCCGGGCCCCGCCCCACTCACCTCCGCGACCCTGGGGCTGAGCACCCGGCGTCCCGCGGACTGCAAGGTGCGGAGGGAGGAAGGGGGGCGGGGACAGAGGCCTGTGGGTGTCTGCGCCCTCCCCATCTGTTCCCAGAAGTGGCTACCCCTTCAAGCACGCCAGACAAAGGAGTGCTGGGGGAGCTGGAGTTGGAGGAGAGACAGGTGCCCCCCCAGCCGGAGTCAGAGGCCTGAGTGGAATCGCGGAGTGGGCGGACACAGGACGTGGAGACCTTAGCACTTCCCACCTTCCCTGTGTCCTGTGTGTGACATTTTGGGACCCCCAAGTGGAAGTCATCCTTACATCACGGACACCCCCACCTGGGGGTTGTCCTCAGGCCGTGATTGTGCCCACGGGCGCGAGTGGCCGCGAGTATGGATGGGTTTTACGGAGGCCCAGCCCGGGGTTCTCCCATAGGTGGGGCACACACCTGACGGACAGCAGCCTTGCCCCGCGCCCCTGAAAAGCCTGGGGCGACTGTCGGGGACCCAGCTAGTCCTGGGGGCATGGGTGGCCGTAGACAAGGCCGTGGTGTCTGGGGGACTGCAGTCCACAGGCGAGCTGGGCAGCTGCTTTACCGTCTGGGCCCATCGTCCTCACCATAGACGGGGCCACCGGCTCACCTTGCAGGGCTCTAGGGGAGGCGGGCCCCGCCCCCACTGTCACACACCTGCCCGGGTCAAGCTGAGCGCCCCGGGGACCTTGTGTGAGTCCCTGGCCTCCCTCGCCTGGTCCCACCGCCACCACCCTTGGCCTGACGCTCTTCCCCACGCCTCCTCTGACGTTTCATTCTGAGCACTTCCAAAAGCTTACAAATCAGCCCAAAGAAACCGTAGTCTCTGGTTCCCCTCTGGGCATAACCAAAGCACTGGCGCCAGCAGGTGCGGCTAGGACCCTGTTAGCGAGGACTGGTCTCCCAGCTCAGGCTCCCGGGGAAACGGGGACGCCCCGGACCCGGGAGGACACACAATCCCAGGGCAGCCGGGCGGGGCCGGCCTGTTGGCGACCCGGGGTCGGGCAGCAGCGGGGCGGCCTGGTCCCACTCCCACCCTGGCTCTCTCTAGTATCGTAAGCAGAGGGTGCCCACCAACTCTAGGAGAGAGTCGACCGTCCGGACAGTCAAAACTTCCCTTTCCTGCCTCAGTTTCCTTATAATGTGCACAGGAGCTTAGAACAAAACAAAGCCCCTCCCCAGGGGATGGGGGGATGGCCCCAAACCCCGAGTGGAGCCCGCTCCTGGGGACAATCAGGCCTGCGGTTTGAGAGGCAGGAAGCGTCGGCGGTGGCTAGAGTGAAGCCCCTGTCTCTGCACCGCCAGGGACCCCAGGCAGGGCGCCCCCTCCTCCGGCGGAGGGACCTGCGCGGCGGTTGGCCACGATGGGGGACAGGCGGCTCCTAGCCCTCATCACGGAGACGAGGTCACGACTCCTCGGGGCTCCTCTGGGCCGCGGGACCCAGGGCGCCGCAAGGGCGATCGGCGGGGACACCCCGTCCGCCCCTCCCCCAGCCCAGCGTCGGCCTTCGCACCCCACGCTCTCTGCGGAGCCTCGGGGTGCAGCTCGCAGGGGGCGTGCGGGGGCAAAGCCCCCCACCCGTGGGGCCGGGCCGCGGGGACACACCCCGGCTTGGGGCGCGGCCGAGCCCTGCGCCAGGCAGTTTCGGGGTGCAGCCGGGCCCTCCCCCACAGCCTAGCAGTCCCGGGGCGGGGCTGGCCAGTCGGACCCGCAGCCCGGCCCGCGACCCCCGGGGAACACCCGCCCACTCTGCCCGCGCGCGGGTCCGCGCGGGGTCTCGCGCGCGGGGTCCGGAGCGCGCGGGGGCGACGCGGGCGGGGCCGTTGGGGGCGGTGCGGGCGGGGGGCGGGGCCGGGCGCGGGGCCCCACGTGTCCCGGCCCGGCGAGCCAATGGGCGCCCGGCGTTCGGAAAGATCGCCATATATGGACATGTTCTGGGGCCGCGCGCGCCGCCGGCCCGCGCGCGCGTCCCGCTTCGCTTAAATAGCGGCGGGGGAGGCCGCGCTCGGTCTCACTCGCCGCAGCCGGCCCGCGTTCCGCGTTCTCCCGCAGCTCGTCCTTCGCGTCCACTGCCACCACCTCCGCCGGTAAGAGGCCGCCCTGCGCGCCCCGGGCGCTGGTCCCCGCACCTGGTGCCGAGGTCCGCACCACGCCTCCTCTCTGGGGGGCCCGGCCACACGGCCCCGGATCGTCGGGGCCGGGCCTGGGCGGGGTGGACGGCCGGTGCACGGGGGGCGCAGTGGGGGGGGGGGGGGTTCGGGGGGGGCCGGGGGGGGGGGGGGGCGGCGGGGGGGGGGGCCCGGGCCGGCCGGCCGCCCGCGGGTGGGGGGGGGCGCCCGGAGAAAGGCCCGGTTCCGGGCGGTTACTCCCCTGCCGGGCTCGGGGGCGGCGGGGGGAGGCGGACCCTCGGAGCCGGGGCTCGTCTGACCGGACCGGCCTTCACGCAGACCGCAATGGAAGAGGAGATCGCCGCGCTCGTCATCGACAACGGCTCCGGCATGTGCAAGGCGGGCTTTGCCGGGGATGACGCCCCCCGAGCCGTGTTCCCGTCCATCGTCGGGCGACCCCGGCACCAGGGCGTGATGGTGGGCATGGGCCAGAAGGACTCCTACGTGGGCGACGAGGCCCAGAGCAAGCGGGGCATCCTGACCCTCAAGTACCCCATTGAGCACGGCATTGTCACCAACTGGGACGACATGGAGAAGATCTGGCACCACACCTTCTACAACGAGCTGCGCGTGGCCCCCGAGGAGCACCCCGTGCTGCTGACCGAGGCCCCCCTGAACCCCAAGGCCAACCGCGAGAAGATGACCCAGGTAAGCGCTGCCCCATGCGACCACTGCCCATCTGTTTTCGTTAAGCCATGTTCTGCTCAGCTTTATTTTCTGAAATTCAAGTATTTCTTTCGATATTTCCAGGGTTCTGTTCCTCTCCTGGCATTTCCTCCCTGAAGTCTCAAGGTTTCTTACTTGTGTTTCTGCCTGCAACCTTTTCTTTTCTCTACACATCACATTTGTGGCATGCCAGCATGCAGTGTGTGAGCATGGGGTGGCTCCGAGTCCCTGCTTTTGACTAAGGAGCCCCTTGCCTTTTCTCCAGATCATGTTCGAGACCTTCAACACCCCAGCCATGTACGTGGCCATCCAGGCCGTGCTGTCCCTGTACGCCTCTGGCCGCACCACTGGTATTGTCATGGACTCTGGGGACGGGGTCACCCACACTGTGCCCATCTACGAGGGGTACGCCCTGCCCCACGCCATCCTGCGTCTGGACCTGGCTGGCCGGGACCTGACGGACTACCTCATGAAGATCCTCACGGAGCGTGGCTACAGCTTCACCACCACCGCCGAGCGGGAAATCGTGCGTGACATCAAGGAGAAGCTGTGCTACGTCGCCCTGGACTTCGAGCAGGAGATGGCCACGGCTGCGTCCTCCTCCTCCCTGGAGAAGAGCTACGAGCTGCCCGACGGGCAGGTGATCACCATCGGCAACGAGCGGTTCCGCTGCCCGGAGGCGCTCTTCCAGCCTTCCTTCCTGGGTAGGTGTGGGGCAGCGGGGTGCCAGGGGTCCCACTGAGGCTGGGGAGGGCGGTGCTGTTTGTGGTCTCCAGAAGGGCGTGTGCCCTCTAACGGAGAGCTTTGTCTCTTAGGAATGGAGTCCTGTGGCATCCACGAGACCACCTTCAACTCCATCATGAAGTGTGACGTGGACATCCGGAAGGACCTCTACGCCAACACGGTGCTGTCTGGCGGGACCACCATGTACCCCGGCATCGCCGACAGGATGCAAAAGGAGATCACAGCTCTGGCGCCCAGCACGATGAAGATCAAGGTGAGTCCAGGGCAGCTGTGGGCTCGGGGCTCCGCGGCCTTACTGTGAAGACCACGCCACGAGCTAACAGCCCCATTCTTGTTTTTACAGATCATTGCTCCTCCTGAACGCAAATACTCCGTGTGGATCGGGGGCTCCATCCTGGCCTCACTGTCCACCTTCCAGCAGATGTGGATCAGCAAGCAGGAGTATGACGAGTCAGGCCCCTCCATCGTCCACCGCAAATGCTTCTAAATGGACTGCGAGCAGATGCGTAGCATCTGCTGCATGAGTGAATCCCGGAGTATAAGTTTGCCCTGGCAAACGTATACACCTCATGCTAGCCTCATGAAACTGGAATAAGCCTTTGAAAAGAAATTTGTCCTTGAAGCTTGTATCTGATATCAGCACTGGATTGTAGAACTTGTTGCTGATCTTGACCTTGTATCCAAGTTAACTGTTCCCTTGGTATATGTTTAATACCCTGTACATATCTTTGATTTAAACCCTTAGCACATGCGGCTCGGTCAGTTCGTGGCTGAGGTTGAGAACACGTTGATGGAAGAGAAATCCATTGATCGGAGGATCTGCAAGACCGTGAGGTTCTTGATCTGTGCAGGGTATTAATGTCTGAGAGCTGCCTATTCCAGGATTTCTCTAGAGGCTGGCAAGAGTCCTGAATGCGTTGTCATTTCTGTCTTGCCGGTCTAACAGGGTTGGGAAGGTCCGAGCCTTAGGACCCACTTTTCCTTTCTTACCCGATGTTTTCCTGCCAGAACACCGTGGGTTGTTAATTGCCTTGAGTTGGAAAACGGTTTGCATTTACAACTGTAAATTTATTCATCCTTTTAATTTATGTAAGGTTTTTGTACACAATTCTCAATTCTTTAAGAGATGACAACAAATTTTGGTTTTCTACTGTCATGTGAGAACATTAGGCCCCAGCAACGCGTCATCGTGTGAGGAAATAAAAGTGCTGCAGTAATGTGCGGTGGCCTCTGTTGCGGGAGTGCAGGGGTGGGGCTTGGGGTCAACTCCTGGCTGAATTTGGGGGGGGTGTGGATTCTTCAAGATGAAAAGTGATTCTATTTTTTTTTTTTTTTTTTAAATTTTATTTATTTGAGAGAGAGCACATGAGAGCGGGAGGGTCAGAGGGAGAAGCAGACTCTCCACTGAGCAGGGAGCCCGATGTGGGACTCGATCCCAGGACCCTGGGATCATGACCTGAGCCAAAGGCAGTTGCTTAACCAACTGAGCCACCCAGGCGCCCGAAAAGTGATTCTATTTTAAGAACCAGGTCTGGTGATCGGTTGGCACAGTTTGAGAGCTGGGAGCCCCTCCCCTGGAGGAAGGTTTGTGTACGGGGAGTCCTGTGCCGCTGCCCCGAGCTGAGACCCCAGGCAAGGGGAGCTCTCCAGATGACCGTTCGGGTACTTGGAAGGCTATATGCTGCCAAGAAGCACCCGGAGCCCTACGGGGGTGGGGTCCCTCCACACGCAGGTGGTCGTGGGACTTTGGGTTTCCTTTTCTTCACGAGCTCAGTGGAGCAGCCATGAAAGTTCATGAAATCACTGGGTTCTTGAACCAAGGGACTGGTCACCAGTGGTGTGAACATGACCAACTTGCCCTTCAGAAACCTTGTTTGTGCCCCTGGCTCAGTCAAGGGTTCAGTGCTTCTAGTGACGGACCTGAGTTAGGCAGCTTTTTGGAATACTCAAGTTGCCTTGCAGGTTGGGTCAAGGAAATGAGCTTTTGTTCTGAGAGAGGGTGAACATCGTGAGTGGGGGGCAGAGGGCGAGAGAATCTTCAGCAGTGGAGCCCAACTCAGGGCTTGATCTCACAACCCTGAGACCTGAGCTGAAATCAGAAACTGAGTCAGACGCTTAACAACGGAGCCACCCAAGTGCTTCAAGGAAGTAAGATTTCTTGATTGAAAACGCTTAGGGATTTGGAAGGACTTCTTGAAATGGTTAGGTTCTACTGGCTGATGGACCATTTTTGCCTTTGCTGCTGGGAAGCACGTTTCATCAGTGGGGAGGGCGGTGGTGCTTCTTAGGTCCCATCTCGGTTGGAGAGGGGGCTCTGTTAGGCTTGGAGCCAGGGACCCGAGAGCACGTGACTGAAGGCTGTGGAGTCTCCCAGCAGAAAGTGGGCCCTCCCAAGCCCCGGCCTTCATCCTGGGACCACCCATGGGAACAGAGAGAGCGACGGATCAAACTACTTTCTTAACCCTGGGCTGCTTTCCACTTTCAGTTGGGTTGAGGTCTGGTCCACAGTGTGCTGGATCCCAGCAGCAGAGGAGAGAGGGCTCCATGTGTTGTGTAGGAGAGCAGCGGAGGGGAACACCTCGATTCTAGAGCCAGGAGAAGAAAGGGGGCCACACTGTCTGCCCTATCCTGGCCCCGCCCTTCTGGTGTTGGGCAGGTGGGCCAGTCCCTCTACTGTCCCCACACAGGAGAGTGGTGGTTTCTCCCCATGGGTGTGAGGACGCAGTGAGGTCCCCCAACACCCGAGCCAGCACACCACTGTCAGCATTTCTCTCAGGAGCTCCAAGTCCATCAAGATGCTGAGCTTTGAGAAAGGAGGTGGGGCTTGGGATGACTTTTGGAACAGTCTGCTCAAACCAAAGCAAGACAAGGATAGTTTCTGCGAAGACCATCATCAACAAAGTCAACAGCCTACTTGGGCTAAGTGGAGAACCAGGGATTTATCTCCAGACTATGCAAGGAGCTGCGAACCAAGAGACAGTGGGGAAAATCTGCAGACGAGTAGGAGAAAGCATACAAGTGGACAACTTCCAGATGAAACCGCAGAGGCTAATGTCTTAAATACTGTCCAGCTTAATGGAAGCTTCTAGAAGGGATGCCTCCTTGGAGAAGTGTCTTGTACACCCAGGGACTCAGTGTACCCCTGCAAGGCTCCCCTTCGCCAGGGCTACCCTGGTGCCCTGACCGTGAGGCAGAGGTGAAGGACGCGCTCTGAGTGGAACGGGAGGCTCACGGGTGCCCAAGCTTTCTGCAGTGTGAGGAGCGTCCACACGCCTAGCGGGTGGTCAATAACCGCTCCAACCTGGAGTTGGTGTCCCCAGGCAAGAGATGGACATTGTGTTTATTGGATGCAATTCCAAGTCCAAGGTCCTCTTTCATCTCAAATGGCCAGTGTTTTAGTAGAGGACAGAGACCATTTCAAGGATTCACACTGGAAAGCCTGGTCTCTGGTGAGTGAGAGACTGGCTTCCAGGACCTTTTACGGTTAGAGACCCCAAACATCCAACTCAGCTTCCGTCTGAGAAGCATGTGAGCTGCTGCTGCTGCACATGGAGCCCCCGTGGCCTTCCACAGCTGTGCTGCCCTGCAGCCTCATCCCCCTGATTGGTGGCCAGCCACGTGTTCTTTCCTGCAGGAAGCTTCCCCTCCCTTTCAGCTCCCTGTGGGGGCCCCTTCTAGGGGCGCCCTCCAGGGAGGCCTAATCATGGTGCATGATTCCCAAGGGTCCTCCTACATTTGCAGGAGGCTGCATCTCTCTGGAGAGTTACACCTCCCACCCCACTGATTGCAAGTTTGGCCATGGGACATGTTTTAGACAATGAAATAGCTTGAGGAACCTTAGGAGCCAATGTGGAGTGGCCCTGCTCTCCTTCCCCTCTGCTCTGGGACCACGGTATTCCAGAGAGAGGCTTCTCCATCAGTCTGGAGGCTGGAGAGATGCTATCATCAGAGCCAACCTGGATGGACATACAGGGTGAGCAAGAAAGAAATCCTTATTGCTAGAAGTCAATGAGATTGTGGGGTTACTTGTTATGCAGCATAACCAAACCTCTCCTGCCTGATACAGCATCATAGTATATGTGAATGGTACCCTCTGCACAGGAATAGAATGAAGAGCCCAGAAATAAACTCTCATGTGTTCGGTCAAGTGATGTTCAACAAGGGGGCCAGGACCATTGAGTGAGGAAAGGACAGTCTTTTTAACAAAAGGTGCTGGGAAACTAGATGTCTACATGCAAAAGAATGAAGCTGGACCCTTACCTCACGCCATATACAAGCATCAACTCAATAGTGACCGAAGACCAAAATATAAGACCTAGAAGACCATGGAAGAAGAGCCTTGTGGCATTGGGTTCGGCAGGGGTTCCCTAGGTATGACAGCAAAGTCACAGGTGACAAAAGAAAAAAATAGACAAGGAGGATCTCATGAAAATTCTACAATTTTGCACATGCAGAGATGCCATGTGTCTGCGGATTTGATGACTCTGGAACCTCATGGAGGTGGAGCTACACAGCATTTGTCTTTTTGTGTCTGCTTTTGCCACTGTTCACAGTGTCCTCCGGGTTCATCATGTTGTAGCGGGTGTCAGCATGTCCTTCCCCGTCTCGGTGTAGACTGCAGTCTGTCCGTCTATTCATCCACGCACGGACACTGTGTGGCTCCCACCTCTTGGCTCCTGGGAATCGTGCTGCTGGGAGCATGGGTGGAGAAATATCTCCTTGGGTCCCGCCTCTCATTCGTTTGGACACTTACCAAGAGGTGGAATTCCGGATCACAGGGCAATCCTAACTTTTAGAGACCCCATCCGTCTGCACAGCAGCGGCCCATGTCACGTTCCCACCAGCCATGCCCCCAGTTCCTCCACACCGTCACAGCCCTCGCTGTTTACCTTTCTGTCGCTAGTGGCCACCCGAGGGGGTGTGCCACAGGCTCTTTGAGGACAAGCACCGTGGGCGCACCAGGGTCTCCCACCCCCTCACGCAGGGCCCGCCTGGCACACAGTAGGTGCTCAGGACCTGTCCAGCTTATCTGAGCCAGCAGACTCGGTCCTGCCTCCAGGGCAGTAAAACAAAGCACTCGGAAGACACTGAAGCTCAGGACTCAGGGAGCAGAGCTGAAACATGGCCTGGGCGGGACGGGGTGCTGGGGCAGCCTGGGGGCTGCAAGGGCATGGAGGGGAGTCAGGACCAGTGGACACCCGAGCTCAGCTCACAAGACTTCAACCTAGAAGAGCGTGATCTGCAGAACTTACGGGCCAGTTGCCACGGAGGCCAGGCAGGAGACTGAGGGGGCTCTGTCTCCCCTGACCCCAAGCTGGACCCCACGCTCCCAGAGGCCTTTGGTGGCTGGGTGGTCCCTCTGTCCTGAGCCAGCCAAAGCCTCGGCACTCAGAGCCACAGGAGACACCCCGAAGGAGAGTTGTGGCCGTGCCATCTGCCACTGGAGTGGGGTCTTGTCAGAGGGACAGAACAGAAAGGCCCTCTCTGTCCTCTTGCTGTGGGCTCCTCACAGCCTGCTGACTGCCCCCGACGTGCTGTCGTCTGGGGTCTGTCCCAGCTCAGCTCCTGTCGGGATCAGAGCCTGCCTGGGATGCCCGCCGTGGCTGTGCCCCTCTGGCCCCCCCGGCCCGAGGTCTGCACCCTGCCCCATGGCCCTCCCAGCAGCCAGTTCCCTCCCCCTCACCTGGCTTTATGGTCCCCAAAGCAGAGGCTGATGGGAAGCTGTGATTTGGGGGGGGGGGTGAGGGACACTAGAGAAAGCCCTGCATTTTTGAGACCCTCACTCAGAGGCCCTGCTCCCAGGGAAGGGGGTGACCCAGCTGTCTCACGAGGAGCAGGGGGCTCCTGAGGGCTGTGGGAGCCATCCGATGGGCTGGACCGATCCAAGGTGAAGCCTCAGCAATGGTGAGCACCCCAGGACTAGTCTAGCTCCTGCCCCGTGCATCTGCCCCTCCTTCAGCCGCCCACCGGCCCCAACATCACACACCCCTTATCCCCTCCCTGTCCTTTGTGGAAATATAGCTGCTGGCCGGTGAGAACAAGGGGCCTGGTCCCTGCACCCCAGCCGGCTCCTGCAGAGGAGGGTAGAGCCCAGGGCAGCAGAATTCGGATGTCCCCCGCCCCCAGCTCCCCCACCCCGGGCCCAGGAGGGATGGCTCCCGGGGCTGCGTCTCTCCAGCAGGACACAGCAGGCCAGATGGGCCCTGGAGGTGGGCCAGCCTTCGACTGCCTGTCCTGCCTCACCTGCTCTGGCCCCATGGTGGTACCGAGAGCCCCATAATTCCTGGTGGCTCACTGGGACCGCAACACTGCTCACCTTGGACTGGCCTCATCAGAGTCCCATCCTCATCCTCATAAGGAAAAGACCCCACGGTGTTAGAGGCCTGCGCTGCCTGAGTCATGAGGGAACTCTGCCTCTGGGAACCAGGCATATATTTCTTTTCTTTCTTTCTCTTTTTAAAGATTTTATTTA
This sequence comes from Phoca vitulina, assembly GCF_004348235.1. NCBI lineage: Eukaryota > Metazoa > Chordata > Mammalia > Carnivora > Phocidae > Phoca > Phoca vitulina. The sequence goes on along the minus strand of NW_022589744.1, from coordinate 15,882,938 downwards.
TTTGAGAGAGCGAGAATGAGAGAGAGAGAGAGCACATGAGAGGGGGGAGGGTCAGAGGAAGAGGCAGACTCCCCACTGAGCAGGGAGCCCGACGCGGGGCTTGATCCCGAGACTCCAGGATCATGAGCTGAGCCGAAGGCAGTCGCTTAACCAACTGAGCCACCCAGGCGCCCCAGGCATATATTTCTGTATTAAAAAAAGAACACGGGGCGCCTGGGTGGCTCAGTCGTTAAGCGTCTGCCTTCGGCTCAGGTCATGATCCCGGGGTCTTGGAATCGAGCCCCTCGTTGGGCTCCCTGCTCCACGGGAAGCCTGCTTCTCCCTCTCCCACTCCCCCTGCTTGTGTTCCCTCTCTCGCTGTGTCTCTCTCTGTCAAATAAATAAATAAAATCTTAAAAAAAACACAACACATTGTGTCTGAGTACAAAGGTAAAGCATTTGGAAAATATAAAGGAAAAGTGATCACCATAAGCGCCAAGGAAAAGCTTCTGGGCACTGTAGTAAGACCTTTTATTTTCTCCCTGTGCTTTGAAAAGAACAAGTTTACATGGAATGTTCGATGCTACTCCCAGAGCTAAGCCCATCCTTCCATGAGTTTCTTTTTCCTCTCTCCCTTCCTTCCTTCGTAATCAGCTTTCAACTTTAGAATAGTTTCAGATTTACAGAAAGGTTGCAAAGATAGTACGGAGTCCCATCCACCCCACCCTGTGTTTCCCGCCGGCGCAGGGCGCGCGTCACAAATCAGGAACCAGTCTGGCTCGCTGTTGTTAACCAAAGTCCACACTCTGTTCAGGTTTCCTTGGTTTTCCTGTCACACCCTCTCTCTGCCCCGGTCATCACGTCTCCCCAGGCGCCTCTGGGCTGAGCCGTCTCTCACGTCCCTGGTTTCGGGGGGCCCAGCAGTTCTGGGGGGAGATTCTGGGGCAGTGCCTCCATTGGGATGTGTGTGATGTTGGGTGATGGGTTTGGGGAGCAAGACCACAGAGCTGAAGGGCCTTCTCATCACGTCACGTCAGGGGTCCCTGCTCTCAATGTGACTCGTCACCGAGGATGGGACCTTGACCCCTGTATGGGTTGTGTTCATTCTCCCCAGTGTGTGTACTGTTCTCTTCAGGAGGACGTCACTATGTGGAGCCCACACTCCGGGGGTTGGGGGTCATGCTCCACTTATGCTTCACCTTCTTGAGTGGGGAGCCGCGACATAAATCATTCCCCACTCTGCGTGCGAGATTTATGTCTTCTCCTCCATTCACTCATTCAGTCATGTATTTACATCAGTGGGTATCTCAGTATCCACGGACACGGTGGATTATAATCCACTACTACTCATTTTGTTGTTTAAACTGCTCCATGTTTGGCCACTGGGAGCTCGTTCAGAGGGAGCTCTCCTGGATCTCTCTGAAGTAGGCCCAACAATGTGGATCATTTTTCTGGCACTAAAAGATGCTCCAGGCTCATCTGGTACATTCCCTGCCTCAGGCCTAGGGCAGCTGTTTTTCCGTGTCTTCCTTTTCTTGGAGAATGATATTAGAGACCAAAATTTGGGGGCTGGGTGTGCTCATTGCTATGGGGATGTCCTCGCTGGTGACAGAGCAAGGAGATAAATGTTTGTATATTAATCTGTGTGCACGAGTGTGCACACACACATTTCTATATGCGACCATCTGTGCTTATATTAAGCTAAACATGAGCTCCCACTGACGTTTCCACCTCTAACCCACACTATGTGGATCGATCTACCCTGGCCCTTGCTTCTCTGTCAACTCCCACCTGACTCCCAGCACTCAGCACCCAGCACCCACCTACTCAATCACTCAATCCCAGTGCGTGGGCCGTGGTTTCAGAATTGCTGATGGGTACCCCGTGGGAAACGACTTTACCAACTGCAGTGCAGGTCCTGTGACGTTCCTTCTGCCCTCTGCCCTTCGTCTTACAGACCCCACTCTTTTCCAAAGGGACGTGTCTCAGCACCGTGTCCCCACCCCCTCCGTCTGGTGGCTTCAGGCATGGCTCACGTTGTCTGCTGTAAAATTCTGTGGGTTTGGACAAATGCATAGTGTCATGTACCCATCATCACAGGACGATGAAGAGAGTTTCCTCACCCTGCAAAATGCTCTGTGCTCCATCTTCTCAATCCCCACCTCCATCAAACCCTTGGCAATCATCCATCTATTTACTCTATTGTTTTGCCTTTTCTAGAAGGCCATGGTCATGGAGGCAACAGCATGGGGCCTTTTCAGACTGGCCTGTTCTGCTTAACACCATGCCCTTCAGGTTTGTCCATGTCTGTGTTGGCTCAGTAGCTCTTTCCTTCTCGTCACTGAATAGTATTCAATGTATGGACATCCCACAGTTTGTTTATCCATTTACCTACTGAAGGACATTTTGTTTGCTTCCAGTTTTTGGCAATTACTAAAAAAGTGAATACAAACATTTCTATTGGAGGTTTTTGTGTGGACAGAAGCTTTCAAATCAGGTGAGTAAAATATCTGCAGCATAATCACTGGATTAAATGGTGAAATTATCTTTATCTTTGTAAGAAATTGCCAAATTACCTTCCAAAGTGGCTGTACCATTTTGCATTCCTACCAGCAATGAATGATAGTTTCTGTTGCTGTACTCCTTGCCAGCAATTTGATATTCTCACTTTTAAAAAAATGTGATAAAATATACATACAGAATTTACCATCATGACCACTTTTAAGTGTTCAGTGGTGTTAAGTACATGGTGGTGCAACCAATCTTCAGAATTCTTTTCATTTTGTAAAACTTAAACTCTATCCCCATTAAACAATAACTCCCATTTCCCTCCCCCAGCCCCGGGCACCCACCATCCTACTTTCTGTTTCTATGAATGACAACTCTAGGGACCTCATATAAGAGGTTCCTCATACACTATCCTTTTGTGATGGCTGATTTCACTTAGTAAAATGTCTTCAAGTTTCATCTATATTGTAGCATGTGTTAGAATTTCCTTCCTCTTTAAGGATAAATAATATTCCATTGTATGGATGGACCCTATCTTGTTTATCCACTCATTTGTTGATGGACACTTGGGTTCCTTCACTGCTGGCTATTGTGAATATTACTGCAGTGAATATAGGTGTGCAAATATCTCTTTAAGACCCTGCTTTCAGTTCTTTGGGGTAAATATCCAGAAGTGGAATTTCAGGGTTATATATATGATAATTCTATTTTTAATATTTTTTTGTTTTTTTTTTAAGATTTTACTTATTTATTTGACAGAGAGAGACACAGCGAGAGCAGGAACACAAGCAGGGGGAGTGGGAGAGGGAGAAGCAGGCTTCCCGCGGAGCAGGGAGCCCAATGCGGGGCTCGATCCCAGGACCCTGGGATCATGACCTGAGCCAAAGGCAGACGCTTAACGGCTGAGCCACCCAGGCGCCCCTCTATTTTTAATATTTTTGAGGAACTGACATGTCAGGTTTTTAATTTAATTTTTCATTTAAAAAGATTTAACTTATTTATTTATTTGAGAGAGAGAGAAAGAGAGAGCACAAGCTGGTGGGGGAGGGACAGAGGGGGAGGAAGAGAGAATCTCAAGCAGACTCCGTGCTGAGTGCGGAGCTCAACACAGAGCTCGCTCTCACAACCCTGAGATCATGACCTGAGCCAAAAGCAAGAGTAGGATGCCCAACCAACTGAGCCACCCAGGTGCCCTGGGTTGTTATATTCTTTTTTTTTTTTTTTTTTTAAGATTTTATTTATTTATTTGACAGAGAGATAGAGAGAGAGAACAAGTAGGCAGGGAGGCAGGCGGAGGGAGAGGGAGGAGCAGGCTCCCCGGCGAGCAGGGAGCCCGATGCGGGGCTCGATCCCAGGACCCTGGGATCATGACCTGAGCCGAAGGCAGCTGCTTAACCAACTGAGCCACCCAGGCGCCCCGGGTTGTTATATTCTTATTATTACTTTTAAGAAGCTATATTTTTTGGATGCAAGACCTTTATCAGATGTGTGATTTACAAATATTTTCTCCAAGTCTGTGACTTATCTTTTCATTTTCTCAACAGTGTCCTTCACAGAGTAAAAGTTTTAAATTTTAATGAAGTCCAACTCAATTTTTTCTTCTGTGAATCATGATTTTGGTGTTATATCCAGAACTTCACATCCAAGATTGTGTGGATTTCCTTCTATGTCTCTTCTAGAAGTCTGATAGTTTCGCAGTTTACGTTTAAGCCTGGGGGTTAGGACTTCAACACATGAATTTTGTGGAGACACAATTCAGCCCATAAAACCAGTGTGCCTGGAGCTTTATCAAAGTTATTGAGGTTTTCAAAGAGCTAGTTTTTGCTTTCATTGATTTTTCTCTATTACTTATTCATTCTCTATATCATTGATTTTTGCTATTTTCTTTGTCCCTTCTATTTTGGGTTTAATTTGCTCTTCTTTTTTCTAAGTCTTAAGATAGAAGCATATATATTTGATTTTGGACCCTTATTATTTTTTAATATCCATATTTAAAACTATACCCTCTAAGCACTGTTCTGGTTGCATCTCCAAATTTTTGATCTATTGTTTTCCATATCATTTGGTTAAAAATATGTCCTAATTTCCGTTGTGATTTATTTTATAATCCATGGATTACTTAGGAATATGTTGTTTACTTCCAAATATTTTAAATTTTCCCAGAACCTTTTTGTTGTTGACTTCCACTTTAATTCTGTAGAGGTCAGAGAACATAATCTATATAATTTCAATCCTTTCGAATTTATTAAAGCTTGTGTTATAACCTAGAATTCGGTCAATCTTAATTTTTTTAGGGGAGGGGAGGTGCAGGGGGAGAGGAAGAGAAAGAATCTCAAGCAGACTCCACGCCCAGCTGGGAACCAGGGGAGGGGCTGGATGTCACAACCCTGAGATCATGACCTGAACCTAACTGACTGAGCCACCCAAGTGCCCCAATTTTAGTTAATTTTCTATGTACGCTTGAAAAGGATGTGCAGGACACCCGGCTGGCTCAGTCAGGAGAGCATGCGACCCTTGGGCTTGCAAGTTTGAGTCCCACATGGGTGTGGAGCATACTATTAAAATATAATTAATTAATTATTTTTTTTAAAAAGGAAAGTGATGTGCATTCTGCCATGTTGGATGTAGTGTTCTGTAAATGTCAATTAGATCAAGTTTTGAGTGTTGATATAGTTGTTCAGGTGTTCTATTTCTTACTAATTTTTTTCTTTAATTGTTGTCTCAATTTCTTGTTTGTTTGTTTTTGTTTTAAGTAAGCTCTATGCCCAACATGGGGTCTGAACTCATGATCAAGATCACACTGATCAAGATCATTGATCAAGATCAAGATCAAGAGTCACATTCTCCACTGACTGAGCGAGCCAGGCATCCCTGTCTTCTCAATTTCTAAGAGAAGATTGTTGGAATGTCCAACTCAACTTGTGAATTTTCAGTGAGATTTTTGTCTCATATATTTTGAGCTTTGTTATTAGGGGTATATACCCTTAGAGTTGTTGGCAGTATTTCCTGTCCTTAAATCTCCTTTGGTATTAATATAGCAACTCCCCTTTCTTATGATTACTGTTTGGTATAATATCATCCATTTTTAACTTTAAACCTATTAATGTCTAAAGTGTTTTTTGCAGACATCTGTTATTTTGGTCTTGTTTTTTCATCCAGTATGTCCATCTCTGACTTTTCTGCTTCCCTGTCCCCCTTCCTCTCTCTCTTTCTCTCCAGATATATCACAGTCTACCTTCAAATATCCTTTTACTAGTCCACATATAATGTAAGAACCTTATAATAATGCATTTATTTTTCCTTTCTCTTGTCTTTGTGCAGTTTTGACATACAGTACTTCTACATGTGTTAAAACCTGACAATGGATTGCTATTCATTTTTGGTTTAAAGTCAACTATATTTTAGGGGCGCCTGGGTGGCTCAGTTGTTTAAGCATCTGCCTTCAGCTAAGGTCATGATCTCAGGTCCTGGGCTCAAGTCCTGCTTTGGGCTCCCTGCTCAGCAGGGAGTCTGCTTCTCCCTCTGCCTCTGCTGCGCTCTCTCTCTCTCTGTCAAATAAATAAATAAAATGTTTAAAAAAATGGCCATACTTTGAAAAAAAAAACTAAAGTCAACTATACTTTAAAAGAATTAAAAACATAAAAAGTCATACATTTCCCATTTTTGGCATTCTTTATGTCCATTTGGTATCAATTTCCTTCAGTTTGTAGCTTTTCCTTTTTTTCTTAAAGATTATATTTTTTAGGGTGCCTGGGTGGCTCAGATAGTTAAGCGTCTGCCTTCAGCTCAGGTCATGATCCCAGGGTCCTGGGATCGAGTCCCACATCGGGCTCCCTGCTAGGCGGGGAGCCTGCTTCTCTCTCTGCCTCTGCCTCTTTCTCTTTCTCTCTCTCTCTCTCTCTGACTCTCATGAATAAATAAATAAAACATTAAAAAAATGCAGAAAGATTGTATTTTTTAAACTAATCTCTATACCCAGTGTGGTACTCGAACCCACAACCCTGAGATCCAGAGTGCACGCTCCACCCACTGAGCCAGAGAGGCACCCCATGTAGCTTTTTCCTTTAATATTTCTTGTAGTGCAGGTCTGCTGGCAATAAATGGTCTCAGTCTTGTTTGTCTGAAAAAGTTTTGTTTTGCCTTCCTTTTTGAGGAGCATTATCTCTGGATACAAAATTCTAAGTTGATAGGGTTTTTTGTTTGTTTTTTTTTTCCTTTTAGCAATTTAGATATGTCATTACATTGTCTTCTGGTTTGCATTGTTTCTTACAATAAGTCAGTAGTCATTCTTATCTTTGTTTCCCTAAATGAAACATCTTTTTTTCCCTCTGGATGCCTTTAAGCTTTTTCTTTTTTTATTACTGGTTTTCAAAATTTTGATTCAGATGTGTCCTGGTGTGGTTTTATTTATCTTTTTTTTTTTTTTAAGATTTTATTTATTTATTTCAGAGAGAGAGAGAGCATGAGCAGGGGGGCGGGCAGGGGCAGAGGGAGAAGCACACAGGGCTCCATCCCAGGACCCTGGAATCATGACCTGAGCCAAAGGCAGACACTTCACCCACTGAGCCACCCAGGTGCCCCTATTTTTCAGTTTTAAAAGTTCCATTGGCTTCTTTTATATCATCTCTTTCTCTCCTCCTTTTTTTTTTTTTTTTTTTAATTTTAAGTAGGCCCCATACCCAATGTGGGGCTTGAACTCACAACCCTGAGATCAAGAATCGTATATTCCACTGACTGAGCCAGCCATGAGCCCCTTTTTGAGGTGATTTTAAAGCCTTGTTAGGGTGAGTCTGGGTTAGCCTTTTATTCTGGGATAGGTCAGCCTTACTACTAAGATGTGACTCATGAATCTCCATGAAATGCCCTGGGTGCTTAATGAGGTCTGTTGGGAGCCCAGACGTCTCTCTGTCCCCCGTGAGCTCTGGGAATTGTCCAACTCTACAGTTCTCCAGGAGCCGTTCTTTGCTGAGTCTCATGGGGTTTCCTTGAACACAGGCACAGTTTAAAATTTACCAAAAACCTTAAGGGAACCTCTGTGTAGATTTCTGGAGCTTGTTCTCTGCATGGCTACTTCCGCTGAGGCATTCTGCCCCACTAATTCCAACCATTTCAGCCTCTCCCAACTCCAGTCTCTGTGTCTCAACTCAGGACTTCTGCATTCTGTGTCTCAGTCCAGAGAGTACCTCCTGGCAGAAAGGCAAGATAATTGTAGGGCTCACATCTTTGTTTTTCTTCTCTTAGGGATCCCACAGTCCTGGGATGTCTATCGTCCAACATCTTAAAAAAGTTGCTACATATTTTCTTTTCTTTCCAGTTTTCTAGTTGTTGATGACAAGATAACAAATCCCATGCCAGTTATCCCATGATGACCAGAAACAGAAGTCCCTTCTATACTTTGTTTTTTTTTTTTTTTAAAGATTTTATTTATTTATTTGAGAGAGAGAATGAGATAGAGAGAGCATGAGGGGGGGAGGGTCACAGGAGAAGCAGACTCTCCGCTGAGCAGGGAGCCCAATGTGGGACTCGATCCCAGGACTCCAGGATCATGACCTGAGCCGAAGGCAGTCGCTTTACCAACTGAGCCACCCAGGCGCCCCCCTTCTAGACTTCGTAAGGTGCATATTAACCTATTTTTACACATAAAGGATATTTTCTTCCATGATCTGATTTTTCTTCCATCAGCATGCTAGTGACATCTCTCCACGTCAATGCACTGAGCTGTACCTTCTTCATGGCTGTGTAGTATTCTGCTGTGGAAATTTACTGTCAGTTAGCTACTTCTCCTGGATGGCTCTGAGGCGGCTCCAGGTTTCTTACTATTATACATAACATAGGGATGGGAATTCTTATTTATGCATCTTTATGAACTTGTCAGGGGGTGTCCACTTGTTCAAACCTCTCAGCCAGCCAACCTTGAGCTTTCTCCAAGGGCATTTACATTTTAACACTTCTCCTAATTTTCATGGGAGAAATTTCTATTTAAATGTGGAGATTCTTCCAAACCTTTCTGCCAACTAAGCTAAAAGCAGACAGGCCTGGGTAATTGGTTTCTTGCTTTCAATAAAGAACACTTCATCAGACTTTGCCAAGACAACCACAGGTACATCCGTTCTTTTCACTTGCCATTATGATGTAAGCATTTCCCCAGATGATTATCTGTTCTTTGTAAGATGGCTGGGCCTAGATTCACATACTTGCCCCACTGGACAAGTCAGCTGCTTCCACATGCTACGGTTAAAATCAGCCCTCTGTGATGACGTGAGCGCTAGAGGTTCCCCACCACACACACCACCATCCCGGGTGGAGCTCACATGAGCTGAAGCTCCTGAGCCTCCGCGTGCGGCCGTCTGTGGGCTGTGTGTACATACTGCCGACCTGCTTTCCGCAGCCTTGTGCTAGTTGACGCCCCATAGCTCCCTCCTACTCTCCTAAGGTCAATGGCCCAGGCTCCCCCAGCCTGGTGCATCCACCTCCTTGAATCACACCCCGAGCAGAGGCAGCGCAGAACCCGCTCTGGCTACGGGCAGTGGCCGGGCTGACGGCAGGCGTGGCCGTGCGCCCAGGGGACTCCTGGCGGGAGGCGCTGGTCGTATCTGGCCGGACTGAGGTGGCCAGAGCCAGCAGCAGCTGTGGGATGTTAGGCTTCCTAGCCAGCTGCAGAGTTCGTGGTCCTGATCCCCCCACCCCTGCTAATCCACGAGCCTCCCAATGTCTTATGAAAAAACTCCTCTTCTGGGAGCGCCTGGTGGCTCAGGTGGTTGAACGGCTGACTCTGGGTTTCGGCTCAGGTCATGGTCTCAGGGTCCTGGGATGGAGACCCGCGTCGGGTTCTGTGCTCAGCGGGGAGCCTGCTGGAGATTCTCTCTCCTGCCGCTCACATGTGCATGTGCTCTCTCTCTCTCAAATACATACATACATACATACATACATAGATCTTTTAAAAAATTCCTCTTCCAGGGCACTTGGCTGGCTTAGTGCCACTTGGTGGAGCATGAAGACTCTGGATCTCGGGGCTGTAAGTTCAAGTTCCACATTGGGTGTAGACGTGACTTAAAAATAGAATCTTAATTTAAAAAAAAAAAGATTCGTCTTCTGCTTGAATGTGCGAGTCTTCCCACCTGTGGCAGCTGGCCTGCTGCCTGCCCGGTGTTCACTCCCACTTCTTTCTGGCCTACGGAACCATTCTTTTGTTGGGGCTGCTAAGCCCCAGGGATGTGGTATGCTTGGCTAGTACCAACCATGACAACCTGGTTCCTAGCTGTCTCAGAATCCCTCACATGGTGGGAGGTCATGTGGCCTGTTCTGGCCAGCAAGGCCTACGGCAGGATCTGCTGCAGAGGCTTCTGGAAGAGGTTTCTCTCTTCCTATAAAGGGGGACAGATGCAGGGCACCTGGGTGGCTCAGTGGGTGAAGTGTCTGCCTTCGGCTCAGGTCATGATCCCGGGGTCCTGGGATCGAGCCCCACATGGGGCTCCCTGCTCAGTGGGGAGTCTGCTCCTCCCTCTGCCCCCCTCCACTGCAGGTGCATGCTTGCTCTCTCTCAAATAAATAAGTAAAATCTTAAAAAATAAATAAATAAGGGGCGCCTGGGTGGCTCAGTCGTTAAGCATCTGCCTTCGGCTCAGGTCATGATCCCAGGGTCCTGGGATCGAGCCCCACATCGGGCTCCCTGCTCAGCAGGAAGCCTGCTTCTCCCTCTCCCACTCCCCCTGCTTGTGTTCCCTCTCTGGCTGTCTTTCTCTCTGTCAAATAAATAAAACCTTTAAAATAAATAAATAAATAAATAAATAAAAAGGGGACAGATGGGACTGGCCCTGCCTCTTCCTCCTTTTTTTTTCTTCTCCCCCCCCCCCCCCCCCCCCCCGGCACGCCTTGACTGTGGAGTGGACTATGAACCATGGTTGAAGTCCCAGCAACCACCTTGCAAACTGTGAAGACAAAAGCTGGGGCCAGCTGCTAGCAATGTTGGAGCGGAGAGACGGAAAGAGTGTGGTCCTGGAGGAGGACAGCCCCACCTCCAGATTTCTGGTTATGTGAGAAAAGTCAGCTCCTCTGAGTTTAATCTCCTGTTCGCTCGGTACTGTGCTACCCGCAGATGATTTTATCCCTAACGTGCCCTTCTTACCCGGACACACCTTGGACCTGCCTCTGTAGATGAATGCGGGTACTCACACAATGCTTGATGGCTTTTAAAGGCTCTCACTTTTAGGCGCCCCAACAGTCATTTCGGGCTACGTCCTCAGTCGGGATTCTCGGTTGTAAGCGGCAGACACCCAGCCTTGGGTAACAAAATGAGACAAGGCAGTTCGGTGGATGAGCTCGGGCAGCCCACGGAAGTCACGAAGCCGGTGGGCCTTTCCCAGGCGGTGGACAAGAATCCAAGGAAGCAGGCGCCCAATCCAGGTGCACCCAGCGTGGGCCGGTTGTGGGGCCTCCTGGCATTGAACCCTCTGCTGTGGGCCCCGAACTCTCGGTGCTCTGCTAGTGATCGGAAAAATCGGAGTCTTTTCTATCACTACCCCAGATACATCTATACCCCTTCCAGAGCCGTCGGCCGGGCTGCAGGGGTGGGGGTGGGAGGGCACAGCCGGCCGCGGCGGGCTTCAGGCTTCAGGAAACCGAGGCTGCAGGCGGTGCGAGCAGCGCCGCGCGGGGTTTCTCCCCCGATTCCGGCTCTGAGCGCCCCAGACGTCCGCGCTCGCCTCCCGACCGGGCCAAAGCCGCCGCGGCCCCTCCAGACCTGCAGCTCGGCCCCGCACGGCTGCAGAGGATCGAGCGGGCTGAGCCCCAAAGAGAGAGCACCGCGTTCTGACGGCTGGGCCTGGGTTGTCTGGCCAGCCGCCCGGAGGGCAGGCAGCCTGGGCCGCTGGGCCGGTGCTGAGCCAGGCGGAGGCGGGGTGCGCGGCCTGGGTGGCAGCGGGGCAGGCGCGGGAAGCCCCGAGCGCGGGTGCGCAGCAGAGCTTCAGGGCCGCACTGTGGGCTTCGAACCCAGGCTTCGCCACTTAGCAGCTCTGCCCTCCGGGGGCGGCCGTTTGCTCGTGCCCGCGGTGGGGCTCAGGGCGCGGGAGCACCCACCTCCCCGGCGGTGGCGGGCATCACGGAGCAGGTGGCATTGTCCCCTCGGCCCCCTCTACTTTCCGATAAAACGCAGACCGAAAGCTGCTGTGTGATCCGCCCTCGCGGCACCCCCTGCGTGCGGGCTGGGGCGCGGGCTCTGCGGCCGCGGGCGGTGAGCTCGGCCGCGGGGCAGCCCCTCCGCCTGGGAAGCGGGCTCCCCCGGCACCGGGCGCAAGCACAGGCGTCCTCCAGGGCACCGGAGGGCGGAGGACTCACGGCCTCGTCTAAGTGCCGGGCACCGCTTCTGCACTATTCCGTGGGCCACACAGACCTAGGCTGGACAGTGTGGGAGGGTCCACAGGGACACGCATACCGGGAGGGGGGCCACTGGGGCCATCTCGGCGGTGGCCCACCATCCGCTGCTGCGGTGGGTCTGCTTTAGAAGCTAATGAGCAGTTTTGTTATTTGTTTATTTATTTTTTAAAAGATTTTATTTTATTTTAAGTAATCTTTACCCCCAAACACGGGGCTCGAACTCACAACCCCGAGATCGAGAGTCATGAGCTCCACCGACTGAGCCAGCCGGGATCGCCAGCCAGTTCTGTTGTCAAAATGCCCCAAGTCCATCCTCAAGTCCACTGAAGGAGGCTGAGGGCCATGTCTACAGCGCAGAGGGTGGTTCTTCCGCTGGGATTCTCCTGGAAACCGTTCTGGGACGTCTCCTTCCAACTCAGATGGCCTCAGCCTGTCCAGTGTAGACAAGTAATTCCCTTGGATACTTTCCAGACTTCTTTTTGCTGAAAATATTAATTTGCTGAAAACAAATCCCTTTCTGTGACTCCCTCAGATCCTGCCTGTCTTGGTGATTTAGGCAAAAGAACGATCCAAACTGTCCCTGCAGCCTTGTCAGGCCCAAGGGAAGGTCAACGCCTCCCCCCGCCCCCCAGTCCCCGGACCGCCTGTGCCCCTGGGAGGCATGGACAAGAGAGGCCAGGGGCCAGGCCCTGCTGCCTGACCGGGGCCTCCTGGACTGATGGGTGTCCACCATTATGGACAAATGAGCCGCTGCCAAGGACAGCACCAGCTCTGATGACACCACATGGGGAATGGCCCAGAGCCAGACTATGGAGCATCCGGGAGACAGGAACGGGGCCTTCATCGCTGGGGCCCCATTACATCAGCCATCCAGGGTCAGGAGATAATTTGTCAGCTCTCTGCCCCACGTGGCCCCTGTGGAAATCAAACAAGCAGTCTTGCCCATTTTTAGAGATAAATTAAATGCATCAATATAAAAAAGTCAGGCAGCGATGCAGAGGGGAGAGGGTAGAGAGGTGGATGGAGCTGTGATTTATCAGCTCTTTAATCAGTATTTCTGGGGCTGCCCTGGCTGCCTCCCGTCCATCGCACGGTGCCTGTGAGCCTCTCCACTGAGGTCATGAGTGGAGCTGCCACTCCGACTTGCCACCCGCTGGCCAGAGGCGGATCCCCTCCCAGCTGCTGTCTCGGGAGCATCACATACAAACTGCATTGGGAGCCAGATGGGGAAGAAGTGAGGGGCAGGCAGGGAGGGGCTGTGCTGCTGGGACGGTCTCACCAGCTACCCTGGGGCCAGTTCCTGTGCAGCAGGGTACGGCTGAGCGCCCGCAGTACCACACCCGGGCTTCAGCAGCCCAGGAGCCTAGAGGGTGCCCGCGGGCTGGACGCCCTCAGTGGGGCCACTGCCCTCCCTGCCACCATGGGCGCCTTTCCCCTGCACCCACCCTGTAATGTGTGGCAGTCCACTAGGTGAGAAAGGACACCTTGCAGCTGTTGAGGCTTCCTGTCTGAGTTTGGGGGGCTGGAGCGCTGTTTCGTTCTGCTGGGGTCACAGTGGAAGGTCTGCTCACAGCCATGGCCTATGTTTTATTGAAGTGCTGCTGGTTTTCCTCACTAATAAAGACCCTCTGATGTATTGAGAATGTTAACATTTTGTCGTGTATGTTCTACATAGCAGCCCACTTTGTTGCTGCATACTGGTTCTGGGGTGGGGCGGGGAAGAGGGTTGGCCTTGATCTGAAAGGTTGCCTACAGATTAATGTGGATTTATATTCACTACTTTATTGTCAACCAGTAGTTAGGGAGGGCCTCCTGGGAACTTCAGGATACAGCTGGAAACACAATGGGCAGAAAGAACTCACATCCTAGTGGAGGGAAACAGACTTAAAAACAAGGAAACTGCAGTGTGTGTGGAGGGGGATGTGAACTATGGAGAAAAAGCTGGGAGGGGGTCGAAAGTTTAAATAGAGGCAGGAGGAGGCCCCTTTGAGAGGACAACATTTGAGCAAAGATTTGAAGGAGGAGATGGGGCACCTAGATGGAAGGGAAAAGAGAGGTCCCCAGAGGCATGGACAGTGCAAAGGCCCTGGGGTGAGCACAGGCCTAGGTATATTCCAGGAACTGCAGAAAGGCCAGTGTACCTGAAGCTTGAGCTTTTGGGGCCATGAGATGGTGGGGGACAGAGCAAGGAAGTGGTCAGATGAAATGGAGCTGTGGGTTCCTGGGAGGACTTCGGCTTCTCCTCTTGAGGGGTGGGTGGGCAGTCATCAATTCTCTAGCAATGCAGTGTGGACAGCTGAGCAGGATTCCCAGTTTGGGTAGAGAGCACTGAGGCTGGGAGCAGGGTGACTTACAAAGGTTTATCTCCCCAGCCCTGAGGCCACCAGTCCCTCTGAGGACCTCCTTGTCTGCCTGCCCTGCCCTCCCTCCCTGCCAGGGCCTGGGGCTCCTAAGGCACGTCCAGGGGAGCAGAGGCCCCGGCCGGGTTGGACATGTCTCCCCTCGCCCAACCAGGACTGTGCAACAGAGAGGAGGGGGGAAAAGGGGATGGGGTGGTGCTTGTCCCGGAAGCGTGGCCCCCATTGTGCACAGGGACCAAGTGTTATCGGCCCTGTCGCCCATGCTCCTCCCCAAAGGGCTCTGCGCACCTAGCTGGGATCCCCGGAAGAGAGCGGGGGCAGCACCTGCTTGGCCCTGTCCCTCAGCCCAGTGTCCTTCCTGGAGGCCGGGCGCTGCCCCGGGGCCTCGCACTCACTCTCCGTCATCCGTCAGCTGGGGCGGGATCACAGGCAGGGGGCCTTCTGTGCGCTGAGGCTGCGGGTCCCTGCGGCCTTTGTGCAGAGCCCCGCCCCGGCCACCTGGGCAGGCCCGAGGCGGGGGCGGGGGCCGGAGGGGACGGCCGTGCGGACGCCGGACCCCGCGAGAGGCCCGGCTCCCGAGACAAGGGGCAAGGTCCTGTCCTGGAGGTCCAGGGTCCCCGGGGCCTTTGGAACCCGGCATAAGTTATCTCCGCGGAAAGGGCGGGGGTCTCAGGCGCCCTTGATTTTATGAGTCACTCCCTGAAGCAGAGCTGACCTAATGGAAATTCTCCCAAAGCCTGTTCTCGAAACCTCTCCGCTCGGCTTCGGGGCTGGGGCAGGGGGAGGCAAGGGGAGGCGGGCCCAGAGGAGGGGGAGGCCGGCGCGCCCCGACGGGGACCCCCGCCGCTGCGGCCTCGCGGGCCCGGGGACGCCTTTGTCTCACAGAATGCGCGGCCAGATGTCGCCCCGCGCTCTCCGAGGGGGCCGTCCCGTAAATTCTGCGTCTCCCTTTTGTACCGCAGCGCTGATTCTCCTACAGTAATGACGTTTCCGCGGCAACACAGCGCTTCCTCCTCCTGGTCCAGGTTAGAGGGTCCGGGCGCCCGGGGCCGAGGAGGGGCGGGCGAGCACCGACCCCGGGGCAGCCCGGCGAGGCCGGCGGGGGGGAGGGGGGCGCACCCGCCAGGAGGCAGGAGCGCGCCCAGACTTCCAGCACAGGCCAGGGTCGCACCCCACGCGAGGACCCCGGGCGCCCCGGGGGACCCGGGGTCAGACGAGGGCGGCCCCCTAGTGGCGGGGGCGGGGCCGCAGTAGGGCCCAGTGCGCACGCGCCTGCCGCCCCTCCCACCGCGCTCCCATTGGGTGCTGGGCCACCGCCCCGCGTGATTGGCCCAGGCTGCCGCGCTGTCGGCCAATGGACGCGCGGCTCCTGGCCGGCCGGCGGCGGGGGCCAGGCAGGCCGCGGAGGCTGGGCGGGCGAGCTTGCCGGTCCGCGGGGTCGAGGCGCGGGGCGGCGGGGCCCCTGCTTGAACGCTCGGGCTGCGGTCCTTGAGTGGGCGAAGTGTGCCCGCGAGTGAGCCTGCGATCCCCCCGTAATGGACCTGTGCACAGAACCACGGTCTGCCCAATCGGAAAGCCCCCCACGTTGGCCAGGACAGCCCGGGGCGACCCACGCAGGGCGTCCCAGTCGCCCCCGCCACCTCTGCTCACCCCTAGCCATCATCCTGTCGATCCAAAACCCAAGGCTACACTTGTAAAAACCAGCAGCGTCACCAAAAATCAGCGGTGGTGGGGTTGGCGGTAAAGACAAAATGTTTTCTTCTCTGTCGTTTATAAATTATCTTCAATGAACATATAATTAGTAATGAAAATGTTACTTTTTAGGGGCGCCTGGGTGGCTCCGTGGGTTAAACGTCTGCCTTCAACTCAGGTCATGATCCCAGGGTCCTGGGATCGAGTCCCAACTTTGTGCTCCCTACTCTCCCGGGAGTCTCCCTCTCCCTCTGCCTCCCCCTGCTTGTGTGCGCAGGCTCTCTCCCTCTCAAATAAATAAATAAAATCTTTTTAAAAAAGAAAATACTACTTTTTGAAAAAGTTAATGCTACAGTGTGATAATAATAATGCGAAGAGAAGGAACAGGTGGTGATGGGGACGTAGAGAAATTGGAGGCTCCTGCAGGGCTGCTGCAGCCCTTATGGAAAACAGTCTGTCCCCCGTCAGAGCGCTGAAGACAGAATTAGCCGCCCCGCCCCCCCAGCTATATGTCCCGAGCACGTGAAAGCAGGAGCTCCCACAGATCCCGGTGTGCCAGTGCTCATTGTACCACTACTCACAATAGGGAAAAGATGGAAACAACCCAAGCGTCCATCAACAGACGAAGGGATAAGCGAAATGTGGTCCGGCCACACAGCGGAATATTATTCAGCCTTAAAAAGGAAGGCCATTCTGACATGGTGCCACATGATGAATCTTGAGGACATTATGCTAAATGACACACCAGACAGGAAAAGACAAATATTGAATGATTCCACTTACATGACACATTTAGCACAGGCAAATCCTTGGAGACAGAAAGTAGATTAGAGGTTACTGGGGGCTGGTGGGAGGGTGGACTATGGAGTTATTGCTTAATGAGTACAAAGTTTCTGTTTGGGATGATGAAAAAGTTCTGGGAACGGACGGCGGAGATGGTTGCAGAACACTGCGGCTATGTGCTTGAAGGCCACCGAGCTGCACACTTGTGGCAAGTTTACTGTCAGATATATTTTACCACGATTTAAAAAATTAATGATGTAATATACCAAAACCATGGAGTCGTGCACTTCAAAGGGGTGAATGGTATCTGAACAAAGCTGTTGAAATATTTAAAGCAGTAATACTGGAGAGAGTGCGCGCCATCTCCGCTCCGGGCGTGCTCCTGACCCAGGTGAGGCCGGCTCGGGGAAGGACGCGTTGATTACTTCCGGGGGCGGGGACGCGCTGCTTCAGCAGGTGTGAGTGCCGCCTTCTGCAGCCAACAGGGCCTCACCGGGAAGCAGCCGCCAGAGGCCGTGTGCACGACGGAGACAAGGCCACGGGCCGCACAACCGCACCTGATGCGGATAAAACTAGACCCAGCTCCTGATCCGGTGCTCCCTCCACTCCTCCCCTGCCCCGCCCCCTCGGGCATCTCGGCGGGAACCCAGAAGAGTCACCCCAAAAGGCGTCTTGCTTTTTACTCTCACGGGGCGGCCTCCTCTTTGGTTCCTAAGTCACCTCCCATCCATCAGGAATACGGGCGGCGGGAGGGCGGGGGCGCTGTCCACTGCGTGCGGAGGGGTCCGGAGGGCCAGACGCCGGGGCACCGCCCGCCTCCCCTCCCCTCCCCGCCGGGGTCCGGCAGGTCGGCCGCCTTCCGGGCCGCGGCCGCTGGAGGGCGCCCCCGTACCGCTCCTGCCCACCGGCTGGCTCCCGCCGGGAGGGCCCTCGGCGGCGCCCGAGGTTCATCTCCTGCTTCACACCAGGATGGTAGGCGGAGTAGGAGCGGGAAGCCGCGAGACGTCTTGAGACCTGGTCCCCAGACCCGCCAGGCGGCCACTTCCGGCCCCAAGGCTGCACCGCAGCTCGCCGGATAGCGGCGAAAATGCGAGCGAAGTAACCGCCATTCGTCCCTTCCAGGGCCCTGTGCCTCCTTGTTAACCGCTCGGTGCTCAGCTGCTCTGCGAGCAAACCTGGACTGATCCGCCCTTAGAGGGGATGGCTGCGACACGGCCTCAGCAGCCACTTCCTCAGGACATGGTACTAGACGGCCAAGACCCGTCTGGCCCGCCCCCCATACCTCTGTGCCTCAAAGCTCTACCCTAGGGGGAGTGGGGTCCTCAGCAGGTGACCTGCGAGCAAGAACCGAGAGAGTGCCCCTCTCCCCCCCTCCCTGGCTCTCCCCCACCTGGCAGGACCTCTGTCTGCAGAGCTGGGCCTGGAATTCAGGCTGCCTCCTCACAGTGGCCTGGCTGGGAAGGCAGCAGCTTCTACACTGATGCCCCCCTGCCATGGGCCTCCTCATCGTCCTCCTCCATAGCCTGGGCTCATTCCTGGCCGTGGGATCCTCAGCCAACCCCTAACCCCAGCGCCCTTTCTCAGCCTCTGCCCTGTGGCTCCTGAGTGAGGGTGGATGAAAGTCTGAGCACTCTGTCCTCCATGGCGGCTTACTGATAAGACCCTGTCTGCCTTGGGCCGGGGTGAGGGGGGTTCCGGTCACAGTCACGTGACATCAAGGGACAGCTGTGGTCTGGCTGCTCAGGGTGGACAGTGAGAGCAGCACTGCGATGGCACGCGATGAGCAAGAGCCCTCTGGCAAGTACCTGTGCGGGAACTGGCAGCCGGGGGGTGGGGGCAGCCTCGCCTGACTTCCTGGGGCCCTGTCCCACCCCCAGCAGCGCCAGGAGAAGGAGGGTGTCGAGGAGGTGGCCCTGCTGTCCTTGCTGGAGTCAGGGGACTGGGCGCACTCTAGCAGCTGTAGGGGCTGCCAGGCAGTGGCCAGCTCTGGGTCAGCTGGGTCACAGAGCAGCCAGCCCCTAAATCATTCTGGGCCTGCCCCCGAGGGGGGGCTTCCGCTCCAGGTGGGTGACGGGGCCCCAGCTGTCACCTCCACAGTCTGTTTCCTCTTTCCTCTGCTGGCTCCCTGGGCCTCCTGGGGCTGTCTCCTCTCTAGGTGGAGCCTCCCAGCTTCCGGAGACCTCCGTGCGTGCGCGCGTGTGTGTGTGTGTGTGTGCAACAAAATACCTCTGAAAGGAGCTGGTGTTGGGAAGCTCTGGTGCCCCAAAAGTTTGTAGGGCAGGAGGCTGAGAAGCCCAGAGTGCCTGAATCTTAGGTGGAGAAACGGGTGTCGCTCAGCGGGGCAGAGTGGGGAGCGGGCACCACTTACCACTTGCTGAGTCTCCCCCCACAGCAGCCCTGGGCTGGCTTTCTCTTCCTTCACTGTGGTCAGCACAGAGGGTCCTTGCCCCCTAAACAGCAGGGAAAGGGATGTATCCCGCTCCCACCTTCCCCCCGGACTCTCACCCAGGAGACGCCCCAAGAGACAGGTGTGCTGTCCCCTGCCTCTGCTTCCCTTCTTCCTGTGTGCCATGCCCAGCCACCCAGATGGGGCCTGTTTAATTGATTCAATTTGTCCAACAGTAAAAACACTCTGCAGATGTCAGCCTCGCAGCACCCCCCCCCCCCCCAGGAGGCAGCAGACACCTGCCAAGGCCCCGGGGCCAGGAGCCCTTCCAGGGGCCACTGGAGCCAGGCTAGGGGGGAGGCCCCTGGCTCCCATGCTGCCTGTCGGGAGCGGAGGCCACCGGGATGTCTGTGGCTGAGGGACAGCTCCAACAGTGGCACAGAGGCATTCTGAACGCTGATCAGACCAGAGTCTGTCTTTCTCAAGGAATTATGGTTTCTGCGGACTCCCAGCTCCAGGCAGATGACTCCTGTTTTGGTCCAGATGCTGTTCCTGGGCCAGTGTTAGGGTTCCAATCAACTAGGGCTTGGGGCTTTTCCAGGTCAATGGGGGATGGGAGGGAGGCTGAGGATTCCTTGGGGCCTGGCTGCCCCCTTCCTAGGGCCCCCCCGCCGGTGGCCTGGTGGTCTCCTTGGTTGCCACCTGGTGGAAGAAAAGGAGTTGAGCCTCTGAGCTCGCACCTGGTTGGGGACCTCAGGTCTCTGTGTAGAGATTAGGAGCCCTGGGTCTGCAGCCTGGGCAGTCCCGCAGCCTGTCTGCCCGTGGGGGGATGTGTGTGTGTGGCCGCTACCACACTGGAAATGCTTTCTGGCAGTTTCTAGGGGGAAGGTGGTGAGCCAGGAGGGAGACTCAAAGCTGAACCCCTGAACCCCTAGCCCAGCCCAGAGCCCCTCTTTCCCTGTGTGGGCCCCCGGCTCCTAGAGCCACCCCTTTGCACCCCAGAGGGAGACCGCTAGAAGAGTGAGTGAAGAGCAGGGATGATTTAGGGAGAGTTGCACAGCTGGCCTGGCCGAGGCAGGGGCTTCTCTCTGCCCCATCCCCCACCCAGCCCCAACTGGGACAGGATTCCTCACCCGCGATTAGGAAAGGACCGTCACCCTGAATATGGTCTCGGGTTAGCCAAATCCGGACACCCAGCTCCCCTCCTCGGCACTCCCCCACGTGCACCCTCCCAGGAAAAACCCGAGCCTTTCTGTCGTTCGCTTGTTACATTGTACAAGGATCCCAAGCTCATTTCTTACGGGCTCTTCTCCACAATTCCTAGGACACAGGGAGAAAGCAAGGGTAAGGGAACCGAGCGACAGAGAACTGAAAGGGCTTGACCAAGGTCAGACCCTGCACAGGCCGCGTGTCAGGCGGTAGATTCTTTCTCCTGCGTGTGAACAAGTTGGGGGCCGGGGGAAGGCCGGGCCCCCCCGAGCGGCCATTTTGGAGGGACGTCGGGCGGCGGCCTGCGGCCCCCCACCAGCTCCCAGGCGGCCCGGGGCCCGGCTCCGGGTGGGGGTCCCGGGAGGCGGGGAGCGGAAGGTGGGGCGCGCGGCGCCGAGGAGGAAAGAACAAAAGGAAGCCCCGCCCCCTCCCCGGCCGGCCCGCGGCGGCCAATCGTCGCGGCCGCTGCTGACGTCGCCCTCTGACTGGCTGAACGGCGGCCAATCCAGAGCCGGAGCCGCGAGCCCGTGCGGCCCCACGTGGGGCGGTGAGCGCGGCGGTTCGCGGGCCGTGGCGGTGGGCGGGACGTGTGGATCGGGGCCGCGCCTCGGGGACCGGACGGCGACCGCGCCCGCGCTTCGCCCCTGGGACCCCCGCCCCAAGGCTCCCGCGCCGCTCAGCCATCGGCGAGGCCCCCGAGCGCCCTGTGCTCGCAAAGCACTCTACCATCTTCTGGCTGATTTGCTGTGCGGGGCCGGGCTGGTGGCTGCCCTCGCTGCACACGCGGGGGTGAAGTGACAGCCTCAAAGCCACCCAGTCTGTTAGGGAGGAGGCCGCTGCTCGGCCGCGGGCCTCCCTTCCCCTGGGGGCCGGGGCGCAGGGCTTCTCCCTCCCACCCCGCCCCCCACCGCTGTGCCCCCAGGGGACTGCGCCCAGGGACCCGGGAAGGAAGGAGCGTGTCTCCGGGCTAGGCCGGCAGGCTGAAGCAGGTCGGGTGGAGGGAAGAAGACGTGGTCTGCTGTGGGTGGTGGAGGGACCGGGTGCGGTCTGTTCATTCATTAATCGAGTCAGCTATTGATGCGTCCTACTACAACGTCCTGGGATGCAAACGGCAGTGGCCCCAGCGGAGGCTAGGGGGCTAGCCTCCCCCCGGTTTCCATTAATTACTCCAAGCTACTCCAAAAGGAACATACAAGAATGTCCTTTGATATGAGTCACTGACATGGTCTTACATTTTTATAGTACCCTCAGACAGGGTATTTGAGTGGAGAGTTGAATAAATGGAAATCCAATGAATTAAAGGACAGATTGTGCAGTACCCAGGGCCAGCAACAAAGGGGAGCTGTTACCACTCCAGACCTGAAGGGCAGGGGTAGTCACAAGAGAGGCTCCGCCAGCAGGAGCTGTGACCTTGGGGAGAGGGACACAGCGACCTGGCAGGGAGGAGAATGGATATACATACTGACCTCGCTTTCCTCCTGCCTGCTTTTCTTGTCTGCAGGCTCCTCATTGGCTAAACCCAGCCGGAGCGGGGGCAAAGGAGTCCACTGACGCCGTGCCGGCTGGACGGCCTCTGGCTACCATGCAGGGCAGCTGGGGCAGTAAGGTGTCCAGTGCCTCCTCTGAGGTGTGAGTAAAATCATCTTAGAAATGTTGCTGTTTCGGGGGCAGCGGCATATAATGTAAGTGAAACCCATGTGCGTCCTACGCAGCGGTAGCCTCCCAGTGCGTGCGGCGGGGCTCAGCTGAGCCCTTCTCTCCTGCAGAACCATTTGGGGGCTCTCCTGCCAAGACAGCCTGCAAATGATGAGTGCAAGGCAAGGCAAGGCGGTGGATGAACAGTGCTTCTGTCAGTGCTCGTGAGCAATGAAGTCCAGGTGCCTCCTCCTCCAGGAGGCCTTCCTGGATGCTCCGTTTTCATTAAACAGTTGCCGTGGCGGACTATAAATCCAGTGGTAGGGACTGGCCTTGTTCACTGTCCCCTCTTCACGGTGCCTGTGTCTGCTGGGTGCTCAGTACACACCGGAGGAGGAAGGGACCATGCCTTTTGCCTGGCTGAGGCCAAAGACAGGTCTTCCCTCTGCAGTAGGGGCATTTATTCACCCAGAGAGAGGGGGCCTTTCTCTGTCCAGCTGGGTCTCAGCCCCAGGGGACCCCAAGGAGAAAAGAATGTGTTCCAGGAGGGAAGTTCATGGTCCAATAGCACAGCCACATGTAAGTTCAGGGTAAGGCAGCCTAAGCCAAGGACCTGCAGAGGTTCGGGAGGGAGAGGACTCCTGGCAGAATGGGGACAAGGGAAGGAGGTGGTACTTGAGATGGCTTGAAGGGCAGGTAGGAGGTGGTGCGGAGGAGAAGGGGAAGCAAGGGACAAGGAGGGAAATCGTGCGGCATCTGGGGAGCCTGATCTTTAATTCATATTGACGGAGGACCTGCCTGTCCTCCGAGGCTGGCCCCGCTCAGCATAAGCCATGTGCTTCAGCCCACCGCTGCGTCTGTCTGTTCTTCCGCACGGCTGTGTTGTATTTCATTGTATGGGGGTGCCATGGTTTATTCTCTGAGTCTGCTGTTAACGGACCTGTGGGCTCTCTCCAGTTTAGCAGTAGTGCTGCTATGAACATTCTAGCGCATGTCTTCTGGGTTTGTGCCTGGCAGTGGGGTTGCTGGGGGCGCACCTGTCCAGCTTGGGTACAGACGCCACCAGTCCTTCAAATGGCAATGCTGACCGCCATTCCCACCAGCAGCGTGGCAGGTTCTGGTGGCCCTGTACCTGTGCCGGCCCTTGGGGCTATCTGTCCCTTACTCTGCCATTTGGGGCTGGGGGGACACACGCCGCCTCTTGATCTTCCTAGTGCCTCCGCGAATAGGAGGCGAGGGGTGTTATCCCCATTTAGAGGACAGAAACTCTGGCCACATCTGCCAATGAGCACTGGAGCTGCTTCTGGAATTCCAGTCCCAATTCTTTCAGAAAATGACATGTGGCTGGTATGGATAGCTGGCCGGCCCTGGGGCACGGAGCTCCATCGGGAGGTCAGGACTGGTGCAGAACAAAGCGAGCTGGGGAGGGGATTCTGGGCTTTGGGGGAGGGCAGGGCCAGGGGGGCGGGGGAAGGGCTGTGGTATCAGCAGGGTCAGCGCACAGCTGGTGGGGCTTTGCTGGGTGCATGTTTGTGCCCAGACCCCGAGCCGGGTGCAGGGACATGACGGTGAACACACACAGGCAGGGGCCCTGCCTGCACGTTAGTGGCAGTCCAGGGCAGCGGGTAATCAAGGAAATCCACAATAAACACATAATTACAGGCTGCGATGAGCAATCTGTGCTCTGAGAGGCCTGACCCGGCCTGACATGAGGACCGAGAATGAACTGGCCTCAGAGATCACAATGTCCCGGGGACTCTTAAAGGAGGTGTTCCAGCAGAATGGGGATGAGGGTCTGGGAGGAAGTGCAGAGGTGGAGGGGGGAGCCCTCCGAGCCTGGGGCTGGGGGGGGCGGGGACTAAGCCATACCCAAGCTTGGCATTTGTCTCCATGGGAACTCCAAAATACAGTGACTTAAACGAGGGAGACCTTTCTTTCTCTTTCACGTAAAGCCTCCAGGAAAGCTTTGGAGGCTCCAGGGTCATCGGGAACCTGGGCTCCTTCTGCCCTGTCGCTCCGTTATTCTCAAGTACGGCTTCCTCCTCGTGGTCCAGTTTGGCTGCCCCAGCCATCATGCGCATGACAAGCAGCAGGAGGGGAGGAGGGACGAGGAGGAGCACAGCCCCGATACTGAAGGACACTTTCCCCTGCACATGCCGCTGCTGTTCACCCTCATTGGCTAGAACGCGGTCCCAGCGCAGCATCTAGCTGCAAGGGAAGCTAGGGAATGTGATCTTGACCTTGACCCTGGACAGGCAGGGGCCAGCTACACGTTGGGATTCTGTTACTCAGGGAAAAGGGGAAAACAGGTATCAGGACCAGTCTCTGCCCCCGCCCCGCCCCCGGAACTGGAAACCAGGGGATGCTGCTAAAGGCCAGAAATGACCAGTGGACGGGATCCCCATCCTTCCCAGCACATAATGTGCCCCTCAGCGCCCAGCAGTGGAGGCCGTGGGGTCACAGGGCGCACTGGAGCCCCCACTGATGCCCTGTCCTGCTGGCATCTACTTTCATCTCATTTTCAGAGATGAGGAAGCTAGGTCTCAGGGCAGCAAGGGCCCACGGCTGACAGACAGACCAAGAGAAGCAGGCCTGCTGAGAACTTTCCAGAACTCTGCCCATCTGGGGGGAGATTCAAGACCATGAGGCCCCCGTCACTCCCTTACCCAGGATGCTTCCTCTCTCCCAGTCCCTTGTTGACCGAGGCTGTCCTTGCCCCCTCTTTAAGCAGGACAGGGGAGGGGCCATAAACCCCCTCCCGTCTTCCCAGAGCATGGGAGGCAGGACAGGGACAGTGATGGGTGGCCAAGCCCTGGATGACCAGTGTGCCCGCAGCGCTGGACAGGAGCCCAGGCAGAGAGGAGAGGACCTGGGAGCTGCCCCTCTCAGTCCTGGCATGCTCCCCCCTCACCACCCTGCTCAGCCCTCCGTTTGGGCCCCAGCGCAGCATCCTCCCCCGCCAGAAGGGCTCTCAGATCTGAGTCATCGATGTTAACTCCCTGCTGTGTTCTCTGTCTTTACACTCACCTGAAAGTTTACAAAGGGGCACACGCTTGTAAAAATAAAAGCAGACATCTCCGGGGAGCATGAGGTCTAAAGTCAGATCCTGCTCCCCAGGTGCGCTGACGCCTCACCTACAGGACCCAGAGTTGATTCGGGGTGGCGGCTGCCAGACCGTGTCTATACCCGCGTAAGTGCTGCACGCACACACACAGATGTGGAATGGGCCATGGGCACGATCAGGCATACACCGCCCCCTTGCTCCCCTCCCCGGCCGGACGCACAGCGCTGAGCGGGGTCTGCCCAGTCCGGTCGGATCGCTGCTGACGGCTATGTGGGCGCTTCCAGATTTCTGTTGGAAGTCTTGGCCCTGTAGCACTTGTGCAGTGGCTTTGGGGGGGGGTGGGTCCCCAGAAATTCACCACCCTTTCTCCCTCATCGGGCCTCCACTGGCCCCACCGGCCACCAGAGCGTGCTTGCAGGACCAGAGCCGGGGGGCGGGGAGAGGGTGTGCACTGGCAGGAGGGGCTACTGTGAGCCTCGGGCTGCTCTGGGAGAAAGGGGTGGCAGGCCGAGCACCCGACCCTCGGGGCTGGGGCACCCAAGCCCCTCCAGTTATGACTGAGGGACTCCCAATGCCAAGTTGCTCACCTGAAGTTGCCACCAGAACAGCCAGGGGCAGCCCTGGCCTCTGGGTCTCCGAAGCCATCAGAGATGCAGAGTTTCTCTTGTTGCTGGGCTTGGCTTCTCGGCGTGCTGGCCAGGCCACCTGTCCCAGCTTGGTTACCCAGTAGGAACACAGGGTTCTCACTGCATGTCCAGGAAAGGGCTTCCTCCCTGGGCCAGGGGTCGGTGCTCTGTGACGGGGCAGGCCCGGGTCCTGAGCTCACCGCCGCGCGGGGGGGAGGGGGGCGGGCTTCGTGGCTCTACAGAACCGTGTGGATCTGGTGAGGGCAGTTCCTGCAGGAAGCAGGGGCATCTGCTGTGGGAAGAAGTGGCCAGGAGGCCCCACTCTGGCCCCGTGGAAGTCACACATTCTCCCTCCACTCACACCCACGACTCCGGGGGCCCTGCTTGGCACAGTGCAGCTGTCTGAGGGTCAACAAAAATATTTCCTGGGGTGCCTGGGTGGCTCAGACAGTTAAGCATCTGCCTTCGGCTCAGGTCATGATCCCGGGGTCCTGGGATCGAGTTCCGCATCGGGCTCCCTGCTCGGCGGGGAGCCTGCTTCTCCCTCTCCCTCTGCCTGCCACCCACCCTGCTTGTGCTCTCTCTCTCCTGTCAAACAAATAAAATCTTTAAAAAAAACAACAAAAAAACCAAAACATTTCCTTCCCAAAAGAGGTTGACCTAGAGCACGTGACCGTGGCAGCGGGAGGCGATGGGGACCACAGTCCCCTGGGGCGTGTGCGCTCCCTGAGTTCCGGTGAGATGCTGCCCAGTGTCTGTGGCCTCCAGTAGATGCCAGCAGTGCTCACTGCCAGCATCTGGACACCTGCTGGGTGCACCTGCTCATGGTCAGGTGGGCTAGGGAGCACCCAGTTTGACAGATAGATGGGTTTCAAGGTCAACCCACCGTCCCACAGTAGCAAATAAATATAGGATATCGTGTAAATTAATATTTTATTTTTTATTTATTTTTTTAAAGATTTTATTTATTTATTTGGGAGAGAGAATGAGAGAGAGAGAATATGAGAGGGGGGAGGGTCAGAGGGAGACCCCAGCAGGAGGAAGGCAGAGAAAGGAGGAGAGAATAAACTGCATCCAACCCCAGACAAGTCAAGATGACCTCCTTTCTTCTCCCTGTGGGGTCACAAGCCACTGTTGGTGTTCCTGATCCCTCTGCTGCTGACCTTCCATATTGCCCTCGCCTTTAGCCGGTGCCTCGGATGGGTGGGTTCTCTCCCTGGTGAGCTCATCCAACATTTATTGCTGAGGGGGTCAGAGCCCCTGTACCTTTTACCCTCCTGGGATTGCAAAGGTCCCCCCTTAACACATCAGCACGCCACGGAGGAACGTTCCTGAGGTCCCTGGTCCCGCCCATGTCTTCCTTCCCACTGCAGACCAGCCTGATGACCCCACACCCTCTTTCCCCATTCACTCAGTGTGGCCCCAACTCCCATTTCCTGGGCTGGCCGGGTCCTCCCCTGGGTAACACACTGCAGACCAGCCCAGCTCTGAGTCAGGATAGAAAGCAGAGCCCAAGTTCACTGGTACAACCTCAGAAGCTTTGCCTTCTCCTCCAGCTCCTGCATGTGTCTGGGGCTGAGCAAGAAACAGCCCTTACGTGGGGCTGTGGGTTGCACCCCCTCAGCCCAAGCTGCAGATGCCAGGGCGGGCATGGCACAGAGATGGTCATAGTCCTTTGCTCAGAAAGGAGTTCCTTGGTTGCAGGGGCTGAGGGGGATGGTTTCCTGGGCAGGTCCAGGGGTCCACAAGGCCCGTGAGGAATGCCCTGGCGGAAGGGCCCAACGTGATCAGCTTGCTGCACAGCTGCTAGGTCCCCCGAGGCCCCCTCGTAGTGCAGTTGTGTTGTTGCTGACACTTGGGTATTTGTCAGTAGGGATCTAGGTCAGCTCCTGGGAAGAAAGTTTCATGGTGGTGTCCTTGTGCACGTCCTTCCTGCCCACTGTGTTCTCAGCATGAGCCCATGAAGCAAGCCTGAGGCTGACTGGGGGAGGGGAGCTGACAGGCAGTCCTGGGGTGGGTCACATGCCTACCGGACCATGCAGGGCTCTTCTGTAATGGACCTCCGATGACGTTCACATGAGCAGGCAGACGTGCAGCCTCTGGGCACAGTCCATGATGTCTGTCCACTCTCCTTCTCCAACCGCCCTGAGTCAGGTCATCTGCTCCTTCCAAGTCCTTCATGTCTGGCCAGATGGCTGGACCCTGCCCAGGCCTCTGCTCAACATTCTGCAACCCCCCTCCCCCGCAGGGAGGATTGTTCTGCAAGGCAGGGCTGTGATGGCACTGAGGTCCACTTGGGGCTGGGGCTGACGCATCTGCACCCCCACCCTGCCTCTTCCTTGGTCAGCAGATCACGGGGCTTCGCAGAGGCCGTGAGTTTGTGGCAGGAGTGGCCTCCAGTGCTGTGGGGCCTGCTTGGCCTCCTCTATGTCCACCCTTTCTGCTCCATGCTGGACACTTGCTAGGTGCACCTGCTTATGGTCAGGTGGGCTAAGGAGCACCCAGTTTGACAAACAGCTGGGTTTCAAGGTCAACCCACCGTCCCACAGTAGCAAATAAATACAGCATATCGTGTAATTTAAAATTTTATTCATTATTTATTTTTTTAAAAAGATTTTATTTATTTATTTGGGAGAGAGAAAGAGAGAGAGCACATGAGAGGGGGAAGGGTCAGAGAGAGAAGCAGACTCCCCGCCGAGCAGGGAGCCCGATGCGGGACTCGATCCTGGGACTCCAGGATCATGACCTGAGCCGAAGGCAGTCGCTTAACCAACCGAGCTGCCCAGGCGCCCCATAAATTAAAATTTTAGATAAGGGGCGCCTGGCTGGCTCAGTTGGTAGAATTTCGACTCTTGATCTCGAGTTGTGAGTTCGAGCTCCTCGCTGGGGGTAGCGTTTACTTAAAAGAGATTTAGACGAACGACGAGTAATTTTTAGTGTAAGTGTATCCCTAATACTGCACGGACCGTACTTACACTAAAAGTTATTTGTTGTTTATCTGAAAGTCGAATTAAACTGGGTGTCCTGGGGCGCCTGGGTGGCTCAGTCGGTTAAGCGTCTGCCTTCCGCTCAGGTCATGATCCCAGGGTCCTGGGATCGAGCCCCACATCGGGGTCCCTGCTCAGTGGGGAGTCTGCTTCTCCCTCTGCTAGTCCTCCTGCTTGTGCTCTCTCTCTAATAAATAAATAAAATCTTTAAAAAAACAAAAACAAAAACAAAAAACTGGGTGTCCTGTATTTCATCCGGCGACCCCCATGGGTTGCGTGTGCAGTCCTGCCTGAGGACAGCACGAAGCCAGGACACCCAGATGTCACTGGCGATCCCGCGGGGTCGCCCAGCAGCGCAGGATCACGGGTCTCACCGGGTCACCCACGCAGGGGAGCGCCTGCCCTAGAACCCAGGGGCAGACCCTGATTGGCTGAGCTTGGGTCACGTGCCCACTCCCTAAAGCCAATCACCTTGCCAGAGGGGGCGAGGCGCCCTGATTGGCCCAGCCCGGGTCATGTGACCGGAGGGCGGTGTGGCGGCCCGCGTGGCCCAGTGCGTGCGGGTCGGGTGGGCGCGGTGGGTGATGCTGGGTCCCAGGCCGCAGGGCGGTTCTTCCCGCGGCCGGAGGGCCTTCCAGCCTGCGGAGTAGTGGCCTTGGGCAGCCTCGGAGGGCTTTGGGTGTCCGAGGCCCGCGGGCTGGGGGGCGTCGTTTCCCTCTGTGTCCAGGGGCTGGTGCGGAGGCCCCGGGCAGACGTGGTCCCTGCGCGGAACGCTGCCTGGCGGGGGGCTCGTGTCTCCTAACTGGGTCGCCCGAAGAGGGGAGCCCCAGCGGCCGGGGTGCCTCCCCCGGGATCAGAGGGGGTGGCCGAAGGGCTCGGTGCTGAAAAATACAATTACCCTGTCAGTGCAGAGTCTCCCGACACTCGGCCTGCTCGCTGCCGGCCCCCAAGTCTGTTTCTTATAAGTGAAAACAGATTTCCTGACAAGGGGCAAGATCTTAAACTTGTTCAAAGGCTCCCAAATAAAAAGGGTGGTTTTAACTTTCCCCTCTCAGCAAACCAAATTGTGAGGAGGCCCCTACACCATTCCATCGCTGCGGGAAGGGTTCGGGTTGAGCTCACCCCCACCGCCATCTGGAGCGCTTCTTCTCAGTGGAGCCCCAGCCCCAGCCCCCACCCCCAGGCTGGGCCAGAGCAGCTTTCCTCCAGGCCTCGGGGCCAGCCTGCCCCAGGGTCAAGGACCCAGGCCTAGAGGTGGTTTTCTGTCGCATTGTTTTCTAAGGTGATGCGGGTGGAAGGTGGTGCCCACCCGCCAACCTCTCCTGCTTTCCTCCGAAAGCTGCTTCAGCTTGAATTTTCTTCTTTGGATTAAACCAGTTAAAGGAAGCAGCTGAGATGCCCCTAGAAGTACTTTCTGCCACGGGCTGGGTTTCCTGGGAGGGGAGCAAGACTGCTCCCTTCCTTGGGCTCCTTGACCTGGACTTCCTGGCCTGCAGCTGCTCTGTACTGACGAGGGCCCTGTCTGGCGGCCTCCAGCACAGCTTCCGTGCTGGCCTTCCGTCCTGCGGGGCTCTGAGCGCCTGGAAGGTGGGGACTTCCTGGAATCCCCTCAGCTCTGCATCCGTACCTGGCAGAGGGCCCAGCACACAGTGGGTCTTCAGCATGTACTTGTGGAAATGACAGACAGACGGATGGCTGAGATGCAAACAAGTTGTGTTCCTGCTGGGAGCAGATCACATCTGCAAGGACTAAGAAATCCCTTTCCTGATGGGCGGGACG
Organism: Phoca vitulina; assembly: GCF_004348235.1. Classification (NCBI taxonomy): domain Eukaryota; kingdom Metazoa; phylum Chordata; class Mammalia; order Carnivora; family Phocidae; genus Phoca; species Phoca vitulina. The sequence goes on along the minus strand of NW_022589744.1, from coordinate 15,852,558 downwards.
GCTGCTTCCACGATGCTTGCGGTATATGGGAGGCGTTGGCAGCTTCCCCGCCAGCCCTGGCTATCTGCAGCGGCCGTCCCTCTCCCCTGAGGGAGACAGGACTGGTGAAGGTTTTCTCTGAACCGTAGGCATTGGCCCGGGACGCCTAGGGTGCCGGGTCAGCCCTGGGCCTCTTCTCTCTGTGGACAGGTGCAGTCTGCCTTGGGAGCCCTGCGAAATCAGACAGCCCCGCCCATGGGAGGGGATCCTCCCCCCCCCCCCCCCCCGCCCCGACTGAAGTTAGGCCAGCCCGTGGCGGAGAGCACCTGAAAACTCAGTCTAGGCCAGAGAAGGCGGATGATGTCGGGGGACTGCGGAACCTGAGAAGACACAATTTTCCAAGTTGGCGTGCTCGTTACAAGCCCTTCCTGGGGCTCCGGGCAGCGCTCGGTCGGCTCACCTCCTCCGAGGCAGGAACGGGGCAAGCCTTTGGGCGCAGCGATGACTGCTGCTTTGGTTGGGGGGGCCTCTCCCCTGCCCTCAGGCCTGGAGTCGAAGGGCGTCTGAGCCCCCGAAGGGCTGTAAGTGCCGGAGAGCTCGGGCCACAGACTCCATCCCCTCAGGACCGCACCAAACACAGAGTGGGGTGCTTACAGGCCACCTGTCCCCTTCTTGCCTGAACGGCGCCCTCGCAGGACTCCCAAGCCCGTGCGCTGAGGGTGGGAGGTTCTGCAGAGCCGGGTGTCAGGACTGCAGTGGGTCAGGGATCCCAACAGCGCCCAGGGCCGGCCCCTCCCCCACAACCCAGTTACAGCCTCTATGGTTCCCATGTCCTGGCCAGACTGGAGGGAAGGAGGGCCCAGGAGGGGCGTCCCAGGGCTGTCCATAGGGCCCACAGTCACCCCATCCATCCGAATCCTCCCCGGGGTCTGGTCCCTAGTAGATCTGTTGGAGACTCTCTCCCGGGGGCTGGACGCAGGGGCAGTGTCAGTGCTCCTGACGGGGCAAATCCCAGCAGCTGGGGCCTAGTACTGGGCGGCCAGTACGGGCGAGAGGGGCGTTGACACCTCCTACCCCAGCTTCTACCCAGAACCCTCCTCACCGGAGGCGTCTCTGCTCACCTGGCCTTGCTCTCAGTCCTCTTGCTCCGGTCCTGTTGGTCTCAGAGCATTTGCCCCAGGGGCCCCCACGCTCCTGTCATTTCAGGGCTGGGCAGGGAGCTGCACGGGAGCCATGGCATCCCAGGCTAGGGTGGAGAGGGGGAGGCATGTCTCGTGGCTTTGGGACCCCCCCCAGGCCTCCTCCTTCACACAGGGGCGGCAGGAGGGTGCATACCTGACGCTTAGGAGGCTCTGTGATCATTTGTCAGAGAAGGGGGTGTAGCCCCCTATGTGCTCCCCAGGGAAGCCCCTGTCAATCCCTGGACCGAGCCCCTGGGGCGGCTGTGAGGACCCTTGGTGGAGTTGCTGGGGCACCTCCCTGGGCCCCGAGGGATCGCCAGGTCGGGGAGAGCGGGGCCCCTGAACTGGACGGGGGTGGAATCTGGCTCCAGTGCATCCAGCCTGGGGCCAGGCGTGTGTCCCCACACTCCCACCTGGGGCAGTGGTGTGGGGCCCAGAGAAAGGGCCCTGTGTGCGTGCGCCTCCAGAAGTCCCTTATGCCACCTCTTGTGAACTTCACCTTCATCTCGTCACATTCTCATCGGCGGCAAGAGGCAGGGACCCTGCTTTACAGCAGTGGACTCTGAGGCCTGGGATGCAGCTAGGAAGAGCCAGGCTGCACCCCACCTGCCGCCTCGCCCCACCTGCCTCCCATTGTCCTCTCCGGGGGCCTCCGGCACCCCCACCAATGGCACTCGGGCCCCAGGTGGGCACCGAGAAGATTCATTTAGTGACCTCCCGGCCCGTCTGCCTGGGGCAGCCCTGCCTCCATCACTGTCCCGGGTTTGAGTGGGCGACCTGGGTCAGGTGCCTAGAGAAAGGTGCAGGAAGGTGGCTCTTAGAGGAGAAACAGCTTTGGAGGGTGCTGGCTTTCACCGGGACCCCTGGGAAATGGGACGGGGTGATGGCCAGGGGGCTGGGGATGTGGAGAGTGGAGGTCGGGACCCCTGGGGTCCTGGCAGGAGGCAAGGGAGTCTTTCGGGGTCACTCTCCTTGGCGCCACCTCTGTCCACTTCCTCAGCTGGCACCCAGGGGCCCCCGAGGCAGGTCGCTCCTTGCTGCTCACAGCTGCACAGATTCAGGAGGCCGTTAGGGGCCCTTCCGGCCAGTGGCCCTTGGCTGGCTGAGTGCCCAGATGCCCGTTCGCTGGCGGGGCCGCGGAGCTGACCTCTCACCTGTCCCCGGCCTGGGTCTGAGGCGGGCTCCCACCCAGCCCCAGGCTGGGGCATAAACAATTAAAGTCCCTCGTCCCCCGATTGGTTTGTGGTATTAAAAACGAATGGCGACCAGCCGGGTTGTCATTTCTACCTGATAAAACATCACTTGTATCGATCTCGCTCGCCCAATGCCATCATTTATCTTGCCTCGCGTTTCACATAATGGCTCGTTTGTCTTGATCAAAGTGTAGTCCTGCATGTTTAACCCTTGTGGCTCCGCTCGTGTCCACCCCCTTCCCTCACCTGGGCCCTGTTCTGGGGGGTGGGAGGTTCTAGAAGGCAGGGGCCACCCTGAGTGAAGATGGGAAGCAGGAGGGGGCAGGGAGGCACTGGAGGGGGAAGGGATGGGAGCAGGTGCGGCTCCTGGGGGCTCACCCAGTCCTGCTTTGGCCCCGCCTTGCGGTGTCCCTGTAGTCACCAACCTCCCAGGTCACCTCACCTGCCCACGTTCCTGGGCCCCTGGTCACCCCCTTCCCCTCCCCTGTGTTCCCACCCTCAGCCCCCCTGGCTCTCTGGCCCCCACCCCAGGCCCTTAGAGCTGCTCTCTGGGCGCCAGCGCCTTCCCCGGGTGCCGGCCGGGCCCCTCACCCTGGCCCAGGGGCTGCAGCGGGAGTGGTCTCAGTGGGCGTGTGGACCCTCTGCCTGGAGCCTTGGCTGCATCCTTGTGTGCGGCAGACAGTGTGACAGTGCAGATGCCACCCCGATCGGGCCTCTGCCACACTCTAGCTCCAGCATCGGGCCCCTGTGCCTCTTGGCCACCGGCGGTGTCCTCACCTCCTTTCTGCCCGCCCTGCCCTGTTCTTCCTGCAGGACAGCCCAGGTGTCGCCTCCTCCGGGAAGCCCTCACGGGCTGTTCCTCACGGTGTCCCTGATGTCCCTGTCAGTCTGGCTGCATCAGGGAGCCCCGGGCTGGAGCTAGCAGGCCTGGCTCAGCCCTAGCATCCAGCGGAGTTCCACGGGGGACTCTTCTGATGTCCTTTCCCGGCTGCCTCTCTCGGGGTGCCCCAGCGTCTAAAAGGCTGCTCTGGTGTCCCCCCCCATGGCTGGCTGCGGTTGGCACCAGTGTCAGGGGAATGGAGGCCTCGAACCCATGACGGGCGGCAGGAGCTTTCCCACCCGGCCATTGGGCGGTCATTGCTGCCCTTTCTGTGCCTTGTCACCCACCCCACCCTGGCCCCGCCCCAGGACTTCCGCTGTGACCGCTGGTGCCCACTGTGCCCCGCCCTGCCAGGCAGGCCTTGGTGTGAGCAGGAGGCGGCCTGGTTGCACATCCCGGCTCAAGGACCCCAGAAGCCCAAGGCAGTGGCCCCAGACCTTCGTCCCCTCCCTGGCCCCGGTCCCCTGGATTCTGGCCTTGAACACAACTAACGTGTGGAAGCCCCTGAGGCTGGGGTCTCCGGAGCCTCTGGCCTTGCCCCGGCCCCTCCTCCCCGGCCCACCGAAGGTCCCTGAGCCAGACACCTAGGTTAGCAGGCTCTCCTTCCCTCGGAGCTGCTACTCCTGTCATATCAAGTCCCACAGCTCAGCCTGGCCCCCAAGGCCTCCTCTGGGCCCACTCTGTCCCTCCCTGCCTCAGCCCTTGGGTCGTTTGGACCGTGGGCCACCAAGGCTGGAACCCCACCAATTCACCTCTGCTGATTCATGGACTGAGTCCAAGGGCAAAGTTTTTTCGCCTTCAGGCATGGCTGAATCCAGGCGCTCAGACTATTCAGTCAGGGTGCGTTCAAAGCAGATGTGTGCCCCGACTGTACACAGCCCCAGGCCTCCTGCTCAGGCACCCCGTTCTAATCATCCTCGCTTGGTGGGCTCAGAACCGCTGCAGGAAGAGCTGCTTGCCCTTCCATCCTGTCTCCGTGCTCAGGGCCCTGTCCCCTCTGCTCTCTCTGGCCAGGTCGGTCCCGCGGAGGAAATGAGAAAGGGGAGTGGGGTGTCAGCAGAGCTGGCTGAGGGCAGCCCCAGGGTGGGTTGGGGGTTTTGTGTGTGTATATGCACAGGTGTGAACAGCCCACAGCTCCTTACACGCCCGCGGCGGGGTACGTGTTTGTCACAGCCCCACTCCCCACATTTACCTTGCCTTGCACACCTGCCCCAATCTGAGTCCCCTTACTGGGGTCTGTAATCCCAGCTGGGACCTCCCTCCCCAGGGACCCTGGAGGTGGAGGGAAAATGGAGTGCCTCCTCCCTGGCTAGGTGGTGGGGTTCTGGAAAGACCTCGGGCCTGCAGCCTCACTGGGCACGGCTCTCTCTAGCTAAGGGCTTGTTGGGGTGGCTTCCCAGTCCCTCGATGTACCCGCTTCCTGACACCCTCCAGCCTTGGGGGTTCAGCTCTCCATCAACAATCTGGAGCATTGTTTGTTTGTTACCCCTACACAGGCTATCAGCTGAGAAGATGTTTGTTGAATGAATAAATTCCTGCTCTGCTTGAGGAGGGTGTTTGCCGTCTGGTCTGCCCAGACCCCTCCCCTCGCTGGCACTTTGGGGACCACCTTCCCCTCCCCTTGTGCCTGTGCCTTGCGGGGGCTAACCTTCCCCTCCTCTCCTCCAGGAGCACCTGCCCTGGCCACGTGGACGTCTGACTCACCTCCGGTGAGATGTGTAAAAAAAGGGACCCTCATCTTGAGAGGTCTTGAAGGCCAAAGCCACCCCAAGCCCATTCTGGTCTCACAGTCCCCTCACGCATGTGAGGCCCCGAGCCCTGAGGGGCTCCCCTCTGGCTGACTTGGGGGGCAGACCTGGCCCGGAGGCGGGCACGTCGCTGAGACCCCCCCCAAGACGCCATGGCCTCCGGGAGTCACCGCTGACGTGCACACGGACACCAAGGCACAGCAGGGTTCCGGACCACTGCCCACATGTACAATAGTTCATATATTTATTCTTAAGCAAGTTATCAATAAAAAATTTAATACTAAAATGCCTTTACATAGAGTTTGCTGTTCATAAAACCTTTGTGTTTTTTTTTGTTTGTTTGTTTTTAGTGTTTACATTGAAAAAAAAAAATCCAACCATCCTCTTAGTTTACACATTTACAAGAGCTGAGCTCCGCCAGGTCTAACCGCGGTCGGGGGGGGCCGCACCGCCCACACGCACGGGTCGAGGGACGGAGGGGAGAGAGTCAGTGCGAGGGCCAAGGGAAGGGTCTTTTCCTTCGCTCAGGGCCTGGGCTTGAAAAGAGCCTTACGCTCTAACTTTTGTGGCTGGGCTGTCCCCACTCAGCGCCTGGGCACCCGGCGCGTCTTCTCCACTCTGCTTGTCCAGCCGCGAGCAGGCCCTCGGGCGCCGCCTCCCGGGTGATCGCCAGGACTGAAATATTGCACTCGTGCCGAGACAAAGGGGAGAACGGGTTGGGAGAGGTAAGCTGGGGTGCAGGGGACCCCCTCCCTGCCCCTGTACTTCCCATGGAGCCAGGAGCAGGAGGTGGGGCCGGGGTGGTTTCCCGGCTGGAAAGGAAGGGCAGAGAGGGGCTAGGTTGGGGTGCCGGGCACCCGCCGACATCCCACATTTCCCGGGGACCTGGGCTGCAGGTCTGTGGTCACACAAAAACTCGTCCTAAGGAACAGTGACTAACTTGGGGGTTTTCCTGGGGCTCCCAGGGGGTGTGGTGGCACGTGGGGACACATGGCCCTCCATGTTTCTGGGGCAAGGGCCGCTGGGCCATGGGTCTGCCTCGCCCTGTCTCTCTTGCCACAGGAGAAGTGAGGGGGTGACAAATACTCTGAGGCTCCCAGGGTGGTGCCGAGGGTCTGGGTGCAGGGGTGAATAGCCCCCTGAGGGCGTGGGTTCGGGCAGGCAGGAGGGACCCGAGCTGGCCCCACACCCCAAGCACTGGCCTGCCCGCCAGGCCACCTGCCCTGCCCAGTGGCCACAGAAAAGGCCCTGGAACCTCCACATGAGTTGGTGGGGGCTGGTCCCTTCCCTGCTCTGAGTGGAGGCTGGGCAAACTGGCCATCACAACGGAAATCAGAAATACCTTGGAATATTCAGGAAATAAAATCAAAACATCACTTTTTCGTATCGATACTTTAAAACATTTGTTCATATTTGTTTTGTTTTAAACCGAGGTAAGATACATATATGGCTGTCACAATCCCAGGCTGGGGGGACCGGCTGATCCTGGTTTTCATTTTAGCCTCTGGAAACCCTTCTCTCCCCAGGGACCCTCATCGTGACCTCCCCCACCCCACACCCCCGCTACACGTTTCCTCCTTCCTCTGTTTCCTCGTAGGTGGATCAAAAGGGAAGAAACAGCAGTGTGACTCCATCTGACGCGGTCCCGCGATCAGCGCAGGGACCGAGGGTCCCGTCCACCCGCCGTGACCGCCCCCACCCCCAGCTGCTTCTGCTCACAGACGCCCCTGTCAGAACTCAGCTAGGCTGAGCAAAACAGTGCATTTTCAACGAAAACCCCCAGAACGAAACCTACACACACACACACGCACACACACGCACGCACGCACACGCATGCACATACACCCTCGTCACGCGTGTGGGGAAAAAATCCTTTTCCACTATTTTTTTCCATAAAACTTCCCGCAGAAATACAGTATTTACAGAGAGAAATAAATAGACAGCACACCTGATTTCTGCTTTCCCTGGTGGGAGACAGTCGGAGGTACTAGGGAAAATATGGCTTGGATTCTAATCTCTCGGGAACCGCCGATGGGGACGCGGAGCGCGGGGCCAGGCGGCAGAGGCTGGCGGACCTTCCGAAGGGGCCCGGCGCCCGCACCAGGAGCGCCCGCTCCCCAGGGAAAGGAATGCGAAGCCTGGGCCTTGCCTGCCTGGGTTTGCGTCTTTGCTGACTCGCTGCTTGCTCCCAGCCGTTCCCTCGGCTCGGCCAGGCTCAGCACAGGATGGGCGCTCCATCGGCCGCCACCAGGCGCCCCGTGGTGGGGTCATAGGTGCCCGCCAGGTAGTAGAGGTCCCGCCGGTCCTGGCACTTCCGGCTCCGCGTCATCTGCTCGTACTGCTCTCGCCCCACCACCTGGCACTTGTGGGAGATGGTCTGCACGTCGTTCTCGTCCTCGTGGCAGGACTGGTACAGCGCATTCTGGGGGGGGGGGGACAGGAGCTGGGCCGGGGCCTTGGCAGGGAAGCCGCACCCAGTCTGGGACGGGCCTCTCCGTCCTGGGAGGGTCACTTGGATCAGCCTTGGAACCGTGGACCCCCCGGGTCCTGACAGGGTCCGAGAAATGCTCCTTTCTGCACCATCTGCAAACTCGGGTTCTCCCCGCGGAAGAGCAGACAGGGTGCTGGAGGCCTTCTCTGTGTGGGGTGTGCATTGAGGGGCAGGGCGGGGCTGCTGTGGATGGGGGGCTCGGTGCCGGTGAAACCACCCTGCTTTCACACGGAGCCATGGGGGTGCAGCCGGGGAGGGACCCGGTGACCTGTCTCCAGAGCCTCAGCCCTCAGCTGGGGGGCCTCCAGGTGTGGGGGACGGGGAGGGGGCCTCCACGGATGGGACTACTCGTCTTGTTTTGGCTGCCATCCCTGCTACCCCTGGTGTCCTGCCCCCACCTCCCCACGGCCCCCCACCCGTCCCAGGTCCCCCACTTCCCCCACCACCCCCAGGCACCCCACCTCCCCCAGGTCCCCCACTTCCTCCCACCTGCCCCAGGCCCCCCACTTTCCCCCACCACCCCCAGTTCCCCACCTCCCCCAGGCTCCCCACCTCCCCCAGGTCCCCGCACCTGCCCTAGGTCCCCCACCTCCCCCAGGCTCCCCACCCCCCCCAGGCCCCTCACCTGCCCCAGGTCCCCCACTTCCCCCCACCTGCCCCAGGTCCCCCACCCATCCCAGGCCCCCCACGGGCCACAGGCCCCCCGCCACCCACACTACCTCAGCCCTCACCTTCCCGTCGCTCTGCCGCTTCCCCAGCTTGGTCTCCTCCGGGTGGTAGAACCACTTGACCTTCACCACCATGTTGCTGCCCCACGACTCCCACATGCTCTCAATGCGGCCGATGTAGGGCAGGTTGGGCCGCCCAGCCGACAGGAAGACGGCACAGTCCCCGATGCGCAGCGTCTCCTTGCCCCGGACGATGGCCTTGTAGAACAGCTTCCTGGCTTTCCCCTTCATGCCCCGCCTCTGCAAGGGAGACAGCCAGAGGCAGAGGGCAATGAGGGGGCCCGGGGGTCTTGGGGGCAGGCGGCAGCCGGGAGGTGCAGGAGAGAGAATGACACAGAGGGAGGGACGGAGGGACGGAGGAGGGACAGATGGCACCTCTCATGTGCAAGCATGCGGGCTGGACAGGGCGCCCCAGTGCGGGAGGGGGGCCACACCGGCACCTGCCCTGCACGCTGGGTCGCGACCTCAACGTCACCACCAACTGAGAAGGAACGTGGGACCTGGAGGTTGGGAGGGGAAGCAGCCACGAGCTGTCCAGCGCGGTGTGGCTCCCGGGGGCAGAGAGCCGCGAACAACTGCGTGTCCGTCCCCGGAGCTCAGCGGGCAGCCCCCCCCGCAGCCCCCCCCACCCCCGAGCCGCCGCCGCACGGGAGACAAACCCCGGGTACCCGCCCCGCGGCCCCGCACAGGTGGAGGCCTCGGAGGGGACGCGGCGGCCGCGGCGATCTGCCTGGTCTCATCAGGCGGGAGCTTCCGTTCTTCCCAAAGTTTACTTTTTTTTTTTTAGTTGAAATGAAATAGAAAAACCTAAAGCAAGAAGAGGGAGAGGAGCAGGCGGCTCGCTCCGGGCCGGGAGGCGGGCGCACCTACCTGCGTGGGGTTCCCCGACCACGTCCAGAGCTGCCGGGCGGGCAGGAAGGCTGAGATCTTTGGCCGGTTCTCCACGGAGGGGAGTCGCTGCCTCCGCGGGAGCTCTTTGGCTTTGGAGAAGCTCAGAGCCTCCTTGCGCTTGAGCTTGGACTTGCCGCCACTGGGGCCCGAGCCCGCGCCCCCGCCGGCCCCCGCGGCCCTGGACAGGAAGCAGCGCTGGGCGTGCGCGTGGGGCCCGCCGGCCTTGGAGCGCAAGGCCTCGGGCTGGGCCAGGAGGGCGGGCACCGGGTGGGAGAGGCAGGTCTGCAGGAGCACGGCGGGGTCCTCGTCGTCCGAGCTGTAGGAAGAGCCCTCGTCGTCCGAGGTGCAGAGGCTGGAGGTGGACAGCGAGCCCGAGGACGACGAGGTGGAGGAGCCTGAGGAGGAGGACGACACGGACAGGCGGGCGAGGAAGCGGGAGGGCGCGCCGGGGGCCAGCCCGGGCCCGTCCTCCTCATCGTCCGAGTAGGAGCTGGGGCAGTCGCTGTCGCAGGGCAGTGGGAACTCGGCCTGGCCCGCGAACTTGCGCAGCGCCAGCCCCATGGGCAGGGGGTGCATGGGCGCCCGCCCCTTCCTGTCCTTGCCCACAAGGGCCGGGTGCGCGTAGCTGGGGCTGGGCAGGGGCCGCCCCAGCTTGGGCCCGGGGTCCTTGTCGCCCAAGAGCAGCGCCTTGCAGTTCTTGTTCTTGGGGGAGGTCACGCCCTCGTGGTCCAGCTTGACCAGGAACTCGCCGCCCGCCCGCCGCCGCGCTCCCTTCTCGGCCTCTGCGCGCTCGGCCTTCTTGGCCCGCAGCAGCCGGTGGGCGCCCCCGGGCAGGCCCGGCCCGGCCCCGCCGACGAAGGGGGCGTAGGCGCTGGCCAGGCTGCTGAAGGAGTCGGCGCGGAAGCCGTTGCCGAACACGGGCGCCGCCACGCTGTGCACGGGGAAGAGCGCCTCGCGGGCCCGCAGCTTCCTGGCGCTGCCGTTGAGCTGGAAGAGGTTCTGCAGCACGGCCGGGCCCTTGCCGCCCGCCGCCGCCGCCTTCCGCTTCGTCTGCGCCACGGCCGACCAGCTGAGCAGCGGGCTGCCCCGGCGGCCCAGGAAGTGGTCCGAGGCCCCCGCGGGGGGCTTGGCACCTGAGGTGAGGAGCTCCGCTTTGCCTAGGGGGGAGGCCAGGTGGAGTCAGAGCCCCCCCACACCCCGAGGGGCTCCCCCACCGGCGTCCTCCGCACTCCCGTGAGTACCGGCTTTGTCTTTGCTGACGGACTTCTTCCCGGGGGTCTTCGAGGCTTCAGGGCCGTCGTGCGCTTTGGGGGACAGGCTGGGGGCGGGGGCCTCGCCGGGCGGGGGGGCCTCGAAGGAAGCTTTCTTGGTCCTCCGGCAGCTGCTGGACACCAGCAGGGCGGGCGAGGGCTCGGTGCCTGCAGAGTGGACGCGCGGCCTCAGCACTGCAGCCCGGGGAGGCCCAGCCTGCCTCCAGGCCTGGGGGGCCCCGGGGCTCCCCGCCCTCCCCACCTGGCCCCGGGGCTCACACTGGATTTTGAAGTCCGGAGGCAGCAGTCTGATGTTGGAGATGGCGATATGGCCGGTGTCGCCGTCATCAAACTCCACGACCACAGAGTCCAGGTCCTCCTCCTCGTCGCTGCAGGTACCTGGGGATGAGGCTCACCTGAGCACCGGGCCCCCTCTCCGGGTCTGTGCGGTTCTCCGCGACCGCCAGGTGGCCGGGACAGGAGGACGACGGGATGGGCTCCTGGCGCCTCACAAATGACATCGGGACAACTCTGCCCCTGATCACGTCCGACCTCGGAGCTGCCACAGCCGCTGGGGAAACGGACAGCCTCCCCCTCTGCCTCCTGCGGCTCGGCTGGAACAGCTGCCCCATGTCTGCCGTCCGTCACCCCCACCCTGGGCCCACACACAGGGACTCAGGGCCCTGGCCTCCCCCCAGCCTCCCCCCCACTCACCCCCCTGCCTGGGGGGCAGTCAGGAGGATTCACCCAGGGGGCCCCACGTTACCAGTTCACGAGCCCCACCGCTGGGGCTTTGGGCCCCTTCCCTGCTGGGCCACGTGGACAGCCAGAGCCGCCCACACTGTCCCCACCCCGTGCACCCCCTCGTCTTCTCCCGGTGCCCAGGGAGCTGGCCCCATCGCCGGCTCTGTCTGCGGGGGGCCCTCCCACCTGCAGCGTTGCCCGAGGGGGCTGCAGGCGGCCTCGACGGGAGCGGGGCTCACCTCGGACCACGCTGCCTGGATACAGACAACGGGACTTCTGGCTCCAGTAGGCGCAAACCCTCGTGCCTGGTGGGAGGTAGCGGCTGGACTGCGGCCGGACATCCAGAACCTGCGGGACCGGCAGGGACGGGAGGCGGGCTGAGTGGGCAGGCGGGGGGGAGGGAGGCCCAGGGCGGCGGGCCGCACGGGCGCCCCTGCACTCACGGCCTCCTGCAGCAGCTGCTCCAGAGAGTAGATCCTCTGCCGGTTGCCTCTCTCCCCCTCAATGACAATGCTGTAGCTGGGGGGCAAGGCGGAGCATGAGGGCCCTGGTGTCCCCGGCCGCCCCCGCCCCCCGCCTCGGCCCGGGCCTCACATGTCGGGGGGCTGCAGGGTCCTGACGCTGCCCGCGTACAGCAGACTGTCCTCCTTGGGAATGAGCACGGGCAGCCCGTCCTGCAGGTCCTCCTTGTGGATGGTGCACGAGCGCGCTGAGGGGACAGGGTGTCAGCGCCGGCCCCGCCCCGGCCCCGCCCCCGGGCACCCAGGGCCACGCCCAGGGCCGCTCACCCAGGGCTGCGCTCTGCTCCGCGCTCAGAGGCCGGCTGGCCGCTCTGGGCTCCTCCTCTTCTTCCTCCTCTTCCTCAAAGCTGCCGTTGTCGTCAAACGCAAAATCGTCCTCCACAGCAAAGCTCTCCAGCAGCCGACTCACGGCCCGGCCCTTGCCCTGGGGGGCCAGAGGGGTCAACTCCCTCTGGAGGTGGGGGTGGGAGAGGTCTGCGCCCTGGCCGGGCGCCCGGGGGGTAGGGACGCTACCTGCTTGCCGACAGCCTTGCTTTTCACCTTGCCCACCTTCCTGCCCTTCCCCAGGATGGCCTTGGCGTTGCGTGGTGACAGGGCGATGGACAGGGCCCCGTTCTTCCGCTGTTAGGGGCGGGTGGGAAGGAACCGAGGTCAGGGTGGCACCAGCCTCCCAGCTCACAGCCAGCCCAGGGTGTGGTGCACGCTGACCCCGAGTGTGACCTGAGTGTGAGTCCAGGGGTGTGATGCACACTGACCCCGAGTGCGACCCAAGTGTGAGTCCAGGAGTGGGACACGCTGACCCCAAGTGTGAGTCCAGGGGTGTGGTGTGCACTGACCCGGGGGAGGCCATAATGAGCAGGGAGAGAGGGTGGGGTGAGGGCTCCTTTGGCATCTGGTGCCCACCCGCCGAGCCCAAGAGGGCTCCATCAGGGTGCCCAGGAGCCCGCGGCGCCCGCTGACCCTCACCCGCAGTCCCGGCTGGAGGATTGTGCTCTTGCGTGTGGCTCTTTTGAGACGCTCGCTGGCCAGCTTGCTGCCCTCCTCACGGCAGGTGAAGGCCCGGGCGGGGCTGAAGAGGGTGTCCCTGCTGGGGGTGGCCCCCGGGTCTGCCCGCAGGCTGCCTTTGGCCTTGCCCTTGGCTTTCTTTTTGCCTGGTGCGCCTGGGGGCCTGCGCCCTGGGGCCCGCTCCAGCTTGGTGCCCACCTTGGCCTTCACCGTGCGCCTCTTGACCTTGACCTCGCTCTCTGGGCTGGACAGGCGGCAGGCCCCTGTGGGGGGAAGGCGGCTGTCACAGGGGTCCCGATGCTGGGACCCCCACCAGCTGGCTGACCCCTGGCCCACCCTTGCCTTCGGGTTACCTAGCAAGCCCTGCCTCTCCTTCTTCTTCTTGGCCTTCTGGTTGGCCTCCATCTTGACCACGGAAGAGGGTGAGGGCCCCAGCATGGCCACGCTGGCCCCCGCACGCAGCACCAGCCCGGGCTCCTTGGGGGGGGGCCTCTGTCCCCAAGAACCTTCCGCAGTTCTCACTGTCATAGCCACTGCCTGGGGGAGGCAGAGGGTCCAGATGGAGGAGCACCATGCCGGGGCGGGGCTGGGGGAGCCGATCGTCCGTGCACACGTGGTATGCTGGGGGGCCCCGTCACTGTTGCCCTTGGGGCTACTTTAGGGGTCAGGCACCTGGGCCAAGCGTCCAGGATGGGGAGGGGAGGGGCCCCTCTCTGATCTTCCTCTCCTTGCCTATTTTCCTTTCTTGTGCCCTGGGCAGTGGGGCGTCCGCCTTCGGGCCTGGGGATCCCCCTCCCCAGGACAGCCCCTTCCCCTTACTGCCCTCCTGCTTCCTGCTTCCTCTTCCCCTCCCTTTGTTCTTTCTCAGGCGAGAACTTGGTGGGGGTGGGCAAGGCCTGGCGGGGAGGAAGCATCTATTTTCCCAGGCGCCTGTTTCTGGACATGTGGGTTTGCTGGGGGCCAGATAACCCTCCAGGTCAGGCCGGCCGGACACTGCAGGAAAGCAGCCTACAGCGGGCAGAAGGGCTATTCTTAGCCCCCCTTCCAGGATGTGTCCAGGGGCCCCTTTCCCCGTGGCCCTGCAGAGAGCCACTGGGCTCAGCCGTGGGGCGGGGGCTCCTTCCCCAGCGGCTGCAGTGGGTCTGGCGCCCTCCAGGAGCCCTGACCTGGCTCTGATGGCCGTCTCAGCCCGTCGGCCCTCTCCCCCAGACCCCGAGGGACCGCAGCTGAGGTCCTGGCTGGGGCGCTCACACCACCCACTTGCCTGCCTCCTGCACTGCGGCCACCGCTGCCTGGCCCGGGAACTTGGGCGTCTCCCTGCTGGCGCCGCCGTCCTCCGGCTGTGCGTGCCGGGCTGCCCCAGGCACCTTGGTGCCCTTGGCTCGGGACAGCTTCTTCCGGATGCGTCCCCCCGGAGCGGGCTCCTTCCGCCTGAAGGGGCTGAGGCCAGCAGGCAGCCCCTTGCTCTTGACCTTCGGCTTCAGCTGGGCCACCTTGTGGGCCACAGCGGACGCCAGCTCGCCCTGCCCACTGCTCTTCTTGCACCGAACCTTGTCCTGTAAACGAGCAGGCAGGAGCGGCAGTCATCAGGGCCCCCACCCCGAGCCACGGTCCTGCCGCCCTCAGCCTGCCCTCTGCCAACGTCGGCTCACAGCAGCCCCTCCTCGGGTCCTGTCCTCCGACGGGGCCAAGGGGGCGCCTGGCCCAGGACACAGGGCTTGCCCGCTGGAGCCTACCCGGTGCCCATCCCATCCCCCAGTCCTCAGCACCCCCAGACTGCCCACCTGACTCAGGCTCAGGGGAGGGAGACCACGGGCCCAGGGGTCTGCTCTGGGAGGGACGGGCGAAGTGGCAAGACGTTCAGCCCCGCCTCTCACCTGTCCCTCCCAGGACCCTGGAATGCGGGCCGGGGGGGCAGGAGGTGCCCCCTGCACCCAGAAGGAATGGTCTGTGGCAGTGTGAGAGAGCCCGCCTCCAGGGAGGCCGCCCACTACGCAAGGGGCTGCACCTGGCCCTGTGGACAGCACGGGCCCTCACTGCTGAAGAGTCTTTCTGGAACCCACAACAGCACGTGTTCTTTTTCTTTCTGCTGGAGCGTGCTGAGGCAGGGGGCCCATCACCAGCCCCAGCCACGCCTGCGGGTTTGCGGGCCGGCCTCTGCCCTGGGCCACCTGGAGCTCCCCGGGCCTCAGTTTCCTCATCTGAGCAGGGGGATCCCAGCTGGGGGCTGGCACGGGGCAGGTGCGTGGCCTGCTGCGGTCTGCCTGACACCCCGTACCCCCGAGCCCCCGAGCCTGGGGCCAGGCTGCCGCAGTGCTCACCACAGAGGCCGGCTGCAGGCCCACATACACGCCGGACTCCAGCCGGTTCCGCTTCTTCGGGGGCTCGTCCCCGCCCCGCAGCTCAGCACACAGCAGGCTCAGGCTGGACCGCACCGCCCTGGGGGCATGGGGTGCAGGTGGGCAGGGGCGAGATGCAAGCACACCTCGGCACCTTGGCCCCGTCCCCCCCACGGGCCCTGTGGTGGCAGCCAAGAGACCCCGCCCCCTGCCCCCCTGCAGGCTCTGCTTCTTCCTGGACAAAGCTGTCTTCCTGTGCCAGGCCCCTCAGCACATGCATGGCTGCTGGGTGGCCCAGGGCGGCCAAGCCAGTGCTGAGCCCCCCACCCCCCTCCCCGCCCGGCACCTGCTTCCCAGACAGGGCCTCTGCTCGCTAACCGGGGAGGGGCAGCCCAAAGCTCAGGAGCCAGGGCTCTGTGGCCAGCTGGACCACTATGTGACCGAGCTGTGGCCTCAGTCTTCACACCTGGAAAATGCGGACGGTAACTACTGTGGCTCCCTGCAAAGCTGGGGTGGGGCCACATGGGTCCCAGACCTGGCCCTTGGTGAGTGCCAAGGCCAGCTGCCCCAGAGTTAGGAACAAAGAGGGTGCTAGAAAGGCTCCTGAGAGCTGGGTCCCCTCCCTCTTGCCCTGCCACTGCCAGGAAGAGGACAGGGTCCAGTGGCCAGAGAAACTCATGTCCAGGCTCAGCCCCCCAGCCTCCAGGAACCCCAACTGCTGGGCTCACACCCCGACCTTAATTCCAGGTCTAGAGAGAGGGAACCCTGCACTCCACGGCCCATGTCCCAGACAGGACCCGGAAAGCTGCTGACACCAAGTCTCAGCGTCCCCGTGCCCCACAGGTTGGGGCCGGGAGCTTGACTGCCTGTGCGGCTGGGCCTGTCCCCCGCCCCACCCCCACTCACATGGTGTTCATGCAAACGAGTCACAGATGGAGGCTGAGGGCCCCCGCTTTGGGGGGGCCCAGAGAGGCGGTCAGGCGGGAAGCTGGCTACGCAGGGACGCTGCCCACCCTCCGCTCTCACCCTGACCTTCCACTTCCTGCCCGGTCCCCACTGCCAGGCAAGGCCCCACAGCGGGTTGGAGAGAGGGTGGAAGCCCAAGATTCAGGCGGGAGCTCCAATCCTGGGGAAAGGAGGGTCTGGCCTCCCTGGCCTCCCTTGTCCTGATGCTGCTACCCTCTAGCCAGGGCCCGGCTTTGTGGGCCAGCCGATAAAGTGGCTGCGTGCAAGTAGCAGGATGGGGCTTCCAGGGCTGGGGGCTCGGGGCCATGTGGGCCCAGGGAAGCAGGGGGCGGCCTTGCCAGGGCTCCCCGACAGGGCCACTGGCCAGACCCTGGCCTCAGTGGGCTCCGCCTTGGCCAGTGGCCCCAACGGCCTTGGCTGGTTCGCAAAGGGAAACCCTGGGGGTCCCCTGCTGGGTGGCACCTGCACAGGGGGGCGGGACGGCTCGGGGAGGTCCCCAGCCAGGCGGCCGCGTCTGGCCACCGCCCACAGGCGGGGCGGACTCCCCCTCCCTGTAACCTTCTCTGCATTTGCTAATGTTTTGTGACATAAAGCCCTGAGATTAATTTTTTGCCTCTGTCTTAATTGAAGAAACCATTTAGTGCCGATTTAACTATTATTACCAAATCATCAGGATTGATGCACTGCGCACACGCGCTCGCCAATCACGCTTGCAGGAGCTCGTTGGATTTATGCAAATAGGTCTGCCGGGAGAGGCAATTTGTAGCCGAGAAGGACAATTATGCCCGGCCTGGGAGCGTGCCAACGAGTGCGCCGGGCGGGTAATGGATAATAACACGGCGCCGGCAGCGTGACCGACCAAGTCAGGCAGGGCAGACCGTGAGCCTGTTCCGAGGGGGCGAGGCCACGGCCAGGGGTGTGGACCTGGTGTGGCCACGCTCCAGGCCCGCCGTGGCTTCCGAGAGGAAACTGCGAGCATCAGGAAGGGGGCGTCTGCAGGGAGCTCTGTCCCCTGGACGCTCACCGTGCCTAGAGTTCTGGGAGGGAAGTGCTGGGTCTTTGGGGCAGCTGAGAAGGGGACGTCGGGGGGGGCGAGGGGCGCAGAGGGGGCCTTGAGGGCACCCCGGCCCCACCCCGGCCCGAGGCATCCTGTGGCGGCCCGCGCACCCAGGACTTACTTGACTTTCTTGCTGTCGCCCCTGGGGAGCTGGCCCCCAGGACGCAGAGTGGGCAGCAGGCTGGAGTACTTGCGCTTCCTCGGCCGGCCGGGCCCTCGCCGTGCAGGGCTGCGCGAGCTCTCCTCTCTCCTGGAGGCCACAGGGGGGGCGCCGTCAGAGGCTGGCGCCCACCCTGACTCCCCGACGAGGGTCCAGCAGAGGGCACGGGCTCTCGGAGGGCTGCAGGGGCGGGGCAGGCCCTCCCAAGGCCTGGCCTGGGGAGCTTGGCCCTCAGACGAGGGCTGGTTTCTCTGGGCAAGCCCCTCATCCTCCCACTGCGTCTGGGGGCCATCCCAGACCCCGGCTCCAGCCCAGCGTGGCACCCACGGGCGGCTCCCTGACCTTGAGGCGGTGGCCCTGGGCTGTACCCCCTGCCCCGGCGCCTGGGCCACGGGCACCTCCCCAGCCCTGGCGGCAGCACGGCCCGCCCGCCGCTGGCCCGGGCGTACTCGTGGTCATGCCTGCGTTGCAGGCGCACCAGCTCCCGCTGCTTCTCCTTGTAGCGCCGCTGCAGGTCCGCCAGCCGCACGCGCATCTCCACCTCCTGCGTGTCCAGCCGGTCGATGGCGGCCTTCAGGGGGCAGACCTGGTGGGCAGGGGCACAGGAGCCCGTGAGCCCGGCTCGGGCCCCACGATGGGGGCGGCCGGGGGGGTGCTCGGAGGTCCCCTGGGGTTATAGCCCTATAGGGGTGACCAGGGCCCCCCACTCACAGGCTTGGTCTTGGGGGTCCAGGTGTCCTTGCGCTGCAGGATCTGCATGCGGGGTGTGAGTGTGGGAGCCCTACAGGTGTCGGCAGCTGGGGGCTGGGCGGTGGTGGAGGGGCTGTCCAGGCCGGCGGCCTCCAGCAGGGACCAGGCTGAGGCCAGCGTGGCCAGGCGCCGCAGGTCGAACGCCAGAACGTCCTCTTCCTCTGCAGGGGACACGAGGGTCAGTGTGTGTGCAGGTGCCGGGCACATCCTGCCCCTCGGAGAGGCTCTTGATGTCAGCCTGCCTCTTTGTATGGCCCAGACCCTCCAGGCTGCCCAGCTCCCCAAAACACGAGGACCAAGGACCAGGGGGAGGTGGCTGGGAATGGCGAGATGGGCACGGGGGCAGGCACCCAGCACCCTGCCTCAGCTCCGGAGACGTGGAGGGGGAGCATCTCTCTTGGCTACTGTGGGCCAGGCCAGTTGGAATGGCACAGACCTACGGAAGAGCCTAAACAATTTCGGTGCTAAAGGAAGTGGCTTATTATGCTTCACACGAAAGCGCCCATGTGTTTGTGCCCCATGAACAGTGGGGTGAGATGAATGGCCCAGTGCAGGGTCAGAGCTGAGCCAGTGGAGGGCAGCATCCATCCAGGGGAGAGGCCTGGAGCCGAGACTCAGGACAGGGTAGGGTGGTGGCAGAGACGGGGAGTCAGGCCCACAGGGGCAGGCTGATCCCAGGAGGACCAGCCAGGAGGAGCCCCGTGTGGCCAGACGGGATGCCTGGGACGGAAGCGGTCAGTGGGCAGTGGTGATTTTCACAACGTCCCGCTCTGCCCTCCAAGAGGGCTGGGGAGCAGCAATACCCCAGTTGCAATGAGCACCCCTAACACCCTGAACTTGGCTTCTAATGCCATCCTCCCAGGACAGGAACCGGGCTCCTTGGAGAAACGGCTGGTTCCAGGGCAGGGGAGGCGTGTAGTGAGCCAGGAAGTGTCCGACAGGGACGGGGACACGTCGGTGCCCACGGGGGCCAGCTGAGGGGGCCCAATCTGACATAATTCCACCATCAAAGTAAACCGTGAGAGTGGCCGATGACAGCCGGTCGAAGAGAGCAAGACCCCACGAGTCACACAGACACCAACAGATAAATGCATGGGAGGATGCGTGAAGGGCGGGGACAACACCCTGCTTCACGCACTCCTCGTAAGATACTTGTTACGTGCACGGGGGAAGTGCCTGGCCACGGCCACGGCGCCGCAGGGAGAGCGAGCCTCAGCAACGGGACAGAGCAGCAAGGCAGGTGCTGGGAGCACAAAGCTCTGGACACCAGGTTAAGCTCTGGCTGGGCTGCGGGAGCTAGGGGGAGGCTGAGGGCCCCCCCAGCAGCCAGGGCAGGGCTATCCCGAAGCCCTGTTTCAGCTAGAAGTTCCACACGGTGTCCTATCTGTAGGGGTCACTGCGGTGGCCAAGTAGCTCCTCCGCGCCCCCCCCCACCCCTCAGACTGGGTGTGCCGAGACGCGTCCCACGGCTGAGCCTGGGGCAGGGCGGTGGGCACGGGGGGGATGGGCTGGGGAGGGCTCTTCTCGGCTTCCAGCAACACACTGCGTGCTTCTCTAGTCCCGGGGGCTGTGGAGAGAGAGGAGAACAGCCCCAGCCCATGCCTCAGGGGTATCTGCAACTCCGGGCCCTGGAAAGGCCTGGGCCGGGCCACCCAGACCAGCCACAGCTCTGCGAACACACACGAGGATGGAGGCTCAGGCTTCCCGCCACAGTCCTTCAGACAGGTGGGGGTTGGCAGGGCAGGGGTGAGGGTCAGCCAGCAGAGCGG
>NW_022589744.1:15831860-15832806 GCF_004348235.1 Phoca vitulina | reverse complement strand
GTTGCCTGGTTTCAGGCTCACTCAGGAGGAAGGGGGCAGCCACACTCCGGGAGGGACAGGGCCTGGACTTCCCAAAATTCCAGGGTGGATGGGAGGCTCAGGTGGCTCCTCCAAGAGCAGGAATGTTCTGGGTGCCTCAGGGCTGGGCCCCTGCGTGCAGGCCTCACCATCCAAGGCCAGACAGACACAGGGTCTGACTACCAATCCCCTTTCCTGCCCCCAGGCTCTGTCTGGGGCCCAAGTCCCTGCATCTGGTATGGAGGTCTGGGGGCCAGACAGCCTACCCGCCGAGTTCCCTCGACCTGAGCCCAGGTGGGGGCAGGCCACGTGTCCTGCAGCTGAGGCCTCCTGGGGGGGGCTAGTGAGGGTGACCATGAGCCAATGGCTTGGGTTTTGAGCCCCTGCCCCACCACAGCCCAGCTGCCAACCTGGCTACGTCCTTACCCCCACTTTCCAGGGGGCCCCTAGGGCCTTTTGCCAAACACCATGCCTGGCCTAGGGGGAGTTCAGGGGGTCCCTTCTGGGGAGGAGGGGGCAGGAGGCTCTGCTGTCCCTCTTGGCCCCTGCTTCCTGGGACATACTTCTCCCATTTTCACCCTCTGTGAATCTTCCTGCTCATCTGAGAATACAGCTGATCTCCTAATTCATTTCAGGCAAGGTGGTCACTGAGCTCATAGGGAATAGCTCTGGATCCGAGAGTGCGCAGACAAGCCAATTAACTGGGACAGAGGGGTGGGTGAGGGTCTGGGGGCTCCAGGAGGGGAGGGTGAGGGTCTGAGAGCAGCAGGAGGGGAGGGTGGGGGCCTGGGGACTCCAGGAGGGGAGGGTGGGGGCCTGGGGGCTCCAGGAGGGGACGGTGGGGGTCTGGGAGCTCCAGGAGGGGAGGGTGAGGGTCTGGGGGCTCCATGAGGGGAGGGTGAGGGTCTGGGAGCTCCTGGAGGGGAGG
>NW_022589744.1:15831114-15831460 GCF_004348235.1 Phoca vitulina | reverse complement strand
AGGGTGAGGGTCTGAGAGCAGCAGGAGGGGAGGGTGGGAGCCTGGGGACTCCAGGAGGGGAGGGTGGGGGCCTGGGGGCTCCAGGAGGGGAGGGTGGGGGCCTGGGGACTCCAGGAGGGGAGGGTGGGGGTCTGGGAGCTCCAGGAGGGGAGGGTGAGGGTCTGGGTGCTCCAGGAGGGGAGGGTGAGGGTCTGGTGGCTCCATGAGGGGAGGGTGAGGGTCTGGGAGCTCCTGGAGGGGAGGGTGAGGGTCTGGAGGCTCCTGGAGGGGAGGGTGAGGGTCTGGGAGCAGCAGGAGGGGAGGGTGGGGGCCTGGGGGCTCCAGGAGGGGAGGGTGAGGGTCTGGG
>NW_022589744.1:15827164-15831014 GCF_004348235.1 Phoca vitulina | reverse complement strand
GGGCTCCAGGAGGGGATGGTGAGGGTCTGGGGGCTCCAGGAGGGGAGGGTGGGGGTCTGGGGACTCCAGGAGGGGAGGGGGAGGGTCTGGGGGCTCCAGGAGGGGAGGGTGGGGGCCTGGGGACTCCAGGAGGGGAGGGGGAGGGTCTGCAGGCTCCAGGAGGGGATGGTGAGGGTCTGGGGGCTCCAGGAGGGGAGGCTGGAGTGGAGACCTGGCCACGGCATCTCCCTTGGTCCACACACCCCGGCGACTGGGGCGCCTGGCCTGGGCCGCAGCTGCAGAGCCCACACGGGGACACACGTGGTCTACACGTGAGCGTTCATTCAGTGAATGGGCGCCGGTCCAGCAGGCATTCACATGCACAGACTGGGTGGCCACACACGGCGCCCGGCATCCGCTCGTCACACTCTGTGCCAGCCACGCTCACGTGGTGGCTCCAGGCGGCCCCAGCCCTGACCGGGCGGGGGGGGCGCCTCACCCTGCAGCCCCCAGCCCTAAGTGAGGCCCTCCTCGGGGTCCAGCGGGAGCCCACATGGAGGGGCTCCCCAGCACGCTGCCCTCGGCACAGTGCTGGGCCCGTCTAGGAGGACAGGAGAGTGACACAGAGGCTCTGGGGAAATCCCCTCCAAACAGCACACGGGTGCTGGAGGCGGGCAGGAGAGGGCTTCACGCACCAGGAGAACAAGTGGGCGAGCCGAGAGAACTTTGTTGGGTTCTTTCTATAAGTATCAACAGCACAATGCCTGGCTGGGGGTGCTCCCCCCCGGGCGGGGGTCTCTTCGGGGGCCTCCTAGGGTTACTGCTCAGGCAGGGAGGAAGGTCTTCCGGCCTGCATGGGGTCCCAACGGGCTCTGGTCCGGGGCTCACCGCGGGCTAGCGCCAGACCCTATGCTTGCGCCCCAGGGCTCTCCTGGGTGCTGGGAGCCCAGGAGCAATTCCACCTGCAGGTCAGCCCCGGGGCAGGAAGGACCGGCACCCCAGCCCCTAGCCCTGGTGAAACTGTAGGGGACATGTGGTTTCGAGGTCTGGGGACTGTCTGATTGGCCTCAGGCCACCTCCCCTGGGCCTGGGTGGGAGCAGGTCAGGGCTGGATGCCTACAGAGGGGAGCACAACCTTTCCTGCTTTCCCCGTTCACCACCTCGCCCCCTGACGGCCTTGGCATCCTTGGAGGACACCTGTGAGTCCCCACAGGGCCCTGTGAACATCGAGACAACGGGAGGTGCTGCCCTAGAGGCCTCCCCTCTGAAGCCGAGGGCCCTGCCCCCAGCCAATAGGGCCACGGACGGGGCCGGGGGTGGAAGGCAGCTGCGGGGGCCCCACTGTGGGACAGCCGAGCCGAAGCCCACAGTCTGGCCAGCTGCCCTTGGGCCCCAGAGGGCTCACGGAGGGTGGGGCGGTGCTCACCTTGCAAGGCCGGCTCCCTCCTCTGCTGCTGGATCTCCAGGTCAGCCAGCTCGCTGAGCAGGGCAATTCCATGAATCCCTGAGCTACAGGGCGAAGGGGCTGTGCGTGGGGGCCCTGGGGCAGCGGCAAGCTGTGGGTCCAGCGGGCTGATGCCTGGCAGGTCCCCCAGGTCGATGGTGGCTGCCACCAGGGCATCCAGGCCTAGGAGTGCCCTGGGCAGGTGGCTGTTCTTGAAAGTTGACCCCTGGCCCTCTTCCTCCTCCGGCTCGTCCTCCTGATACTCAGCCCCCTCCTCCGGCCTTGCTTCCCTGGGGGCCTGCTGTTTGCCTGGTCTGGCCTCATCGAGGGCGTCTGGGCCTCTCTGCTGCTGCAGGGCCTGGGGGCCCGCCCCTGATGAGCGCCCTGGCCCCGCCTCCCCACCCCCCTCCGCCGTGGCCCCCTCCTCTGCAGCCCCTCCCTGAGTAGAATGAGCCTGGCCAGTGGCCTCGGGGCCCCCTCCCTCGAGGAGGGCCCCACATCGCAGTTCTCGAAGCCCCTCCAGTGGGCTGGGGTCTGCTGCCTTCCCCAGGGGTCCCCGCTCGGCAGGGTGGGGGGTGGCGGCAAGGTCCTGGGTGGCCTCCCTGGCCCCTGAGGGCAACCCCGGCTCCTGTGGGCTCTGGGGGCTTCGCGGGGGCAGCTCCCCAGGCGGGAACGTCCTCGCTGGCTCAGGCTGGACCCTGGGGGCTGCAGTTTGCATAGTTTTGGGGTCCGAGAGGTCAGGAGGCTGCACGCTGGGGGACAGGGAGAAGGTGGGGCTGGCCGCCCGGCACGTATATCCAGGAGGCAGGTCTGTGAAAGAACAGGTATCGTCAGGAGGGGCAGCGGGGGTACGGGGGGCCCTGCTCTAGACGGGGACAGGGTGGCCTTAGATCCCTGACTCACACCTGGGAGGAAAGGCCCCCCGCCAGCCCTCTGCCTCTGCCTTCGGAGCAGGTGAGACAGGAACGGGGAACACGTCACATGGAGGGGGACTAAGACCCAGATTCAGGGCCGGGAACCGGTCCTGCAGGCCAGGCACTCTGTCACTGGTGGCCAACGGAGCCCAACCCTCGTCCTGCCTCGTCTGCCAGGAACTGGGGAGGAGACGGGGGGGACCCTGAGTGCTTCCCCCGTGGAGGGACAGTGGACAGGGAAGGACAGAAAGAACAGAGGACAAGCAACAGAGCCCTGGGCCCTACCGGGGCCCTGGGTACGTGAGGGCACCTCTTCAGGTGCCCAACGAGGGCAGCCCCCTCAGTTCAGCTCTGCATGCCCAGAAGTGGGAAAAGGCCTCTGCGTGGAAGGGGGCGGGCCACGGCCAGCCCAGCGTTGCCCACTCTCACCTGGTTCCAACGTGCTAAGGTCGGCTCCGGACCGCCGGCCCTCCCCACTCTTGTCCTCGGAGCTGGGCAGCTTGGAGCCAGGCCCGGGGCTGCCCGAGGGGCAGACGGATAAAGTGCATGGGGCGCTGGGACGTGGTGGCGTTGTGGGGCAGCTGGTGGGGGGCTTCGGGGTAGGCGAGTGGCAGCAAGGTGACAGCTTGACAGGGCCTACGGTGGCCGGTGAGGGGGTGCCCTTGGCTATGGGGGTTAAGGCAACTGGCTTGTGGGTGGACTTCAGGGTCTTCTCCTGGGCGGGCTCCTCCAGCTCCAGGTGATGGTCCTCGGGCTTCCGCTGTCAGGGTGAGGGAGAGGCTCAGGGCATCATCCCGCAGGGAGGATCCGGGGGGCCATGCTGGGCTGGAGCAGAGGGAGGGAAGGAGCGGAGCACTGGGTCCCCGCTGGGTGAGGCCTGGGGCAGGTACCTGGATGGGGGCCGCCCGCGGTTGCTGCTTCTGCTGCAAGGCATAGAGCTCTTGTTGCCGTAGGAGCTGGGACCGGGAGTACACGGGTAGCTGGCCCGGGTGCTGCACGTGGGGGGCGGGGCCCCGGCCCCCATACATGGGGGGCCACAGGGAGGCCTGGTCCATGACGTCAGCTGTGGGCAGGGCCAGAGGAGCCATGAGACGCAGCGAGGACGGGACGCGGGCTGCACCCCAGCCCCCTGAGCCCCCCTCACCGACAGCTCATCTACCTCTCGCCCGCTTCCCGCGGCCCCATCCCCACCACGGGCTGCTCCCTTCCTCGGACCCACTCCCGACACCCCCACGTACAAGCAGCCTGCCCAGGAGGCTCTTACCGAGTGCGTGAGGGGCGGTGTGGGGCGCGGGCTCAGAGGGCAGGATGACGAGCTGGGCGGGGCTGTCCTGGGAGAGGGGGAACACGGAGGGCACGGAGCCGGGCACGGAGGTGGGGAAGCCTGGGGGCAGGTTCTGGTGCAGGGCGGGGTGCCCCAGGCCTGGGGACACAAGGCGCAGCAGTAAGGCAGAGTGGAGCGGGGAGCCCCAGGCCTGGGGACACGAGGCGCAGCAGTAAGGCAGAGTGGAGC
>NW_022589744.1:15786900-15827154 GCF_004348235.1 Phoca vitulina | reverse complement strand
CAGGCCTGGGGACACGAGGCGCAGCAGTAAGGCAGAGTGGAGCGGGGAGCCCAGGCCAGCTGGGCCCCGCGCTCCGGGGCCTCCCGCACAGGCCGAGGGCCGCTCAGCCCCAGGCCAGCCCTGCCCTTCAAGCCCGCTGGCTGCCCCCCCGCCTGCCCTCGGAGCACTGACCGTAGGAATGTCCCCCCATCCACAGGGAGGGGCTGCGGGTGCGGGGCAGCCAGGGCGGGTGGGCAGGGTGCGGGTGGGAGGCTGGGTCCCCGCCCAGCTGACCGCTCGGCAGGGAGGAACCACTGCCGATCACAAGATGAGGGGCCAGGTCTCCGGGGCAGCCGCCCGCCGGGTGTATCCGGGAGAACTCCAGGTGGTCCTTGTTGTCCCTGCGGGTCACCGGGGGTGATGGGGGCTCAGCACAGCTGCCGGCCACCCACCCAGCTCTTCCACCCCATCCTGTCGACATCAACCTTGGAGGGGCACGGGGACACCCCAGGATCAGGTGGGCCTCGGTATCGGGGCGTCCATCCTGGCCGTGGCCCTGACAGTGGCGGGAAAGTGAGCAAAGCTCCCCCCACCCGACACAGGCAGAAACCCCAGCAAAGCCCGCGGGCGGGGGGAGCGCGCCGCCCGGCCCACGTCAGGCCACTCTCTCCCAGAGCCGTGGCCTGGCTCCCGCCCCGATGGCCGAAGCCGTTCTTACTGCAGCAGCAGCTCCCGGCCGGCGAGCCCCAGGCGGTCCTCAGACAGCCGTGCCCTTTCCTCCTCGGCCTCCAGGTCCAGTGCGTGGGTGGCGCGGGGCGCGCCGCCTGCTGCATGGGTAGGAGATGGCAGAAGGGTCAAGGGTCGGGGTGGCCGGGGAGCCAGCGGCTAAAGCAAGCAGGGACCCCGCTCCGAGCCAAGAGGCCCGTCGAACCGAGGGAGGGTCTCCTGCCTCGTGGGCTCCAGGGCTCCTGCCAAAGGCAGGTGTGGGGAACTGGTGGCCTCGAGGGATGGGGGCTGGCTGGTCAGCCCTGCGAGGGACGGGACTGCAGACATGGGGAGGGGACAGCGGGAAAGCCCAGGGCCCGTCCCGGGTAAGCTTCGGACGGGCACACGAGGGCAGGTCAGCCCACTCCCTGCTCCCCTCCCCGCCAAGGGGCCTACCTTTGAAGGCAGGGGCTGCCCGGCCCTGCCGCCCAGCGTTGGCGCCGTAGGCCATCTCTGGCCGGCTCACCGTGTCCTTCTGCCGGGACAGGGCCACCGCGATGCCCACGGGCGGCTGCCTCACTTCCACATCACTGTGCGGGGTGTCATGCTCCCGGCTTCGGGCACAGTCGGGCCTCTCAGCCTCGCTGGGGGCCTGGGCTGGGCCCTTGGAGGCTGGGAACTTCATATCCTGCTGGGCACAGCTGGCCTTGAGGCCGCCCAGACCCACGAAGGGCGCCTTCTGGCCAACGACCAGGGCTTGGTTGCTGTACTTGAGCAGGTTCTTCATGGCTGAGACCTCGTCAGGAGGGGCGGGCAGGTCCTGGGGCAGGAGGGCGGCCTGCTGCAGGCTGCTGCTAAAGGGGTCCAGGTAGGTGCCACCCTTGCGCTCCTCGCCAATGGCCATGGCGGTGCCCTGGCCCGACTGGATGCTCCACGGGGGCAGGTGGGGCCCGCCGTAGCCCAGAGAGGCCAGCTCCAGGGACTTGCGCTTGGCTTCAGCCCCGCTGCCCCCTGGGTCCACCTCGGGGGTCACCAAGTGCTGCTGATGCCGGATCCGGGCCACCTTCTGGGCCCCAGGGGGACCTGAGGGGGTCTCCTTGCCGGCGGTCTTATCTAAAGTGCAGCAGGCCTGGGTGATCTTCCCACCCAGCGGGTCCTGGTGACTTGGCCGGGCACAGTCCTGTGAGTGGGCGGGCAGCTCGAAGTAGCCACTTTTGTCCAGACCACCTTTGGGGAGCCCGGAGAAGGGGGTCTCGGGGCCTGTGCTGTTGAGATACTCGAGGCCCTTGAGCCGGGGGTTGAGCGCAGCCTCAAAGCCCCCAGGCCGCCGCTCGCCCTTGCCCTCGGCCTTCAGGTGGGCATAGGAGACCCCGTAGGGCACGGCATGCTCGGGGGCCAAGGCGCCGTCGAGGTGCCGGTCTTTGCCCTCACCTGCCACGGCACAGGCCTCGGTGGCCTGGAAGGGACGGCTCTTCTCAGCCAGGTGTCCCACGGAAGGCACGAAGGTGGGCCCGCTGGCCTTCAGGTCTCGGGGGACTTTGTCCTGCAGCGGGCAGAGCCCGTCCGGGCCGGCGTGCAGCTGCAAGCAGGGGAAGGAGCCGGCGGCCGTGCTGAGGGGCGGGGGTGGCCCAGCGGGCAGGCCGGACGGCACGGTGTAGGCCACAGCATGGTGCAGCATCTGCCGCCTCTCCAGGCACTCGCTGAAGGCCGGCCCGGGCTCTGCGGGGCCCACCAGCTCCTTGGTGCAGCGCCCTGAGGCCGCGACTCCCGTGCCGGGCCGCACCAGCATGCCGCCCGCACAGCTGGCCAGCGCAGCCTTGCCCATCTCGCCGTTGAGCACCTTGGTGTTGAGGAGGCAGGAGGCGAGGTGCTTGGGGCGGCCCTCGCAGGCGCCGCGGGGCGTGACGCCGCTCTCCTTGCAGTGGCCGTCCGCCTGCCCGGGCAGCACCAGCTTGTGCCGATCCTTGCTGCCCTCCTCCTCGGCTGCCGGCCGCTCCTTGCCCTCCGCCGCCTTGCCGGCCTTCTCTCTGCCCAGGAGGAAGCGGTCGAACTCCTTGGCACCCTTCTGCAGGGGGCCGGCCTCGCCTCTGTCACGGCTGCAGGAGCCGATGGGGTGGCCAGGCGCGGCCCGGGCCACGCCGGGGAAGTTGTGGTTGGCAGGCAGGAGGGTGGGCTGGGGGGGCAGGTAGAAGTTATCTGCATGCCAAGAGAACCGAGGTCACTGGGAGGGCCGGGGCAGGGGCTGGAGAGGTCAGACTCCCCGAGACACGCGCCCCAGGAGCCTCTCCGCGGCACCAGCTGGCAGCGACCCGCGGCTACCGTCGAGGTTTAGTCGTAAAACAGACATCGTGTGCAGTCCCCACGTTAACCACGTGCACGTGCACACCCTTCAGAGCACTGGGCACATGCACGCGGTGGGCCCGTCCGTCTAGGACTCCAGCATCGTTCCAAACCGAAGCTCTGTGCCCGGGAAACGGAACTCCCCCCCGCCCCGAAGGTTTTGACTTGCGTGCAGCTCCCAGGAGACGGGAGCTGCAAAGGGCCAGGGCCCCCGGCGCCCGTGGGGCTGAGTGGGGGGAGGGCCGGGATAGGTGGCAGTGTGTGTGGACCAGGCACCTTCCCCCGACCCCGCACAAGGCCAGGGGGTCGGGAACTGGGCCGGGCTTCACAAACAGCCACCAGAGCCTTAGACTCTGGGGAGGGTGCTAACTCACAGTTGCGGATCAGCTAAGTGGATGGTGGGCGCACGGCGTGTGGCATGATGGGGCCACCGCATAGCTGGCCATGCCCAGACGCCCAGCCACCGGAGCGCGGCAGGAGAGAGCCCGCAGCCCGTGGGACCGTGCACGGAGGACCGCGAAATGCCCGGCTCTGACCAGGCCCCCGTGAGAGCTAAGACCCCCAGCAGGAAGTGAGGCCACGCCTGAGGATGGGCCCCGGGGCGGCCCCCAGCTCCTCTGCATGGTCACTGTGGGCGCCCCCAGCTGGGGCTCCGGTGACGGTTCAGAGAAGGAAGACGAGGAAGTGGCCCCTGCCGGCCGTCCCTACTCCTACCCGCTCTCGGCTTTCGACACCCCTGCAGCTTGGAGGGGCCCCTCCAGGCAGGTGGGTGGTGGGTGGAGCCCTTCCTGCCCGGGGCCATGCTCTCCCTGGGGGTCCCCGGCCGGCCCTGGGGACGCCCACTGCTCCCAGAGCGAGGGCTGGGTTCCTGTCTCTGGGGACCTGGGGGGCCACCCCCCTACACCCGGCTGGAGTGGCAGACAGGCTGCGTGGAGGGCCTGGAGCCCAGAGGGGGCAGCCGAGGGAAACAAAGAAACATTTGGAACTTGTAAAACTGTCCTCAGTCACAGAAGTTCCTCGTCAGTTTCCTGCTAATTAAAACAAGGGGGAAGAGGGTAGCCTGGGTGAACCCTAATTAGCTTGATTTCTGAAACCCAAATGTTCTTGGATGGGACTCCACCACAACGCTGAACGCCGAGAGGCCACCGGTGCTCCGGGATGCCAGCTCTGGGACCCACTGCCGGAGGGGGTTCTGGGCTCTGGTTCAGCCCTGACAAGCGCTGTCAAAATAGCTGCACACGTGGGAGGTTGGGGGACCCAGCCCGGGGCCTGTGGGGGGCTGTCCTCTGGGGAGCAGAGCACTGGCCCAAGCTGAAGGAAACTTGGGTTGCTGGGAGCATCCAGCATCTCTCCGTCCCCTGGGGCTGGGGCTGGGGGGCTTTCCCGGCCCCGCCCAGGCAGGGTCTTATCTGCATCAATCCCAGCCAGCCGGTCCAGGCCCGGGTCAAGGCCGAGGCTTTCCGGACCTCAGCCGCCCCGCCAGGCCCAACATCGCAAGACACACCAATGTCCTGGAGTGGGAGGCTTGTTGGGAGAAAGGGCTGGGGTGGGGGGTAGGAGGACATGAAAGTTAGCCGTGGGCTCACCCCCAAAACTTCCTCGCTGGGTTCCCCGTCCTTCCCTGAAACCCGCTCTGGCACACTCTGATCTAACCGCTACCTCCTAAGCCCTGCCCAGTGTCCTGTCCACCCTGCCGGGTGCTTGGTGGGGCCCTCCTCTGCCTCCACTGAGAGCCCCATTCTCGGGGCTCCTTGGGCTCCCCCGAGCTACGTCTGTCCTCACCCGGGGGGGCTCCCATGGCACCGACCCTCACCACGAGTGTCCGGCCACCTCCTGGATACTGCTGGGAAAGTCCCTCTGTGTGGAAGATGGACCCCCCCCCGCCCTGAGCCGCTCCTCCCACAGCCTGGCCACGAATGGGGGCCCCAATTCAAGTCTACACCACCTGTCATCTGAAACACATAACCAACCCAACGGTCCCCCTGCCCATCTCCTGGGCACCACCCCAGAGAGCCCTCTCTAAAACCCAAATGAGATGTCACTCCACCCAGGAAAAATCTTCGAGACAGGGCACGACGGCCTCCAGCCACTCCCCACACCTGTCCCTTCTCCAGGCAGCCACACCTCCCGCGGGCTCCTTGAGGGGATCCACACCCTGGAGTTCGGGCCTTTGCACGAGTGTGTGCGTGTGCACGGGGGAGCATGCTCGCACGTACCCCTCCCCACGGCCCCACCAGCCCCGTCCTCCCTTCAGCAGAGCCCCGACCTCAGCGTCCCCTCTCCACGGGCACCTTTGGAGGCCCCCTTCCGCTGATGGAGGGACAGCCCCTCCTCGTCTGCAGGGAGACATTGGCTGCGGCCTCTGTCTGCCCCGAGGCCCTGGTGTGCCGGTCGGGCCTGGGCCTCCTGCAGCTCAGTGAGGCC
Organism: Phoca vitulina; assembly: GCF_004348235.1. Lineage (NCBI taxonomy): Eukaryota > Metazoa > Chordata > Mammalia > Carnivora > Phocidae > Phoca > Phoca vitulina. The sequence continues at coordinate 15,821,706 of NW_022589744.1, read as the reverse complement.
GCCAGCACAGGCTCCTGGGGGCCTCCGCCACCCCTACCCAACAGCATCTTCCCCCGAAGCTGCCCAGGCAGTGGTGGACAGGAAATAGGCGTGCGGGAGCTGAGCTCCACCCCTCGGGACAGCGGTTCCTGCAGATCCTTCCACGGCAGCCAGAAAGGTCCTGGCCGCGTGGCTGGGTCTTCAGAGTGCTCACCCAGGCCCAGCACGTAACCTGCCTCTTGGCCATGCTCCTGGGAGTTTTAGTCCTCCGGGAGCCTGAGAAGCAGGCTCACTCTCCCCCAGTCCCACGCCGCCGTGGCCTGAGACCCGGGGCGTAGGTGTGCCCAGGCTGGCCACCTTTACCCAGTGCCCCAGAAGCCCCCAGCCCCACCCTGCCCCACCCTCCAGGATGCCCTGCGCCCCAGACCCCAGCACGGCCCCAAGCCGGCACTTGCCTTTTTGGGCTCCATAGAAACGATGCTGCCCATAGAGAACATTGCTGTTTCCATGGTGATCCAAGTGGCTCATGGGTAGGAAGGTGGATGCCAGACTCCCCGAAAATCTGGGGTACCCTGGAGCTAGAGAAGCAAGGAGACTGGCTGCAGAGGCACCTCCAAGGCCCAGGCCCGCACCCGCCCTGACCCCAGGGAGGTGAGAGGCGGTGGGCAGCCCAGGGGCGACGCCCTGCGGGGCCTGGTGCACAGCCGGCCGGTGGGAAATCAACCCATCAATACATCGTATTAACTCCGACTCGACTAACACCATCCCTCTGGTGCGGCACAAATTGAATTGCTGATGGGCTGGGAGAGGAGGACGGAGGGGGTGCCCGTGGTTCCTCCCCAGCAGCGCTCGGCGGCGCGGCAGCTCCGAGGCAGGGCAACCAAGAGGCGCTGGAGAGGCATCCTGGGAGGACGCACACGCTGGACACGGTCCGACTGCCAGCCAGGACGGCCAGGGCCACACTCCACCCTGGCCTGCGCCGTCCGAGCTACCGGGCAGCCCCCGGGTCGGGCAGCCCACGCCCTGGGCTGGGCAGGAGGGCTGTGGCCGAGCCCCGTCTTGCTGGAGGCTGCCGGCCCCGCGGGCTCTCCGCTGGCGGGCCTCCTCTGTGCTCGGAGATCTACAGAGGGAGCTGGCCCCCAGCCCGGAGACCCTCCCTGGCACTTCTGAGTCATGCCAGGCAGGCCCTTCTCTGTCCCCCTGGGGCCTAAACTGTCCTCAGGGCCTGGCCCTGCCCAGCACAAGAATGCCAGCCACACCCTGCCCCCCGCCCCCCGCCTGCCTTGGACCTTGGGGGCTTCAGCCACCTGGGACGCACACACTCACTGCCCCCAGAGGGCTGAAGACAGACAGAAGTTAGCGCGGCCTGGGAGGCCCGGCCCGGCCCCAGTGCCCTGGGCAGGCACAGGCGTGTCTGCTGGATGCCCAGAGCCACCAGCCGCCTTGATGGCGGCCCTTCCCCGCCATAACTCCCGACCTGGCCCAGCAGGGAGGGGTGGCCGGCGGGCTGGGGCGGGCAGGACACAGTCTTGCTCTAAGACTCGCGCTTCGACCCATGCTCTGAACTTTTTCTCCATGGAAAGCGTGCTCTGTAGGAGTTTCTCTTGGGGACTCCACGATTGTCCCAAGAGCGACTAGCTCCTGGGAGGGAGCAACCATCCAGGGGCTTCCCCAGGGAGGAGCTGTGGCGGGGCCCTGCAGACTGCCGTCCCAAGAGGGCAGGCCAGGCTAGGGCCCCAGGCGAGAGCCTGTCATAGCCACGACGGGAGCCCCACGCCTGGGGACCAGGGGCAGCAGCACCCACTCCGAGTGCGTCACAGTGGAGTCCCTTCCATCTCGCTCAGTAACTGTTTTCCAAACTCCATTTATGACCGAACCCCTCTGCTACCCCAGTGGAACATTCCTTGTAACAGCTGGTGGCTGAGCACTCCACGGAGTATCCTGTGGGAAACACCTTTCCAGAAGGGGCAGGGTCAGAACCACAGGACCGACCTCCAGGCCCCCACGTCCTCGGGCCTGGGGCATTGGCTCATGGCCTGAGGTGGGCCTGCCGGGGTGCCGAGGCTGCCGGGGGGGCAGGGTGGAAGCTGGTGGGGTCTGGGCTCTATCTCGGTGCTGGGGGCGGCTGCAGCTGCAGGTACATGGGGGGGGCAGCCCGGAGCCCACTGTGAGCATCAGGGGCCCGGGAGGCCCCTCACCAGGCCTGAGGCTGAGGGGGAGCCAAGCGACCATGGGACAGGCTGTACCATCAGCTCAGAGGCTGAGAACGGAGCTGCAGGAGCGGAGTTTGGACTGGAACAGGGCCAGCATGAAACGGGGGCACTCCGGGATCCCCCGGGAGCAGAGTCCCAGTCCACATGGGGCGGCCTTGCATTCTGATCCCAGTGGGCCCTGCGGCAGAGGCAGGCCACCCCCCCAGACCCTAATGATGCCGTCTGATGTTCTCTGGCCCAGTGGGTCCGAGGTGAAGCTGTCGAGTCCCCTCCCCAAGGAATGTTCTAGGCAGAACGTGTCTCGGGCCCCACAAGCTCGAAGCACCCCACTCCACCAGCCCCATCTGCAGGCTCCAGAGGCCCTAGAGGTCTCCCTGCTTAGGGCTCACATCCCCAGGCTCCTCTGGGGACTTAGGAAAGGTGCCAACCGCCGCCACGGCCTGCCCCCTTCTAGCCCCTCCTGCTGAGGGCAGGGCTGGGTCTGGAGAGCCTGGCCAACTGGCCTGGTTTGTGTGCGGAGACGCATCTGGAACAGCTGCTCCCTAGATTAAACTCAGCTCCTGGAAGCCTTGACAAAAGCTGAGAGCGGGCCGGGGACGGGAGCAGCGGGGCAGGGGGGCCGAGGCCTGTGTGTGCTGTACGGGGGGGTGCAAGGGTGGGGGGGAAGCTGAACCTCCACAGCTGTCCCCTTTTAATCGCCTGCTGTTAAATGTTTTACGGGCCTCGTTTTGGTAAACAGAAGTCTGTAAATTCCTCCTTCCCAGAACCCGTTTCCCGGGCGTGGACCCCCCCATGACCCCTCGGGAGGTCCGGGCCTGCCGCCCACCCGCCCTCTTGGGGAGCAGGCGCTCAGCTGGCTGAGTGGTGAGCTCCTTCCCGCGGCGCCCTGTGGGGGCAGCGTGAGGGTGCCAGCTGGGGGTGTCCCTCTCCTTCGGAGCCTGAGCGGGTGGCCGTCCGGGCCAGGGTGCAGGGGCCCCCTCCCACCTCCAGCCTTCCCCTCGGAGACCCCAGGGTGGGGATTCGGGCTGGGGAGGCAGAGAAGGAAGAAGCAGCAGAAGGGGCATGGGCCGGGCTGGGGGGTGCTGGAAGGGGCTGGGGAGGGGTGCCTCCCAGTCCTGACATAGAAAGGTCCCCCAACAGGATCATCCTCTCTGAACTGAAGAAAATAAAGCATGATTTTACAAACCAGAGCAGCTGTTCTGAGAGGGCATCAGCCGGGTCCTTGAAGGGGCTATGGTGGGGGCGAACATGGGGGCTGTGGTCGTCAGGAGGGCTCGAGGTGCAGGGAGCGGGGTGGGGCTGGACACCCAGGAACCCAGGACCAGAGTTCCTCAGCCCCACACTCCTGCAGGGGACAGCGCAGTCTGCGACCCCCTTCCCCCACCCTCATACCCCTAGGGGTTGGGGCTACTGTGACCACCTTAAGGGACAGGTGGCAAATCTGTGTAAAGCAACAGCCCACGGTGGAGGGGACCGGCCCCAGACCCATCCCTGGGCCCCCACCGCCCTCGAGGCCCCGGAAGGCCTTGATGAGCTCTGAGGAGGGGCCCCAGGCCTCTGTGGGCATCTCACGGTGGACCCCCTCCATCCTGCCCCCGCTGCTGTGAGCGGCCAGGAGACTCAACCTAATCCCATGGCAGAAGGGACAACAGGGGACAAAGGGTCAAGGCCATCGCCCGACGAGTGTAATGAAGCAAAAAGGGTCAGGCGCTGGGTAGGAGCAGCACATACCAGGTCCCCGGGCTACTGGGGAGCAAAGTGACCACATACCGCGACCCCTCCCGGGATCTCCTGGGTCTTTGCTGGCTGTCCGGGAAGGTTGGGGGTGCCGGTGGGAAGTGTGGGGAGTGGGCAGGAGGAGAGCGGGCAGCGAGGAGCCCTCCCCAAGTAGGGGCTGCTCCGAAGGCGGGGTCTGAAGCACAAAGGGGATGGGAACACTTTATAGGGGACACGGGCAAGAAGACGGGGCCGATGGAGTGTGGGGCTTCTCCTGACACCCCAGTGAAGAGGCGGGTTCCTGGGAGGACCCAAGGCCTGCGGTAAGCCTCTGAGCCAGAGAGGAAGGAGGGGCAGCCCCTGCACCCCGTGTTGGCCCTCCTCTTCCAGTGGGGCCCTCGGGCCACCCCGCAGCACCTCCCCGCTCCCAGGTCTCCCTGCTCCACTTCCCCACCTGCCCCAGGCCAGACCCGGAACCTCTGCTCCACCAAGGCTGGGGGCCGTACACTCCCGACCCTGCCCTCCCAGGGGCCACCCTCCTAGTCTCCCGGGAGGCCAGGTCTGGGGGCGTGGGGGGGTGTGGCCAGCCAACCAGATGACCAGGACTCTCTGGGGGAGGCTGGGGGATCCCCAGCCACCTTCCCCCCGCCAGGGTCCTGCCTTTCTGCAACTGACACCCCTGTCCCCCAGGCCACCTTGACCAACAGCACTGCTGTCTCCCTGGAGGGTGACACCCTCTCGTATCCTGAGGCTCCAATTGCTGGAAAGTTCTCACCTGCCATTGAGCCGAGCCGCCAGGAGGGTCCCGGCATCAGATACGAAGGCAGCTCCCCACAACATGACCACTGGGGGCGTGCTCTGAGGAGCCCAAGTGCCCATCTGGCCAATCAGAGGCCCCGTCTCCTTTGTCAGGCCCACTCTCAGGTTGGGGGATTCAGCAAGGGTCAGCTCCGTCAGATGGAGGCCCAGCAGACCTCCCACCCCCACCCGCCTGCCGGCCCTGCGGATCCCACCCGGCCCTGGCACACTCCTGCCGTCAGAACCCTGCCACGCGTGCCCGGCTAGGGGTCCTGGCCCCATGCCTGACACTAACTGGATGCTGACTCTCCCACGTGACACCCTTTTCAGGATGTCAGTGGGTTTCAAATGTGGCATGCAAATCTACTAAATGACAGTGACCTGCCGGAATGCTGGGTTAAGAAGGCTTCTGAGGCTGCATCCAAGCGCAGCCTAGTGCTGGGACGGACTGACTAACCAGCACTGGCCACAGCACGCGGACCATCCCTGCTCTAGTACCTGAAGGGAAGAACCTTGCAACAGCCCCCTCCCCGGGTCCTCCCTGCGTCCGTCCAGAGGCCCCCTCGCACTTGGTGCTCGGACCCGAGGGTGTCCAGCCTGGGCTTTCAGAGTGACACCCCTTCTCCGGGATGGAGTGGGCTTTGGAAGCTCAGCCCTCAGGAGTGCCCCCGCCTCAGCCTCCAACAGCTGCGGGTCGGGGCCCAAGTGTGGGCTCGAGGTGATTCCAGTTTCATTCCACCTGTCAAATTCCCGGTTCAGGTGCTCCACGCATACACACCGCCCCCCACTGCCCAAGGTGCAGGGCCTGGCAGTCCTGGTCTCCTCCCAGGCCCAGAGGGGTGCTAAGAGCCGGGGAAGGTGCCAGGCTCCTGCAGGTGCCTCTGGAACAGAAGCGGCGGGCAGTCTGCCCGGGATCCAGGCAGTTCGTGGACAGTCCCGGGCTCCTGGCATGTGCTCTGCAGGGAGGAGCGAGGCTCCAACTGCCCAGGACACAGATGCAGAGCTCCCTCGGGGGGGGCGGGGCCTGAGGGCCTGGGAGGGCTGGGGGCAGACCGGTGTGACCCCCAAAACCTTCACTGACATCCCACAGTACAACTCTGGGTGCTAGGGAGTCCCGCTCCAGGGGCGGCCACCCGCCGGGCATCATGCCTGGGGGACCCTGGGTGTGTGCGGCCACGAGAACACCCCAACCCAGCCCCACAGAGTTGTGCCAGAGACAGGCCATCTGCCCGGGCAGTGACATGGGGACCTCTCCCCAGCCCAGATAGCGCTGTCCGCACATGTGCTCCCATGGCAAGTGTCAGCCCAGGAAGGTGCCAAGGCCCCTGGCGCAGCAGTGGACAGTGGCTATGGGGGACAGGGCGGTCGCCGGCGAACCTGCAGGGAGCCGTCCGCCTGTCACCGGCTGGCCAGCAGGCCGTGCTTTGACTATCACGCTGGGTCAGAAGGGCTCTTCTGGCAGGGCGGTGTGCAGATGGGGCAACGGAGGCCCAGAGGCCCCGTGGCTCTCCCAGCCCCTCGGGCACCGCTCTTGAGCAGTGAAGATGACCCTTGCAAGGGGCAGGGGCCTTGGGCCTGGTCCAGCACGGTCCTGACCCCCCCGCCCCCCACAGCTGCCTGGGCACGGGCAGAGGCCCATGCTGCAGGCACCCCGGCTTGGGTCCCTGCAGGAGCTGGGAAAGGGGTGGCACCTACTCCCAACACGAGGAAGGCAGACAGAGCCAGGGTTCGGGGGCAACCGGGGCCGCCAAGAGAAAGGGAGGAGTGGACAGCCTCCCAGTCGGGCTCTCTGGACTCAAAGCCCGCCACACCCTTTCCCAAGCCTGTTTCCTCCCCTGTAAAACGGGTGAGCAGCTGCCCACATACCACGGTGTTGCTCAGAGAAGTAAACAAGGCAAGTGCCATCCCTGGGCCAGGGTCAGCACAGAATGTCATTATCCCGAGCACCACAGGTGTGCTCCTGGCCTGAGCTAGAGCCAGGGACTGGCCCTGGCCTCCCAACCTCGGGGCCACCTGTGGCCATAGGACCCGGAGGAGCGCTGGGCAGGCTGGACCCGCAGAGTGGCTGGTGCCCGGGACTGGCCTCACAGGGATCAGGTTGGGACCCGTGCCCTCGGCAACCGATTACACAGGTCAGGAGCCACATGGAGGAAGCCTGCCCCGGCACCAGGGTCAGGCCCACAGCTGGGGGGCAGACTGCAGGCTGGGACCCTGAAGGGGACGTGGACCAGGGCAGGGGGCAGCCAGGGGCGGAGGGCACCGGCAGGGGTCACGGAAGGCTGGCAGCACAAAAGCCCCAAGGAAGCTCTGGAGGGGGTCCGAGGTCCGCAGGAGACGGGCCTCCTTCCTTTCCATGTTGGGCCCGGGGGAGCTTGGGCCCCTCCCCACACTCTGTCCTCAGACCTCAGAGCAGCTAGCTCTCCCCACGAGCCACCTCCTTCCTTCCGGCACGGGCCGGGGTCAGGGAGGCTGGGTGGGGGCACCGCAGATGCGGGGGTCATCAGTGGTTCTGTGGGGGCAGGGCCCCGGAGATCTGAGCCATCAGGGAAACTGAGGCCAGGAGAGGGACAAGGAGCTGCCAGGGCCTGGGGGGAGGGGCCGGGGCCCAGAGCAGAGACTTGCCTCAGGCAGCTCCTCTAGATGGTTCTGGAACACGAAGCCCCAGGCAGCAGGCTGGCCTCTAAGGTCACGCAGAGGTGGTGGATGCGGGGTGGCACCTCTGTCCCTCACACAGACACGCTCCAGGCTCACACTCCCTCCCCAAAGTCTTCCAGGGGAGGGGACAGAGTGGGCCACGAGGCGCCTGGCAGGGTGCGGGGAAGCTGGGGGGCTGGGAGCAGCAGGGAGCAGCCCCGGGAGGCTGGTCCAGCCCTGGGGGGGGCAGTAGCCGCCTCTGGCAGAGAGGCCCCGTGTGCCTGCTGCCCCCCAAGGCTCCCCCTCCACCACGAGTGGCCCGGGCTGTGGTGTGCAGCAGCTAGGCGCCCCCAGCTGAGCCCCCAGGAACAGAATCCCCTTTCACCGGCCCTGTGGGTGGTCCCAGCCCGGCAGCTGGGGGTGGGGTGGGGAGAGAGGGGCCAGGCTCCATGACAATGGGACCAGCTGTTCTGTGCCCCCCCCGCCCCCCCGCCCCTGCTCCGACCCACCCAGGGCAGGCAGCTGGACACTGGCTCACCCCTGCCCTGGCCCGTTCCGCCGCCCACTCCCACCCTAAGCCTCAGAGGGGAACGTCCAGCTTCTGGCAGGACCCCCTTCATTTGGGCGAGCCTAGGAGGCCAGGAGGCCTGGGGGCTGGACAGACAGGCTCTGCCCCAGGCCAGATGTTCCGGGGCGGCTCCTCCAGCTCCAGGGTGCCTCCCCTGCACCCCAGCTGCTCCGCCAGGGAAGCAGGAAGCCTGGGCCCTTGCTCTGGTGGCTGCCCCCCAGATGGCGAGCTAGGTCCAGCAACGGAGAGGTGGGCAGTCCTGCCTGGAGTTGGAGGGGTGGGGTCACCTGGGCCCCTCCCCTGACCCGGCCCCCACCTGCTGGCCCGTCCTGGTCTCCTGGCCCTTCAGGGGCCCAGCCCTGGCCAGCCCCAGGTCAGGGAGGGGGCGGTGAGCAGGCCTTGCTGGGCACCTGCCACCCTGCCCATCCCGGGGGCAGCGGAAGGAAGCAGGATGAGGGTGAGAGCCAGACCTCTAAGCAGCCCGCCCAGGCAGCCCACCATGCCCGCCGGCCCCCACTCTCCGGCCGTGTCGCGTGCCCCCCGCCCGCCTCACCCCCCTTCCCTCTGAGCACACGCGGCAGAGAAACAGGCCCCGGCACGCGGGGAGCCAGTTGGCACCCCGTCAAACTAGCAGCCGGGCACACAGCCAGGGCAGCCAGCCAGCAGGCGCTGCCACTCGCTCTGGCCTCCACGCTCCAAGCTCACCGCGAGGCAGCCGGCACCACGTGGCCTGTCGGGGGGCGGGGAACCCCGCAGGAGGAGATCCCGAGGCGGGCCGCTCAACGGAAGGCAGAGAAAAGGGAGCTGGCGAGGGGGTAAACCGAGGCACAGGCCGGGAGGGTGCATGCGGTTGCAGGGTCTCTGGGACACACACACACACCAGCTACCCTCAGGTAGGACCTGGTAGGTCGGCGGGGGGCGCTCTCCCCTTCAGAGCTGCTGCCCCTTCCCAGGCTCATCTTCGGCCTCGGGCGGGCCCTGCTCCCTACACGCCTGGCGCCCTGGGGGCTGCGTGGGTGCTTAGGAGGCCACATCCTCTTTTCCTCTGTCCTCTGTCCACCTGCCCTGGCCCACCGAGCCCCGAGCCCCGGCAGGCAGGCCCTCCCCCACCAGGCTGCGGGCACGTGGAGCCCGAGGAGGCGCAGGCGGTGTGTGGGGGCTGGTGGAGGGACAGACCACAGACAGAGCCAGTGTCCGGGCTGGCCTGAGGGGGAGAAACGTCCGCAGTGTGGCCTGGCCCTGACCCTCTTCCCGCTCAGGCCACGGTGGAGGCAGGTAGGAGGCCCGCACGCCCGCCCGCACGCACGCGGGGGCTGGGCTGCCCCGCCCCCAGCCAGGTAGACTCTGCTGGTGTGGCCGTTGGCTCAGGGGAAGTGAGTGGTGGGAGGCCGTTGAGGGTGCTGTCTGCAGGCTGCCTCCCACCCCGCCCTCCCCGCAGCAGGACAGGGACACCTTCTCCCTGGGCCCCAGGGCAGGTGGTGCTGCCCACAAACCGCCCTCCATGCCGGTAAGGTCCCCAGGGGTGGGACAGAGGGGAAGGGGATATGTGTCTCCTGAAGCAGAGCTGCTGCCCCGACCCTGGGCCACCCTGGCATGGAGGGGAAACTGAGTCAGCCAGCTGGGGGGCACCGTGCACCTGTGGCTGGGCCCGGGTGGGGCAGTGGCCGTTATTCCGTTACTTCGTTATTTTGAGGTGGCCCCATGGCTGCTGCAGGCCTCCCCCTGCCTGCTCCCCAACACTCGGCTGCACTCCTCCCTCCCACAGACATCCTTCCCAGATGCTCCTGCCAGGGCCGGGAGCTTGCCTGGCGGACACAGAAGGCGGAAGGGCTGGAGGGGCTGGGGGCGGGGGGTGCAGAGCGCTGGGCCCACCCACAGCCGCCAGGCCTCGCGCCAGGGCCCAGCCCCCTCCGCACCGGCTCTCCCCTGGGGAGGCCCCTGAGAATGTGGGGGCAGGGAGCTGGGGCGGCAGAGGTGAGTGCGGGCCAGGGCGCCTGCCCTGACTGCCCGGGGCCTCGGGGCAGGCCTGGCCTCCCCTCCACCAGCAAAGAGAGCCGCTCCTTATCGCCTGCCCAACATGTGCACTCTGCACAGCGCTTAAAGCCCAGATTATTTTAACAACTGTCCCTCACTTGTCACCTGTCCTGTTTGGAAAACAGCCCCTTTCTTGTTGCACAAAGAGGCTTCTCTGGCCCTCCCGCAGCGCCGGGCGCTAATCTCCCTGCCTGGAACCCGGCGGCGGGCGCGGTGTGTGGGTGCGCGCTCCGCAAACACAGTGCTTGCCGCCCAGCAGTCACTGAGTTACAGCGGTGCCAGTGCCAGGAGCGGAGAGCCCTCCGTGCCCGCTGCCAAATGCCATTACCTCTTGGCGCGCCAGCCAGCGCCGCCGGCCTTAACCCTTCCCGAGCCGCGTGGACGCCAGCAACCGCGGGCCCGAACAGACAGCAGAGAGCTGGGGAAACTGCAGGGAGCCCCAGAGTCCCAGAGGGGCCTCCGGGGGCCTTCCTGCCGGCCGCTCGGCCTGTGCGCACAGGGCCGTGTTCCATGGGGAGGCCAGGGGCCTGGGAGGGACTCTGCTCTTGGCCAGGCCCCCAAGGTGGCAGCATGAGCATGCTGACAGCTCTGTCCTCCCCAGCCCGCCCTCCAGCTGGCACATCTGGAGCCCATACCTCTCTGAGTCTGGGGAGGTGGGTGCAGCCCGGCCCCGGCCCGCCCAGCTGTGTTCCACATTTCCTCGGCTCCCCCAGAGCCCTCCCAGCCCCACCTCCTTCCCTCCCTCTCTGCCCATCTGTGGTGCACATCTGGCAAGGACCACTGCCTGGCGCTCCCCCCGCCTTTCCAACCAATTACCACCTCCCCTGTGGGGGCTTCCTCGGCAGGCCACAGCAGGGGAGCCCCTCTTCTGGCCCCCGCCACGGACTTACCTTCATGGGAGTGGGAGAACCAGATCTGGGATGTGGCGGGGTGGGAAGCGCGGTAGGCCTGCTCCGAGGGGGCTGGGGCGGGGCCGCTGGGGTGCGCGGGGGCCGCTGAGCCCAGGCTGCCGGTGAGAAAGCTGCCCATGAAAGAGGAGGCCGGAGAGTTCCCCATCAGGCGGCTGCCGGCTGTGGACACGGGGGGCAAGAATGAGTCTGAGCAGGGCAGCCCCACCAGGAAGCCCTGCCCCGGTGCTCTCTCGGGCCCCCAACTCCCGGGGCTTCTGTCTTCAAATAGCCCAGAGGCCCTCCGACAGGTGCGCTCGGGGTCCAGTGCCCTCCGGTGACTGTCTGCACTCCTGCCGCCCCCTCCCCCACCCTGGCAGCCAGATGCCAAGCCCTGGGACTGTGGGGAGCAAGCTGCTCTGCGGGTGGGCCTTCTCTGCAGAGATACAGCCCCCGACTCTCCCAGGCCATGGTCCCTCCACCAGCGGCCGACCTGCCAGACTGCTTTGCCCACACCTCCCGGAGAGCTCCAGCATCAGTGGAGGCCCTGCTCCAGCCCTGCGGGCCCCGCAGCCTCTGCCCACCGCCCGGGCAGCACCGGGGGGACCAGCCTCTCCCCACAGTAGGGTCTCAACCTTCTCCCCCCGGTCCAACCGACTGACTCCTCAGCCCCGTCCCAGGTGAGCGAGACCAAAATGAAGGATGAGAGAAGCCTGAGGAGGAAGCTAGGCCTGCTTTTCACAGCCCCGGGGGTCTCTTGGGGTTCTGGCCAGGCCGGCAGGCGGGCGCCCTGTCATCTGCCTCCCAGGACCCTCTGTGCTTCTGCCGGTACCGGCCTCGCGGCCCTCCAGGTCCACCTGCACCCTCGCCGCTGTGTCCCCTCTCTGCCCAAGTCCGGCGGCCACCGCCAGGCTGAGCGAGCCTCCCTGGCTCTCCATGCCGACCGGGCATTTGCGTTCACAGACCGCTCTTCGAGGAGCGGCCCCCGGTGCCTGGCGGGTGGTTTAGGGCTGCACCGCACGGCCCCGCTCTGGCCACACCTTGTCACCTCTGTTCCACAGGCAGTGAGCCTGGCTTGGGGCCATCCCAGGGGACGGGGAGCAGGGACCTGGGGGCTCAGCACCCCGGGGGGCTGGGTGTCGGGGCCCGGGGGGTTCACGGGGGCTCTGGGGGTCCTGCCCAAGGTGAGTCAGGGCAGCCGTTTCCCAGCCTGGGAGGCAGGGGGAATTTGTGAATTTGTGATTCCTCACCCAGCCTGGCGTGGCCCTGGGAGCTTCCCAGACACGGGGTGACTCAGCATGGAGGAGGCAGGGCCCAGAGCAGGGGAGAGGGAGGGGCTGCCCCAGGGGGGACCCTGCCGGCCTCCTGCCCTGCCAGTGAGTGAATGGGACGTTACGGAGGAAAGGGGCCTTTCCTGGGCGTAGGCCACGGAGGCAGGTCTGTGAGCTCCGGCGGGGGCACTGGGCTACACGCTGACCTCTGTGGTGGGTGTCAGGCTGCGCGGAGACCCTGAGCGGGCCCAGGGGCAGGGGACGAAGGTGCCCAGGAGCCAGGGACTTCCCGGACCGCAGGGCTGGGACTGCCATGGGCCGCGGCCAGACCACAGGCGTCCAGCCAGTGGGGGGGGACTCTGGGCTGGGAAGGGAAGTGTGGGCCTCCAGGGGCCGCGGGTGGAGGGGCAGGAGTGGGAGGGCGGCCCCTGCTGGGCTCTAGGGACCCTGGGGGGGCCATGCCTGGGGGATGAGCAGGCCTTTTCCTGCCTCGCCCAGGCCGGCCCGAGTCTCCCAGGGCTTCCCACCCCCGCACCCTCCCAGGGAAGTCCCTCCCACCCTGCTCCTCCCGGGACAGTGGGAAGCAACCGAGTCCAAGAGTCGGGCCTGGATAAAGGATTTCTCCAGGAGCTCAGCCTGAGAAGCCCGCACCTTGAGCTCTCCCACACCGCGGGGGCGAGGCAGCGGGCCAGGCCCCAGGCTGGGCGGGAAGTGAAGCTCAGAGTCCCACCGGGCCCTCTGGCCCTCGGGTCCAGGGAAGCTGAGGCTTGGAGGTGGGTCCCGCACAGGGTTGCCCACTCCTGGTGCTCCTACAGAGGCAGCAGGCAACCTCTGAAGACCCCCCACCCAAGGGTCACCCACCTGGGGCCAGGACAGATGGGGAGCAGGCCCGAGGCCCGGTGGGCTGTCCTAAGCTGAAACCTGGGTTGGGGAGGTCCCAGGACATCATGGCCCTCCCCCGGGAGACTTATCCTGGCCCTGGGTGGAGACTCTCATGGGTGCCCTGTTCTGACGCCATCCCAGAGGGGGTCCCACTGCATGGGGGGGGGGGCGAGGAGCAGCTCAGCTCAGCCAGCTCCTGGTCTTGGCTCCACAGAGCAGGAGACACACCAGTGACAGGCGGTGCTTCCTGCTGAGCCAGAGCCCCCGAGCCTGGGGCCGACCTCCCCCACACAGCCTGTCTCCTGATCGAGGGGACCTTCTTGGGGACCCTCAGAGAGCTGGCTTCTCAGAGTCCAAGGAAGGGACCCGTGCCCCCAGAGCGTGGGGAATGAAGGGGGTGGGACAGCGTGCCAACCCAGCCCCTCCCCCATCCCCTGGCCCTCAGGGCCACCCCTGCCCCCCTGCTCTAACCCAGCTGCCCCCGGTGCGCCCCGGGCCTGGTGGTCTGGCTCAGACCGTCCACCTGGGAGCCTCTCTCCACTCTTTCCCTTTCATGTAGAAAACAGAAGAGCCTCGTCATGCAAATATGATGTCTGCATCTTCACTGTAAAATGCACGCAAGGAAGGAAGCAGGGGTCCCTGGAGACCCCAGGCCCCAAGAGCACACCACAGTGCCCTAGGCGCACGTGCCCCCGCCCTGACGCAGCGCCACAAGGGACTTCCGCCGCCCCCCACTGCACACACCGACACCCCATGCCCTGAGCCACCGCTAGAGACTCCCTCCTAAAACCCCAGTCTGCAGTGCCAGGTCCCGGGGGGGCTCCCACACCCTCTGACCCGCAGGCCAGTCCCTCCGGCCTGGAACCTGTGCCGTGGGGCTCCACACTGCTTGCTTGGAAGGGTTCAATCTCTTCACTGCCACCCTGGCCTAGCAGCTGAAGGTCCTGCAGGCCTCGTCAGGTGGGCTGCAATGGGGGGTGGCGGGGAGCGGGCTGATGGCCCCTGGAGCCTCCCCTACCCTACCTGGCTCTCACTGTCACCTCCACCTCCAAGGAGTCTGGAGATGGCAGCGTGCCTGGCCAGCAGGGGCATGGGCAGACCTGGCTGCCACCTCCCAGCCCCTCCCGCCAACCAGTAGCCAGCCCCAGACAGAGCGTGAGCAGAGGCGGCCTGGGCCCCGGCCAGGGCTGGAGCCTCACGAGCCAAGTCTGGCTGGGAACTGGGCTGAAGGCTTCTTTCCTCTTGGCAGGGTCCTTGCCCACGGACTGCTGCGGTTACCAGCCCGGGAAGGGACAGTGGGAGCCCGGAGCAGCAGGGAAGGCCAGAGAGGTGCTCGGTTAGGACGCCCCCGCCCCCAGCTGGAAGCCCCGATCCTGGAGCCATCCGCCAGCCCCTCTCAGACCAGGGGCTCTACAAACCTCACACTAATTGCTTTCTTGCAGTCCCAGACGGCAGGCCCACCCCACCACGGGGCACTGTTCGTCTGGACTCCACGGTCCCAGGTACCTCGACTGGGGTTTGAACGAGGCCCGTCCGCTCCGAGGCTGCCCCAGCCCCTCCAGCGTGCACGGTCCAGCTGGCCACTCCCCCGGGGTTCTCGGTCCGTTCTCATCACAGATATGGCACATATGTAGGATGGCCTCAGGAAAGGGGCCTGGATGCGGTGTGAGGTGTCCACAGGGCCAGAGCAGGCCATTCTGTGCTGCACATTCTGCACGGCCCCCGGGCCTGGCCAGCCCAAGCTGGGGTTTGCAGCCCCAGACACAGGGCTCCCGTCCCAGCTCCAGCACCGCCCGAGCTCTGCCTAGTACCCCACGGACGCCTGGCCTGGGCACCGGGCTGGCTGAGAAAACTGCTCCAGGGGCCAGCATGCCCGGGAGGGCTGCCTGACACCCCCCAGCGGCCTGGCTCCCCAGGCCCAGCCTCGACCCCGAACCCCATCTGACCCCACGCCCCAAGGCCCAGACAACCCAGACTGGGAAACGGGCCGTCCCTGGCCCCTGGCTGTGGCAGCCGCTTCCCCCCCAGCTGCCCCAGCCAGATGGAGCGGGGCTGGAATGCCCTGAGCTCCCTGAGAATCTCGAGTGGCTGCTGAGCCCAGCCTTGGCCCACAGGCTTCTGGGCAGAGAGGACAGCACCCAGCTGCATCGGCCCCGGCAGGGGGGCCCCACGTGGCCAGGCAAAACTGAGCACAGCCGGGTCTTCCGCCGCCGCCCTGTTTGCCAGGCCTACCTGCCACGGCCCAGAGCACAGGTGGGGCCGGGAGGAGCCCCCAGTCTAGGGGCCGCTGAGACCGACCGGCAGCAACACGGGTGACCCTGGGCCATGCACCCTGAGTTTGGGGTGCCAGTACACCCCAGGCAGCCAGGTGCCCACAGTGCCCCTGCACCCCGCTCTCTATCCAGCCCCCACCTCCACACCAGGCCGTCCTGCGGTGGGGGCACCAGGAAGCCTGTCTCCTCACTGCGACCCCAGGCTGAGGGCGGAGGGAGCAGAAGGTGGGGAAAGACGGGCAGACAGAGGGCCTCAGAGAGCTGGGCAGAGCGAGCATTTGCTTTCCCTTGAGCGAGCCACAGGGACAGCGTCCTCCCTTCCCGGAAACCAGGATGTGTTGTGAAGAAAAGGCCAAGACGGTTGCGGCCGGTCCTGAGGGGCAAGCCCCTCCGGGGCTCTCAGGGCTCCTGTGGCTTCCCGAAGCCCGGCTGACCGGCTGTTGGCCTGGGACTCCCCGGCTCCGCACCCACCAGCTCCCGCCCTCCCGCGCATACCTGCTCGGGCTCCCCACGTCCCCCAGGCCCTGCAGGGCTCACCTGGGCGTCGGGGACACCCAACTCCCCTGGGGGCGCCCCTGGGTCTCGCCCAGCACACCAGAGGCCGCTGAGACACTGGAGGGACGGGAGGCCTGCCTAGAGGACCAACGGGCCCCTCCTGCGCCGAGTCAGGCCTAGAGGGAGCTGCGGAGAAGAGGAAGCAGGAAGGACGCGCAGCCCACTGCATGGACCAGACCACAGCCCTCTCGTTCCAGGACGGGGAGCAAGGAAGGAGAGTGTCCAGCTGGTGTCCAGCCTTTAGTCCTGCAGGGACGATGAAGCAGAGGCCTCGGTCCAGCCTGCTGGAAAGCAGGGGGGAGGGGGACAGGGATGGGGAGACCAGGCCCTGGAGGGAGGGGTCGCTCTGGGACTGCCCCTACCAGGAAGCCCAAAGTGCCACAACACGGACCTCGGAGTCTGTGCCACACGGCGGCCCACGGGGCCTGCTCTGGGTGTACTCGATCTGGAGGCTCCAGGAACGGTCCTGGCTGGGCTGGAGCCCACCACTGGCCCAGGCAGGAGGTGGGGGTGCGCACGCGCAAGCACGCACACGCGCGGGGGCAGAGGGGCGGCAGCGGGACCGTGTGTGGGCGTGCATGCGGGCGTCTGGGCGTGGCCGCCTGGCTAGGAGTGTGCACACCTGGCTATGGGTGTGGGTGCTGGTGCGGGCTCAGTACGAGCTCTGGGTATGGATGTGGACACGTGGCTCTGAGCGTGGGCGCGGACACGTGGCTCTGAGCGTGGGCGGTGGTGTTCTTGCGTGAGCGGCCTCTGAGACCCGCTTCCCAGGGTCAGACTCCCACCAAACTGGTCCCCATGCTGGCCCGGACCGTGGACGAGGCTCCTGGCCTTTGGTTCTGTCTGCCCCCGGGCTGACATGGGAGGGGGCAGCAGGCTGATGGGCTGACTGGGTCCTGCCCACCTCCTCCTCCACCTGGGAGGTGCGGGCACATCCAGGCTCACTAGTGGTGGAAGGGAATCCTAGTCTCTGGTCTTCACCAAACTATAACTTGAACACCCCCAACTCCCGAACTCCATGCTGCTTGGGGGTAGGCCCCTCCCCAGGCCAGCTGCTCAGCCCCAGCCACCTGGACCTGAACGTGGCTCCGGGAGTTGTGAGGATGCTAGGGGACAGGTGGCAGGCCACGTGGCCAGGCCCGCCTCCCCACAAGCAGCCCACCCCCTCTGCAGTGGAGAAGTGGCTTAGACTGGCACGAAGCCCTCTCCGATGGGGGATGCCCCTCTGCAGGGCCAGCCTTGCTGGGCAGCCTCTCTAGGAACCACGCATCGTCCAGATCTAGGCAGCCCCCTCTGCCGCAAGCTGGCAGCCCCCAGACGTTGGCCTGTCCAGCACCATTCACTCACTCGGTCTGGCCAGACACAGGCCCTGCCCCGCCTCGAGCCAGCCCTCTGCCACCACGGCCCTAGGAGTCCCCGAGCACTCCTCCCAACGATCCCAGCTGCCGTCCACAAACCGAGATGGTGGCTGGACAAGACGAGGAGCCTGAGACAGGCACAGGGAGAGAGGAGGGACAGAGAAACGGAGGAGGCAGGAATGTGAAGCCGTGGGGGAGCCTCCTGGCGGGCCCAGCCCTAGGAGGTGGAGGCAGCCCAGGCTGAGGGGCACCCGCCCAGAAACATGAGCGTGTCACATGGGAAGCCCCTCTCCAATGGCCCAGGAGAACCTTCCAGAAGCCCGGGTTGGCCCAAAGGCAGCAGTTCTCAGACCATAATAGGAAAATTCTGTGGTTGCTGAGCCACCCAGCTGACAAACGTGGAGGCAAGATGACAGGGGAGGCCCAACCACCAATAGGCCAGAACTAATAAAAGAAAAGGAAAATCGGATATAAGTCTGGTTCTTATTAAAAGGGTAAATTTAGCCCTTTGGCTGGGCAAAGGGGCCGCCCTCGGACTCGAGGGGCTGAGAGTGACTCATGGGGCCCCTCGGCCGGGGGGTCTGGGCAGCAGCGGCTGAGAGCCACCCCTTCTTTGCTCCCTCCTGCTCTTCACGCAGCCTTCCTTCCCTGCACACTCTCCCTGGCAGGCAGCCAGCACCTCCCCCTCCAGGACACTCCTGAGGGCAGGCAAGTGGGGGGGGGTGTGGGGAGGTGGCCAGGACTGGTCAGCACCACCCCCCAAACGCCCCCAGCTAGAAGAGCATCCTCGGCCAAAGCAAGGCACCTCCCTTCCCACCATCTTGAAAGAAGCCAGCCGCAAGGAGGTGGACGCTCTGGCCTAGACGCTGCTCTTCTGCCCCCGTGCCCTGGGCCCAGGCCCCCAGCCCCTCGAGCTTTGCCTGGATATGCCCCATGTTAGCTGTGGGCAGACGGAGGCCCAGGCAGGTCTGCTCACAGGGTTTGGTCTGACAAGGTCACACCAGCACAGGATGGACTCCAATGGAAGGCCCCATGCCTGTGGGTGGGGAGTGTGCCCTGCTGGCCAGCCCTCCCCATTGCCAAGTGGACCCGGCCATAGTGTCCTGCATAGCCTGGCACTAGACTGGTGTCCAGTGAGTGTGATCTTCCTCCTCCCTCTCCAACCCCATGAAGGAGACATCGTTGCCTGCATCGGGCAGAGGCTCCAAGGTCAGCACAGCGGGAGAAGTTAAGGGGTAGGAGACGGGTGCTGGATGAAGGCCACTTGGGGTCAGGCTCACTACCATCTTGTACACCCGCCTATTCTGTGGATTCATCCATGCATCCATCCATCCCTCCCTCCTTCCCTCCATCCATCTTGCCATCCATCCCTCCCTCCATCCATCCATCTCTCCCTCCATCCACTCCTCTCTCCATCTCTCCATCCATCCATCCCTCTCTCCATCCATCCCTCCCTCCATCCATCCCTCTCTCCATTCATCTCTCCCACCCTCCATCCATCTCTCCATCTTCCATCCATCCATCCCTCTCTCCATCCATCCATCCCTCCCTCCATCTCTCCATCCATCTCCCTCTCCATTCATCCCTCTCTCCATCCATCCCTCTCTCCATTCATCCCTCCCTCCCTCCATCCATCTCTCCATCCATCCATCTCTCCATCCATCCCTCCCTCCATCCATCCCTCCCTCCATCCATCCGTCTCTCCATCCATCCATCTCTCCATCCATCCATCCCTCCATCCATCCATCCCTCTCTCCATCCATCCCTCCCTCCATCCATCCCTCTCTCCATCCATCCCTCTCTCCAACCATCCCTCTCTCCATCCATCCATCCCTCTCTCCATCTCTCCATCCCTCTCTCCATCCATCCATCCATCCCTCCCTCCATCCATCTCTCCATCCATCCATCCATCCAACCATCCATTCGTCCATCCATCTGATTCTCCCTCCCTTATGGGTAGTCACAACCCCCAGACCAAGTTACAGTTAGTCCCTCTCCTGCCACCCCTCAGCTTTCCCTGGAGGCCACCCCTGTTGCATGCCCACCTGGGTGCCAGCCGTGGAGCGGGCCCCAGCCTCCTCACCTCCTCACCCCAGGCTGTTGGCCGCAGAGGCAGTTTCCTCGGCCCTTGGAGCCAGACTAGAGCCTCACCAAGTCCGGCCTCTTGCTTCCGGCAGGGTTCATAAACCCCTTTGCTGTCCTAAATAAATGCAGGACTCTCGCCCTGCCTGGAGGCTGGCGGTTTTGGGGTGGGGCACTTAGAGGCAACACATCTTCCCAGGGTGAGGAAGCCTTGGCAAGACTCTTCAGAGAACACCCCACATCCTGCCCCAGGTCCAGCCACAAGGCCCAGAGGCTGGGCTGGCTTGGGTGGGTGTGCAGGGATCTGAAGACCCATCCCAAAGACACCTAACAAGGCTACAGGCTGAGCCAGGCACCCTGCGCCCACACCCAGGCGGGACAGGCCCTGGTGTGTGTCGGTGAGCTCCATGGGGGCAGGCCAGGGGAGAGGGACAGCTGTGTGCCCTGGGGTCATGACCTCCAGCTGTGGGGTCAGCTACCATGTTGGGCTGGGAGAGCTTTCCCTGGCTACTGCAAGCACTCAGGCCAGCTTCTGCTCCCTCATGCCTGAGAAGGACCGGGGACCAAGGGCCTGACTCGGGCCGCAGAGTCCTGGTGTGGGGTCAGGAGGGGGACCCGAGATCGCCACAGGTCACTGCATGGACCAGCCTCTGGTCTCTGAGAAAGAGAGACCAGTTCTTTCTCAAGAAGTTCTGTGGGTCCCTGATGCCAGGGCCAACTTTCTGTCCTTGTTTCTCTGCCCACTCCTGCAGGTATGGTTCGATCTAGCCACACCGGGGCTCACCCTCCAGGACTGCCCCTTCCTGACTCTATTTCTCAAGACTCAGTTGGCACCCAGCCTCCTCTGTGAAACCCAGCCTGACTCCGCGCAGGGCTCTCCATTCAGCACCCGGCCATGCCTCCAAGTGGGCTAAACACCCATCTAGCCCCTGCAGAAGAGGCGCAGGGCCAGGCGTGGGCCCCGGGTGAGTCCAGGGTCCCAGCAACTCAATCCTACGGAGAACAAAGTAACAGCAACGGGCTGACCCAGATGCCCCGGAGAGCAGGGGTGTGGGCAAGGTGGGACACTAGGATGAGGCCACCTGACCCCAACCCCCCTCAAAAGCACACGGCCACCTGTGGGCCCTGACAAGGGCCCAGCTCAGGAGGGGGGCCTCTCAGCCGCAGGGGTTTGCTCGTGGCCAGGTAGGGGGGGCCTGAAGGAGGGGAGACCGGCAGGAAGGGCAGAGAGCCAGGGAGCACCCCAGGGCAAACGCGCACACCCAGGAGAGCCTGGGGACACGGAGAGGAGAAGCCACAATGAGCACCTGAGAGCCGGCAAATGCTCTGTGGGATGTGAGCTAGGATGGCCGCGGGGAGGGAGCTGGAGAAAAGGCTGGGGTCTAATTAATGAAATATGCTGTTTATTTCTCAGGGAGATTGCATCGCCGTGCAGGGGTGGTGTGGGGGGAGCTGCCGGCAGAGGAGGGGGCCCCGGGGCAGCTGCCAAGCCTATGCCCTGGGCCACGTGGGGGCCTAGAGGTGTCCTGCCAAGAGAGCTGAGGTGACTCGCCCGAGAGCCGCCAAGTGAGACCAAATCCCCAAGGGGCCCGGGGAGGGAGACTGGATCCGGGCCTGCCCAGCACCCACACCCAACGCTCCGCTCCCAGCAGACAGGGACCCGGGCCTCTCCTGGCAGAGACATCCAGGGAGCCCGACCTTCTGACGGGCCAGCCCTCCGCACCCCATCCCGGCCTTCCCCACTGCCTCTCAGGCCCTGGGGCCAGAAGCAGGGAAAGGCCTGGCTCCCCCGGGGGCTGTCACTGGCTCCTGGCGCAGTGCTCGGCCCACAGTGCTCGGCCCACAGTGCTCGGCCCGCAGTGCTCGCGGGACAGTGCGGCAGGCGCGGGGTGGGCTGCGCCCCGTGCGCTGTCCGTGCCCTTGCAGTTTCTTCTAGCAGTGACGCTGCTGCGGCGAACCACCCCACTCCCTTACAAGTACAGAGATGAGGCGTTCTCATCCCAGAAACAGTAAGCCTAAGGAGAGGGAAAACCTCACTTCTCAGAGGCAGAACCATGGTGTTTCTGGGGACCCTTGAGGTGCAGGGCAAGACGAGCAGCTCTGAGGGTGGGCGAACCGCAGCCCACGGAGCTGAGACCCCCAGGAAGAGGAGCAGGCCTGAGGAGGACGGGTGGCCTCCAGAACGGGGCCGGATTGGAAGCCAGCCCAGGGGAGCCCATGGGGGGGTCGGGCCTGGGGCATCCCAGCAGGAATTTCCACCGGAGGGAAAACGCAGCAGCGTCCCCTGCAGCTCGCACCTCAGCGTCCAGCCCTATGCTCCCCGGCTCCCCAAGGCCTGGGGCCTGCAAGGGGCCAGGGCGAGAGGCACTGGGGCAGAGAACCAGCCCTGGGCTTCCAGCCCCGAGGCCTGTGCTTCCACGTTGCTCCCAATGTGACCACAGGGCAAGCAAGTGGTCCCACCGAGCTCTGCCACCAGGACTCCGTCTGCCCCAGGGGACTTGTCCCCGAGCCTAAGAACTGATGCCCTCGCCCCAATTCACAGCCTGGGCTCCCAGCAAGTGTTGCGTGCAGGAAAGGCTCTACTGGCAAAGGAGGGAAGGGCTTTGTGCTGGGCTGCCCGGACAGGACAAGGTCCCCAAAGGGCACCTCCCACGCAGCCTCAGGGGCTAGGGGCCACAAATGCACCATGACCTCTGGCTCCCTGTCCAGTGGCCAGGCCCAGGGCCAGCTCCCTGCTCCTCGGGGGACTCAGGGCCTAGAGAGGCTGCCCAGGGTCTGCGCTGACCTGCACTGGCAGCAGGGGGCTGGGGGGGGGGCAGGTAAGCCCAGGCCACCTGCTGACCTCACCGGGGCAGGCACCTGGTTCAGGAACAGCAGGAAAAAGCGCTGCGCGGGTCTCACAGTGCCGCATCCCCGTCACCCAAGCCACAGCCGGAGCCCTGGGCTCTGTCCACACGGTGAAACTCTAACCCGGCTCATTCATCAGACAAATGATTACGGAGAGCGACCGCCACGTGTGGGCTCACCCACTCAGCACGGCCCAGCCTGGAATCCGAGGAAACCACAGGCCAGGCACCCTGGCCTCCAACAATGGCCCTTGGATCTCTCGCTGACCCACACTGTCCTCGAGGCCATTTTGGGGCCAAGTCACCGGCCTGCTGGTGGCATGTCTTGGAGCGGACATCTGCCGTGCTGCCGTGGACAACGTGCCCGGCCCACAGGGGAGCAGGTCCACGTTTATCTGGGGGCCCTCCACGGAGCAGGCAGCAGGCTTTCGGAGGGGACAAGCCAGGGTGGGGTCCCTGTGAGGAAGCGATGACAGGGTTGTGGGGCAAGGAGGGGGCTGAGCTGGACAAGAGGGGAGAGAGGCTGAGAGGGAGGGCATTCTCCGGTGGTTTGACCAGGTCCCATGCAGGGAGCCCGGGAGTGTGGGGAGACGAGGGGGACCACCCCCGGGGCCTGCAGCTGGGCCTATCAGGGCAGTTACAGCCTCAAGAGGGGTCCAGATCGAGTGGGGCTCCCAACAACCCCTGACCCCTGGTATTCATGCCTTTATGTGGTCCCCTCCCCTTGAGTGTGGGTGGGATTAGACTCACTTCTACAGAACCGCTGTCCCCAGCCAGCCCCCAGTAAGGAACCGAGGCCTGTGGCAGCCCTGGGGGGAGCTTGGAATGGGGCCCCCCACCGCTGAGCCTTGAGATGCCCACAGCCCTGGCCGACACCTTGACTCGGACTCCTGACCCACAGAGAGTATGAGGTAATAATGTTTGCTGCTTTAAGCTGCCGAATTTGGGATGATTTGTTACACAGCAATAGCTAACTAATACACAGAGAAGCCACAGAACCGGGTGGCGAGGGGTTTTGCTGCACGTAGAGTGGAGCCCAGAGCAAAGAAGGAACCTTCAGGAAGGACCAGGAGGGGAATCAGCAACTCAGGGCACAGATCTGCCTCCTACAGAAAAGCCGGAAATCCGGGTTAAGTTCCCCCCAGCCCCACCCTGGCCAACGGCAGCCTCCTGGCCCCGGCGACACAGACACACAGATGCACCCCCAGCCCCCCTCCCGCGCCCCAGCTTCCCTTCAAGCGGGGCCCAAGGTCACCCCAGCCCTTGACCACTAAAGGCACCAGCAACCGTGGAGGTCCCTGTATGGGGTCTCGTCCTGGCCCCCTCCTCTTGCGTCTGGCACTCCAAGGACCGTTTGCTCATCTCCCTCGCAAGGGCCCTTCTTTCTTAATCATTTCGGGTTTCTACTAGGTACTTGTCACCAAATCTACAACAGGTCATGAAGGATGGGATAGTCTCGTGTACATCTTCCCAACTTTTCTCAATCTCATCTGTATTCACACACACTAAGGACTTTTTAAGAGCTGGCCTAAAGATGCACTACAACTTAATTTAGATTTAATTCTACTGTTAATTTAAAATAAATTAAAAGCTTATTTTTAGGAGACCCAAAGGGATGCAAAAAGTATCAAAAAGGGGACTGGCTTCAGGCAAAGTGCCCACGAGTGACCTGCTGGCCGGGGTGGCTGGGGCACACAGCAGGCTGAGTGGACAGGACGACTGCCCCACTGGGCAGACCCGGCATGTCCTGTGGGTGCCAGAGTCCAGCTCCTTTCCACTCCCTGTCGTGCACCCCGGCCAGGGACAAAGGGATCTGCTGTCACCATCCTACAAGGTGCCGCTGCTGAGGCCAGAAGGCAGGCGGGAGCCCCAGTTCTGCCCTCACCATATTCCCGTCCACGCCCGGGTCCCGAACCCGCCACCTGGGGGCTGCCAGGGCCCTGGGGAGTGCTGGGGAGGAGGCATCTGGGCTGGTGCCCTGCTGAGTGCAAGACGCCTTCCTAAGGGACAGGAACCCGAGCAGGGGGCTGGGAGGGAAGCAAGACTGGGGCAGGAGGATTTGTGAGGAAGGACCTCAGGGAGATGCGCGGGCTGGGGTAGAAGATCTACGAGGCAGAGGGGGAGTAGGAAGGCCCAGAAACCACCCGAAGCTCAGGGCTCCCCCTGGGGCAGGTGGGCGGTGGAGGGGAAGGGGAGTTGGAGATGCCTCCAGAGGACACACATGTCCCACCCACCATCACCTGGGGCCACCACACACCCAGGCGGGGGTGGCTGGCAGCCCACTGGGGCCTCCCAGCAGATGTGCACGGGTCAGGGGCTGCCCACGGAGAGCCAGAGGAGGGAGGCACGAAGGGAAGGAAGGAAGGGAGGAAGGAGAGAGGGAGGCCAGCGCTGACCTCAAAGTTTCCGGGCCTCCTGTGCTCAGTGAGGACGTGAGCGGCAGAGAACAGAGCCAGCCCACTGTGGGTGGGTGACCCTCCCCATCTGCAAGTCGGTGGTCGCCACCCGACTTCCCCCCGGGGGTCTCCCCAGCCCCTCTGTCCTCGCTAAGCCTCAGTCTCCTTGGCCGAAATCCACCTCAGGTCTGGGCACAGGTGCCTGTCTGGGGTCAGGGTTTGAGGGTACAGAAAAGGGGGAGCAGAAAGGAGGCTGCAGGGCACACCCACAGTGGGGGAGGGCTGGAGCGCTGAGGACAAGGAGGGTGGGCTGGGGACAGATGCGCTGGGAGAGGAGAGACCCCAGGCCCACTCACGGCTCAAGGCCGGAGTCCCGGCCCCTGTATCACTAGCATCTCTTCACGCTCACCCAGAGAAATGAGAGGTAAGAGAGATGCTCACAGAAACATCCCCCCCCACCTCCCCCGCTGACCCACCCGGGGACCTGCCCCGGGTCATCTGTCCAAGGACCCTGGATCCTGCCTCTGGCCTTGGACGGCCCCCTACGGGCTGCAGAGAGAGATGCTCAGCACCCCCACTCCATCTGTGGGGCTCCCAGACTCGCAGACCGCCCTGCCCAGACCCAGGGTCTCCATCTTCATCCCCGTGATGTCAAACCCTGTGAGAAGCCCCAGACACAACTGACGAGCCCCCATGCCTACGGCCCCCAGAAGCAAAAGCCAGCCAGGAGGATGGCAGGCCCCCAGGGCCAGTGCAGGACGCAGAACCCGTTTTCTACCTCTGTGCTCAAGGCCACTGGACCTCTACACAGACCACGGGGAGGGTCTGGAGGGACTGTGACCCGTGAAGGGGGGGCCCCCAGGAGGTGCCCCATGTGCCTCCCTGCCTGTCCCCAGGGAAGCAGCCCCTCCTGCAAGATGCAGGCACCAGTCACTTTCTTTCCAGGCCTCTGGGCACATCCTGGGGCCGGGGTGTGTACAAGCGTGTGTCTCCAGCCAGCTCTAATGGACTCTAATGGGCTCCGAAGACACAGAGCAGGGGCCGCCGGCTGTCAGATGGCCTGGACGCGGCCAGTCCCACCACGCACACCTCCCTGGCCAGGTGTCGAGCCAGAGAACCAGGAGCCGGCCCCAGGGCTCGAGGTCCAAACAGCAAAGCGGCACCGCGTGAAGGGCCTGCCTGCCCGGGATGGAGATGCCAAGGAGGGCAAGGGGGGAGACCCACGGCCCCTGCCTTCTCTCTGCTCCCGTGTCCCTCATTTTCCTTTGGTTGGGGGCCCCCACCCCACCCCTGAGTCCACTGCCCGCACAGCCACCCACTAGGAGGAGAGGGGCAGCCCTCCCCAGCAGCCCTCCTCACCCGCCACTGCCCTAGGACTCAGGTGAAGCCTCTGGCTTCTGCCCCCAACCCCTGCCGCCAGGTGTGACACTAACAGGGGGACAGCTCACTCTGCCAATCTGTTTAGGGCTGACACCTTTTAAAATGTGGTGCACACAGCTTGGGAGCCTCTGTCAATGACAGAAGATGCTCCTGGAAGGTGAGGAGTTGCTGACCCGGCCCCCGGGAGGTGTCCACACAAGCTGGGGACATGCAGAGGGCACTGCCAGCACGGTGGCCCCGTGAGGCGCTCAGGTATGGGGGCAGGGCACCTCGGTTTTTAGTGAAGGGTCAGTGCAGACCCTGGCACGTCTCCCACCCCTCTCTCCCCAGCTCGGTTCTCCCAGAGAGGGTCCTTATCTTCCCTCTTCTCCAACGTGGGAGTGAAATTGCAGGCGAAAAGCTGAACGAGGCTCTCCTCATACCCACAGGCATGTGCGTGCCACCCAAGCGTGGCACACACACCCACCTCGGGGCCCCCACTGTCCTGGGTGGCCCAGCTCCGGCAGGAATGAAGGGACGGAGGACACCCCAGACTCAGGACTCTGCAGCCCCACGGGAAAGGGCACCAACCCCACCAGCACTGGTCTGGGGAGCTGGGCAGGGGCTGCTGCGCGGCCTGGGGGCTCAGGGCACCCAGGAGGTCAGGGCCTGGAGGCCACGCAGCACATGGGACGGGAGATGGGCTGGAGGCCCAGGGAGGCCCTCCAGGGAAGGAGAGGTGGAGTCTGAGCAGAATGTGGGGGCACGTTCAGGGCTAGGGGGGCCCGGGAAGAGCTGCACGGCAGAATCACTGGGGGGCTCTGAGAGTAGGTGAGGCCAGGCCCCGGTGGGACCAGCTGCAGACAGAACGTGTGACAAGCCTGGGCACCGCGGCTGTGTCAGCGGCCCCCTGGAGAACGGGCTGGGGCTGGCTCCAGGAGGCGCAGGGAAGGGGAGCTGAGAAGGGGCCTGGGCCAGCACAGTGGCCAGAGCCCGTGGGTGGCTGGGCGCAGACGCTGAGTCCTGGGAATGGTGGGAACTTGGTATGGGGAGCCCTTCCTGCAAGGGGAGGCTGGGGTCTCCAGGGGTCCACAGTGAGAGTGGGCACGAAGGAGCTAAAGCAAGGCGCGTGGCTCGCCGGGGCCAAGCCGTGCCAAGTGAGGGCCCCGAGTGGGCTCCACCCTGGCAGGGGCCCAGGAGCTGAAGGACAGAGCAGGTGGCAGGAAGTGGCGACGCACCAGCATGCACATTCAGGTCACCAGACACCTGGCTCTCCCAGGGGCGCTGGAATGGGATTCCTTGAAGGCTGGTTGTGGGTGAGCGTGAAGACCTGGCCGGTGCCGTGAGCACAGGTGAGCAGTATGCGACCTGCGACCATGCACTGGGGGCACGCGTGAGCTCAGCCCATTGACGCGCTGGCTGCCCCCGTCGGGGTCTGCGGGGTGGGCCTCCGCCTCTGCCCACAGAGGGGACGGGGGTGCGCCCAGAGGCACTGTCTGTCGGCGCCTGAGGCGGAGCCCGTCCCACGCTGCTGCTGGGTGGACGCCGGGCGGCAGCGCAGGCCCAGCCCACTCCCACCACCACGTCCCCACCCTGGGCTCGGCTCCTCGGGTCTCTTGTCCAGCTGTCCCCGCGGGCCTTCTTCTCTCCCGTCCAGCTTAGCTCAGCACGCCCACCTCCGAGATGGAGGGGCCACCCCAGTGCCCGGCCCCGGAGCCGCCTATGGAAGTCCCGAGGAGGAAAGCCCCTGGCTTCCCCGAGGGACAGGCCGACGGACCCAGCCAAGACCTGCCGTCCAGTCCCGGGAAGATGGCACGGGCGGTTCAGTCCTCATGTAATTTACGTCAGGACTCTCTCTTTCTTGGCGCGGTGCCCCAAGAAGGCAGTGCCCCCAGGCCACCCTCGGGGACCCCAGCCAGCTGCTTAGAGGCTTCTGCAGACAGCACGCCGGTCCTCTCCCCCCTCCCCCATTTCTGGAAATTTCCAGTGGAAAACCAAGTTCCTGCCCTGGGGAGGGGGAGGGGCTGCTTCATCTTTCCTTCCGGTTCCAGGCACACAGTGGGTCCCCCCCACCGAGCCTCAAAAGCATTTGCATCTAAAGACACTGGACTCTTTGTTGGGGGGCTGGGAAGGGGGAGGGGAGGGAACCCAACCCACCTGTTCGTTCCCTTCTCCTCCTCCCCCACCCCAGGTCAGAATGAAAAAAACCGCTTCCTGGCTGATCCCATCTGGAACCTAATCGCCCAGACAGCTGCCGCGGCCCTCGGAGGCCAGCTCCTGGCTCCCAGCTCCGGCGCCGGACGCCTCCCCGCCAGGCCTGCCCGGCCCCGGGGTGATCGCTGCGTCCCGAGCTCCTCCAGCGCGACCCGCGGTCCCCCGGTCGCCTGTCCTCCGGAGGCGGCTGCTCACGGGGCCACAGGACGCACTGATATTATATATTACAACATACAGGGGCGGCCCACTGTCAAACAGACCTGCATGATCCAAACGGTATATTATCCCATAAAAACGTCAGAGCCAAGGTGGAGCGGCAGTGCCACACTCCGGGCTCCCGAGGCCCCACCTTCTCCCAGGGCTGGGGGCGGGGTGGGGGCTGCGGGACATTTTCTAGACACCACACGCAGGCTTTGATTATGTCCTGATCCCCAGTCTTTGGTGTGAGAAAGGAGGCCCCAGAGGTTAATGGGGACCGGGGAACCGGGAGCTGTTCCCTGGTGGACGAGCAGAGGTGGGGGGACATCAGAGCACGTCACCCACCTGCCAAACAGGGCGCGTGCTGTGCATCCTGACACCCCAAAGTCACACGTGGAGAAAGTAACCTGATGCTGCAGGAGGACTGGGGGGTGGGGGGAGGCTGCCTCAAGGGGCACCCCGGAGAGGCCAACTCTCCAGGAGGCTGCAGGCGGAGGCCGGTTTGAGAACCTTCTCTGGACAGGTGATGATGCGCCAGGCTGTCCTTCGGAGGGTCCTAGGCCATCTGTCCCGGGGGGGCCGGTTTCTTCTCAGAAACTGCCAGAAGTCACTCCCAGGCTGCATGCAGATCGACCTGGCTCAGGCAAGGACTGAGGACATGAGGCCAAGAGAATGCGGGAGAATGCGCCACGCCAAAGGCTGTGAAGGGTCTTCTTGTGGCACTCCGTGACAGAGACCAGCCCAGGGGCCAGGCAGGGCCCTGGTGTCCCTTCCATGCTGGCCCTCGAGGAGGAGACCAGGGCCCCTGTGAGAAGCCCACACGCTGAAGGAAGGCACGAGCCGGGGGCAGAAATGAGGGAGTGGGGCTGGTGGGAATCCCCAGGGACTCTGGTCACGCCAATCCAGAAAGCTGCCACGCAGGGTCCAGGGGTGCAGGGCAGCTCCCCACTGCTGGGGCCCAGAGGCCTCTCCCAGGAGGCAAGCAAGGGGGGCTCCGGGGGGTGGTGACCACGGCCTCTCTCTGCCCTCCTGGAAAGCACTCATTCCCAGTGGTACTGGCTGAACTCTGGTGCTTGGGAACCCCCACCCCCACCCCCTGGAGCTAGACCAGGGACATCCTGGGAAGTGTAGTCTTTTAGGAGTTAGGAGGGCCCGCAGGGATTTCCGGGGGCGGTCCACTAAGGAACAACAAGGAAGAGGAGAGACCAAAGGGGATTACCCTGACCCTAATCCCTGGGTGGAAATTCAACATTCCTGGAAGTGGCTGAATGTAGACATCTGCTGCTGAAGACACAACCAATGCTGCAGTTCCTGCCTCGGGTCCCCCCGCAGTGGCTTCTCAACCAAAGCCGACCCAACTCTTATTTTGGCGGGGAGACCTGGGAACTCCCTAGAGAGGAAAGACCTCCACCAAAGTGTCCCCCCCACTCCTACCCTCCTCTGACCACTGACCCCAGACGCCAGGAGAGAAGCGCCAGCCAGGGGACAGGGGCGCTACCTGCCCAGCTCCCGCCGAGGCTGCCGCGCATCCCGCACACTCCAGCACATTATTTATGCTCACAGCCCACTCTGATGACATATGTAAGTTGACAGCGAACATCCTATCAACTTGCTGGAGTGTATCTTGATTGTTAAAACACACTCTTAAAGGTGTACGATCGTTTATCAAATTAAAATAGCCGCACCTAGCCTGTCTCTTTTCTGCCTCCCCTGACCGCCCCCCCCCTTCAGCCTCCCTCCTCCTTCGGCCTCCCGGGCATCCTGCCCTTGCACTCAGGCCCTCCTCCTGAGGAGACACTGTCCTGTGCTTCCAGGGACCCCAGGCCCGGCGCCCCCTCCCCACCCTGCCCCAGGCCAGGGCAAGCCCACTAATCGCCAAGAAGTGACAAACGCCAGAAGCCCCACCAATTAAATTTAAACTCATGCAAAGCTCAGTGGCCAGTAAATTATTATTTTTATTAGCTTGAACCAAGTTCCCGTAAGAGAGAAAGTCAACTTGCTCCCATGAATGGCTCTTGTATAATTTATTTAACTCTGTGCTCTTTGCCAAAGCCTGGAATATTTTTAGCTCGTTCTGTTGTTGGATTTGGCTTTTTTATGTGTGTTTCTGAGGGGTATTTTTAGCCTCATCCGTGTTATTCTAACAGACTCCTATGCGTTCGGTCCTGTCTGTGCGGGCTGTTGAACCCAGTCTCGAGGCAGAGGAGGGAGATTTCTAAGAATAACCGGGGCGCATTTGGGGTGAGTGTTTTCCAGGGGCGACGTGCTATCTGTATGAGGCCGCTCCCTGCCTCGCTGGCTAATTTGTTTTATTACTCACGTGACCTGAATATTCCTATAGGAATATCCTTATAGGCAATAATCAGACATGGGCAGCACAAGCCCCACTGAGAAAAAACCCACATTCCAAAAATGGCTTCGGAGGGGCGGGCAGGGCGGCTGTGGCCGGGCTGGTCTACGCGGCCGCCGGATCCCGGGGCTCTGCAGCGGCGCGGCCCGCTTTGATGTCTGGTTCTGTCACTTCCCGAGCAGGATGGGTAGAGTCTTCAGAAAGTAACTCTTTTCACACCTACTTAATGTTGGTAACTGTTGCAGAAACACCATGGTGTCATTGAGTTAATGAGGTATTTACGAAAATGTATTTTTTTCTTTACAAAAAAATATCACATGATGAGGGAGGGGAACCTTTGATGGGGTCTTTTCACACTAGGAAATTATCTTTCTTCCTCCAGTGTGTTTTGCTTTCTTTCTTTTCGAGGTTGGCAATCAGAAGCGCGCTTTGCAGGGAAGGAGTTTTCCGTACTCCCAACAGAAGGGACCTGCCGCCCTGTTTATTCCCAAGCTCCCCCCGCCCCCGCACCCCCCCCACCCGGCCCTCGGCACCTGGCTTCCAGGCCGGGACATTTACACCCCAAAAGAGACCAGAGAAGAGGCAGAGAGGAGAACCCAACCCGCAGCCAGACTGCGGAAATCGGCACCTCCGCCTGCCTTGGGTAGAGGCCCGGTGGTTCTCGAAGGCTCGGCCTGAGCGGGGGATGGCTAGAGAAGGATGGAGGACAGGAGCTGACCCGGCCGGAAGAGGGGGTGGGGACCGGCTTCTCCCAGGCCCTGCCGCCTCTTTTTTCAACGTGCCGGGAGAGGCGCGGTCCCCAACCGCTCCAGGCAGTAGTGCTGGTGAAAAATCTCGGGTTGATGCGTTGTTGATTTTCCTTTTTTTTTACCCCCCTAGATTTCACAGTTTTGCCTCCGGACCATCTGTATTAGAGACAAAATCTAACACTGCACTAAAAATAATGATTCCAAACATTTTAATTGCACCTTTTGGTGACAAGGTTACTGGAGCAGCACTTTACCGTAAAACCCTACAGCCCGATTATAAAGCTACCAGCACTTTCATTTTTAGAAAAACAATGGCAGAAACCCTGGAGCCCAACGTCCCATCAGGGTCCTCAAGCTGACGTCTTGAAAGCACTGGGTGGGGCAGCGCAGGCGGGCGGGCGGGCGGGGGCGGGGAGCCCCTGGGCTCAGCCCGGGTGGCTGAGCCAGGGATGAGGAGTCCTGGGAAGCTGGGGACTCCATCCCTGGTGGCTGGGCCCTACTCCTCGTTGGACCTGGACACACAAGAAGGAGCTTCGGAGCAATTTTCCTTTCGGCAGGGGCGGTCGGAGCAGTCGGGGCTGGGAGGGGCGGCTTGGCCTGGCCGGCGGCTCGGAGGCCGTCGGCGGAAATGGGAAGAAAGTCCGCCAAACTAGCCATTTGGAAATCCGCACACAAATGGGAAAAAAAATGTTTTTAACTTGATTATACTTTTTTTTTCTTTCTAAACTAGATCATGTATAGATACAGACCAAAGCAAAGTGATCTGGGGTATAATTCCTTTAAAAAAAAATTGATGTAGCTAAATTTTAAAAACCAATACAATATTCTGGCTTTCAGCAATTTCAGGAGGCTTTCAGCGGCAGATGTTTCTAGCTGGATGCCCGTTCGGCCAGCCTTTCTGTCACTAATGGGTCGGGCACCTCCAAGCACAATAGGTCTCTCTGGTCCCCCAGGGGGGTGGCTATGGCCTCCAGGAACAGGGAACACGTGGCCCTTCAGCCCCCCTCTGAGGGTGCCCTGGGGACCTCCAGCGCCCTCTAGAGCACCCTGCGTATGGGGAGGAGGGCTGGGTCTAGGTCAAGGACACAGACCAGGCCAGCGCCCACCCAGTATCTCCAAACCCAGCATGGCCTCCGCTCCAAGAACCACGTGCTCAAACTTGGAATGAGCAAGACAATGGTCCGGGCCACCCCGTCCACATTCCCACCTGACTTGGTGGTGCCTGCATCTGGCAAAAACAGAAAAGGGACATGGCGGCTGACCAAGACCTGGCCAGGCTGTGGGTTGATGACTGGGGACAGGGGAGGCAGCCGTGACCTGAACTGACGGGGAATCCCACCTGGCCGGGCCTCCGCAGAGTGGGATAGCCCTGGGGAAGCCTCAGCGTCAGGGGCCCTTCCAGACCCTTGTCTCCTACCTGCCAGGCTAGGGGGCACAGCGTGTGTGTGTGGGGGGGGGGTTGCAGCTGCTCCCTCCCCATCCCCCAACCTGCAGGCTCAGCCTTTCCCCCCCTCAGCAGGGGCTGCAAGCCCGCAGCCAGCAGAAGGGGCTGGTAGGGAGGCTGCACTGTCCCTGCGGCCAACATGAGCCTTGAGCTGCAGCCCCCCAGTGTGGGCTGAGCTGGGTGGGCAGCACGTCAATGCAGGGGCAGGAGAGACACTTAACTTCACGGACAGCCAGGACAGATATTTTTAAATCACCAATTTCCCAAGCAAGTACGTTTCCTCTTTCGAGTTATAAATCTAGATGGGAGAAAAGAAAAGGACAGAAAAAGGGAACAGCAAGGAAGAGCTAAAGAAGGGCAGCCTTGCCGAGGCCCCTCACCCAGGGCTGCGTCCAGCAGAGCCCGGGAGCCCAGCCCCTCCACTCCTGCCTCCTTCTAACTTTCTGAACCTCTCCGTGTTGTAAATGCTAAAAGCCCATTAGTAATTAAGCAATTTTGCATATTTTTTTCTTTTTAGGAAATTTATGTTTTTCTGTCTGACTGCCCTCCCTTCTGACATTTTCCCTTCTAGCCGAGTCTTCCATCCGTTTTAATCCACACACTAATTGTAATCCCATTAAAGCAGATATAATTTTATTAGTATTCACAGTTCATCAAGCTAGCAATAATAACTGTAACTGCCAAATTAACAAACAAACCCAAAAAAGCGGCAAACAACATTTCTGGTGTTTAGAACACACTGTAAACAAGAGCAAGCCAGCCTTCAAGGTTGACCAGCAGGCCCCCTCGCCAAGCCCCAAACCTTATTCCTGCAAACTCTGTGGGCTGAGGCCAGTGACCTCCAGGGTCTCCTCGAGGTAGCTGCCCCTTGGCTCCCCGCTGCCTGGCTCTGCTTCTCCTCGGACCTTGCTCTACAGTAGAGTATCAGAGCTGCCCAGAGGGGTTAGTGTTGCTCCGGAGGCCTGGGTCAGCCCTGCCAAGGACCAACCCTCTCCGGAAGAGGATCCGAGAGGACAGGAACGCCGGGCGGACCCGTTCTCTCCCCTTAGAGCAAATTCGCTGCGCACTCGCCTGCACCGAAATCCCGAGGCGGCCCCGCGCCGCCCCCAGCCAAGCCAAGCCGGCGCCCCGCGCTGCCCTCCCCCAGGGCCGCGGGCCGCGAGCCTGTGCCGCGCTCTGGCCACGCTTCGTCCGGCTTTAGCAGGATACCAGAGGCACTTGTTAAAGCACATACAGCCCGTGCAAACCCATTCTCACCCTGACACTTCAAGGCTTTATATAGAAACAGGATTTGCTCGTCTTACACCAGCAGTCCCTATTAACGCTCACCCCGCGCACACACCGCCCTAATCCGCCAGGCCGCGGCGCCCCCCGCCCCCAGTCACAACAGCCGTTTTGTTCCCGCAGAAAGTGCCTCGTTGTCCCAGCCCCAGAATGTCTTAAGGATGTGAATGCAGAATGCAGAAATGAGGTTTCCGGGGAATTTAGTTTTTCTGCAGGAAGGGGTGGGGGAGGGGGGCAGGGGGGGAAAGGCTTTATTTTTAGCCGGCTCCGGGGCTGCCCCTCCGAGACCCCGGGGACCCCGGGGAAGGCCGCTCTAAACCGCGATGATCCGGCTGGGGGCCCCGCCACCGGAGCCCCGGCAGGGAAATGAAACCGAAGGC
The DNA here is from genome assembly GCF_004348235.1 of Phoca vitulina. Taxonomy (NCBI): domain Eukaryota; kingdom Metazoa; phylum Chordata; class Mammalia; order Carnivora; family Phocidae; genus Phoca; species Phoca vitulina. The sequence goes on along the minus strand of NW_022589744.1, from coordinate 15,787,236 downwards.
TGCTCGGCAAACGCTCCAAGGAGAGGAGGGGCGCGCGCCCATGCCCCCTGGACCGTGCCCACCTCGCGGCTGGGCCTCCTCTCCCGCGCCCGCCCCGGCCGGCACTGACCTGTGTGCGAAGCCATGGGCAGCGGCGACGGGAAGTACTTTCCGGGCTGGAAGTGAGCCGGGGGCTGCGCGGTGGGCCCGGCGGGGGCAAGGCGCGCGGCGGCGGCGGCGGCGCTGCGGTGGCCCAGGCTCCCGCGCTCCGACAGCAGATGCGGCGGCGGCGCGAAGTCGCGGCCATCCATGCCGGGCCCCGGCCCCGGCCCGGCCCCGCCGCCGCCTCCGGGGAGC
>NW_022589744.1:15751934-15781900 GCF_004348235.1 Phoca vitulina | reverse complement strand
GGCGGCGTCCGGGGTCACCGGCGGGGTAGCGGGCCGGTCAGCACGCCGGCGGACTGGGCTCCTCGGCGGGCGGCCGCGCGCCGAGCCGGCGGCCGCCGTGCGGGTCCATAGTCTGCGGAGGCAAGCAGAAGAGACTCGGTGACTCGGGGGCTCGGCTCGCCTGGGGGGTCCGCGCCCCGCCCGCCGCCCGGAGCCGCGGCCGGGCCGGCCGGCCGGCCGGGCCCGGGACACTCGGCGCGTCTCCCGCCGCTCGCGCGCGCGCCGAACCACCCGGTCCCCGCGCGCACACGCACCGTCCCGGCCGCGCTCGGCCCCGAGGAGCCTGGGGTAACCCGGCTGCAGCGCTCGCCTCTTCCCCTTCGCGTTCCCGCGGGTCCCTGCGGCGAGGGCGCCGCGGCAAAAGGCTGCTGGCTCCGCTGGGTGATAAAAACCCAAATCTGCGAAGCCATCACGCACACACACACACACAGACACACACACACACTCACACGCACACCCTCTCCCCTCCCCCGCTGCCCAGAGGTGTCTCGGAGGAAAAGGCCTGAGGTCCACGCTCGCCTTTTTCCTCTCCCCCCTCATTCCGAGGTCCAGCTTTTACTACATTCCGCTTAACCGAATAACCATGCTAATTAAGCGAGTAATTTTATTGATTGTAACTCAAGAGTTGTTGTTTTTTTATAACCTTCCTTTTCTCCACTTCTCCCATCCCCCCATGCGTCTTTCGGCCCATTCTTTAGAACGCGCCGCCCCCCCATCTCCAACGGGACGAGGCCCCCACCCCCAGCACCGAAGCCGGGACCCCGGGCCAGTTCCCCAGAGTCCCAGGAGTCTGCGTCCGCCGCCGGTGTCACCTGGGCGGCCACGCCGCAGTGCCCGGCCTGCCGTCCCCGAGCCGGGAGCTACCCGGCGAGGCTGGAACAATTACCCCGCCCCCCAATCAAATTCGCCCAGGATCTTCCTCTGCGGACTGGGGACTTTTGGGCGGGGGGGTGGGGGAGTGCTTTGAGAGTCAGAAATTGTTCTCTCTTAGCGCCCCAAATCGGCCACAGAATTTCTCCCTGCAGCGCCTGCCCCGGGTCGCCGAGCCAAGTCGGTCTCCGCGCGGCCGCCAGCCCGGGTACGCGGGGGTCTGCGGCGGCGGGCTCAGCCCTCGGGCCGCGGAGAGCCGGCCGCGCCCCGCGCAACCTTCGCCCTAGCTCAGGTCCCAGCAGACCCCCGGACTCAGCCATGGGTTTCCACCTCCCGGCAGAGCCACTTAAAAACACCCCCACCTCCCTTCTTTCCACCCCCACCCAACTAGGGGAGTGCACTTCGAGGCTGATTGTGGAGTCACGGAGCAGGCGACAGAACATGCACGACCGTGCGCCCGCGTGAACCTCTTTCACTTTGCATATTTCCCCTCATTTCCTAAATCCGCATTGTTTTAATGTTTGATATCACCTCCAACAAAAGGGAGACGGGTAGGCTCAATATTCTTGTGAACCGTGCAGAAAACCTGTTGTTGTTTTTTTTTAGCCGTCCCACGAGCGACTAAGATGTTTTCCATTTCGTGAATACCATTTTAAATTGCTATATTTAATGCTACAGGTTCTACAATGTCTTATTTGCAGACTATTTTGTGTTTGATTTAATCTATAATCGAAAACATAATGTATTAAGTGAATACATATTTGCTCAGCTGATAAGCTTTTTTAATATTTATTCGGAGAACTTTTGCATTGTAAATAAATGGGACCTAGACAAAGAGTTCTCTTTGTCTCTCAACTTCATACAAAGGGGTTTGGGGTTCCCTCGCCTCTAGGGATCGCCAGCTCTCTCCCCCGGTCTAACAAATAACTCGGGTCGCCGCTGCTCGGGCCTGCAAAGCGAGCGCCAAGCCGCCAGGGCCAGGGCAGCACCGGCGAGGGGGCTGCCCGCGCCGGGGTCAGGGGAGGGGCTGCCCGGGCCGGGGGCCTCGGGGAGGGACAAAGAGAAAGAAGGAGGGGAGGGAGGTCTGGAACCTGCGGCTTCAAAGGCGCCGAGGGCCGGGGGCTGAGCCCGCGGGGGTGCGAGGCTTCCCGGCGGCCTCCGGGGAGTCGTGTGTGCTAGGCTTTTGTTTTGTGGGATTTCTTTCTTCCTGTAAGAGATTTCAGAACTGTCGAGAAAGCGCGAGCTGCTCGCGATTCTCGGGACGCGGGCTCGGCTGCCAGGAGCAATTTTAATCTTCCACCCCCCGCGGGCGGATCGCGGGCTCACCAACCCGCCAGACTTTTTACGCAGACTGGGGGTGAATTACTGTTGCCCGTCCGTGCAACTGCGATTCTTTCAGGGTTGGAAGGACTTTTCTTTGTGTTCTTTGCTCCCGAAGAGAGGCCGCGCAGCGCCTCCACGTCTGCCGGCGAGCGGCTCCCGGGGCCTGCGGAACCCAGGCGGAGGAGGGCGCGGGGCGGGGACGCGCGGCCGCCGCGGCCTGGGCCCGAAGCGGCGGAGCCGTCACCCGCCAGTCCCGGGGCTCTAAGCCCCCTCCCCCCAGCTCCGGGAGAGGCCGCGGCAGAGGACAGCGCGGTGGCCACAGGCCTGGCCGGTCTAGGGGAGGAAATGGAGCGAAAAGCTGCGGAAGGCAGGGGGCCTCGCGCCGGACGGAGAAATGATGACAAGGGCGTTTTGGAAAGAACCAAACTTCAGAACGCCGGGCTCCTCCCCGGGCTAGCGGGGCTCGGTCCCCAGAGCCAACGCCCCCACTTTACGTGGCTCGCGCGCTCCTGAATCTGGGGCTCCTTTAGGTTTGCTTTGGTTTTAACTAAAGGACTAAAAAAACCGCCGCCGCTTCGGCCGCCCTAGGGTTACGAGCACCCCTTTCTGTGTGGCCTCCTCCGGCGCCGTCTCCCAGCGCGCGGGCGCCGTGGGGCCTGCAGGCTGGGCTGGAGCCAGGGGCGCACCGCGGCGCGGGCTGCTCGGGCGCCGCCGCAGAACCCGCTCCCTGCGAAACAGCCGCGCCCGCCCCCGCGGGAGAGGACTGAGGGCCGGGGCCGCAGCGGAACCCGCGCCCCCAGGGCGCACTCGCCCGCAGACCCCGCCTGGCTGGCCGTGGTCCGAGCCCCGCGCGCTAACCGGGACGCGCGCGGTGAAAACGCCCCGCTGCGCTGGCCTCGCTGCCCCCCTTCTCCTTCCTCAACACCCCCCACCCCCCAGGAAAAGAATTTCTGAAATGTTCTGCAATGAATTAGGCTCTGGAAACCGAAACCCGAAGAACTCGCATTACCCCTGCCCACCCCGGCCCCTCGCCCGCACCTAGCCGGCGGCCGGAAAGCCCCTCTGGTCAGCGGCCCGGGCCGCCTAAGCCACCCCGAGCCGGCCCGTTCCCAGGGCCGCCGAGCGATCGGGCGGGGCCGACCCGGGGCTGCTCGGGGGAGGGTGCAAGGTGGGGGGCGAACAATCGGGGTTCGTTCTTGGTGCCGCCAGAGCCCGGCTCGCGTTGGCGGCGTCCGGGTCCTCGCCGACTGTCCGCCCGGAGCCACCCGCGCGGTTCGCGCTGGACGCAGCCTGGCGGTCCCTGTCCTGTCGCGATTATTTATTTTTAATGCTGGGTGTCGATCGAGACAACAAGCGCTCAGAGCAAAGCAAGGACGCGTTACGGGGGGAATTTTAAACCGATCGATAAGATTTTTCAGAGGAAAAAAAAAATCGCTCTTATATATAGTCCATCTTAAAAAAAAAGCCTACTCGACATTATAACGGAATTTTTAAAAGGGAAGATCTATATTTCTTAACATCACAACCCTGAATTTATCTTGCTAAAAAGAAAAAAAAAAATGTAAATCCCCAAAGCCAAAATAAAAAATAAAATAATAATAAAAATACAAAAACAAAAAAAATGAAAGCAATTTCAGTTACTTACTGGAGGTTGTTTCCTGGATACAATTGAATGCAATACAATTAAATCAGTAAATGTGACTTTGTTTTGTATTCCTATTGGTATTTTCAATGTGCTGACTGTTGCACTGTAAATGCACCGCTTCCACAACAACGACTCTAGCGAGCCCATCCAGAGCGGCTCTCAAACCTGCAGCCCGGCGCGGCGAGCCACGGGCCCTGCATACTAATAAGCTCGTGCCACTCAGCCCCGAGCAGCGGGCGCGCTGATTGGTCGCGCAGCCCTCCGCGGCCGGGAGCTCGTGCCACTCATTCGGCGTAAACAGGCCTCCCAATAGGCTGGCGCCGGGCCAGAGAGCTGCCAATCAGGGAGCAGCAGGGCTACTACTGAGCCCGATGGCGCCTAATTCAAGCCCGGCGACTGCGCAGCTCCTCTGCGCAGATCGTTGCTGCTGAATGGGAATGTGGTGGCGCAGGGCGGGAGAGGGAGCGAGGCGAGTGGGAGCGCGTGTCCGCGCATAGGGGGAGGCTTTTTCTTTCTTTTTTTTTTTTTTAAACTTTAATCCAGCAGGTCTAACGTTTGGCTTCTGGTGCACAGAGGCCGGGAGAAGAAACAGCAACACCCGTGAAGGCAGATGTTTTTTAAATACCTGCGATCTGTCTGGCAGGTGGCTGAACCCTGCGCAAGTAGGCCCGAGCTCCAGGCATAGAGGCCTCCTCGGGTTGCCGGCCCTTCTACCACTCCGAGACCTTCGCCTGCTCAGGCCGAGCTCAAGAATGCCCGCACGCCCGACGCCTGGGCAGCGCGGGACCCCAGAGTCACCTGCCCGGTTGTCTCCTTTCCCTGCCTGCGGATCAGACCTCAGGGAGAGGGTCCTGCCTCTCTGGCCATCTATCTGCCAACTCTCATTTTAATCTCTCGCGGCCATACTTTGCAACGGAGCACCGATCAAACTGAAAATCGGGGAATTTATGGCTAAGACAAAGATTGCCCTTTTCATCCGCAACTCGATTTTAAAAATATGTTCACCTTGATATGCACAATGCACAGTATTTTGCAATGCCACTCTTCTGCATACCCGCTAAATTCTCTCTCCAGTTAAAAAGAGCCACTGAACGATTATCTCCATCGTTATCAGATGCAAAGCACTTTTTAAAATATTCTCCAAATAAATATTTCTGTTGGAATTTGGTTTCCCAACAAAATGCTATTTATTCTCGGGGAGTCAAGGTTAGGGTTAGGGATGTCTCAGTAGTGATGGGTACATTATTTTTACTGCTCTTTCTCATTGTGAATCTCTGCCTCCCTCTCTGGGGGACAAAAAAAAGGATATTTAAAATAGATGCTAACAAACGCATGCACACGCATTAGAAATTCTCCACTGGCTCATTCCAATAGGGACACGAAGGGGTTAAACCCGAGGCCTTCTGCTGTCTCCTTCCTTTTCCCGCCCCCCCCGCCCTTTCCCGCGGGACCGCCGGGATTGGCTGGCACGCTGCCAGCAGGCTGCCAATCACCGAGTGTAAACAAGGCGCTGATTGGCTGTTGTCCAGTCCGCACAGGGCCTCCTGAAAAAAGCAATTACTGGCTCCGCGGTTTCAAGGCGCCCAAGGCCGCTTGATGAAAGGAGATAAGCTGGGGACAGTTTCCAGGACCCCCACGGGCCGACCCCGGCAGCCCGGGAGCCGAGGTGCGCTGCAGAACCCGCGGATCAAAGGAATCCGGAGAGAAAGGGGAAGCAGGCGCACGGCCCGGGCCGGCCTTACCCCGCGGGCATCTCTGACCTGTGGTGGGGGATTTGGGCGGCGGGCGGGGGCTCCGGGATTCGGCGCCCGTTTCGGGCGGCGCGGCCGGCGGGGCAGCTCCGGAGAGCCGGGGGCTGGCAGGTAAGCACCGGGACACCGCGATCGCGGGACAGGGCGCGCGGTCCCGAGGTGAGTCTCCGGCGAGGCCCCGACGCGGCGGCGGGGACAAAACCCCCGCGGCCCGAGCCCCTGGCCAGTCCCGAGGTCGACGCCTTCGGAAACGACCCCGGGCGGCGCGCGGCGACCGCGGGAGGAGAGGCGGCATGCATAAATCCATAAAGCGCCTGGAGATCCGATTAGCGCGCGGCTATTCATTAGGCCGTGGGCGATTGAATTAGGTCCCCGTTGCGGACCCGGGGGGGGTGAGGGGGGGCGGCTCCGGCTTGGCGCGGCCATCGGGGCGGGGGGTGGCTGACGACGGACCACCGGGCTCGGGCCGGGCTTCCGGAGGATGGAGTCTCAGTGGCGGCCCCGGCGTGTGTGGGGGACTGGGTTCCTCCGGGTCCCGCCCCCGCGGGTATGTGCGGAGGCCCCCCGCTTCCCGCGCACATCCAGGAAAGCCGGCCCGGCTCGGGAGAAATCAATCTCACCCAGGGGTGGGCGGGCGGGGACGGCCATCGGCCTGGTCTCCGGGGTCGCTTGCACGGCCAGGCGGGGCCGGAGCTCGGGCTGGGAGCGGCCTGCCGCGCGGTCCCGGAGCGCGCCGGGCTCCCACTGTGCCCCGGGCTCCGGTGGCCTGGTGCGCGGTGGCTGCCCGGTCCGTGCGCCTGGGGGCCCCCACCAGCTTCCCGCAGCCCCTCGGCACAGCTCTCCAGCCTCGGAGCCCCGACCCCCGGCAAAGCGCCGCTCGCTGACAACACATTGCCTACTCTGGCTGGGAAACGGAGTTCCCCATTTCTGACTTGCTCCAATAAGCTTGTTTTCTGGCCCAGGAACCTTTTTTTTTTTTTTTTTTTAATGTAATATTAAGTATTAAAGCTCCATTTGAAATTAAATATATACCTGAGCAAAATACATCTAAGAAAGACATCCTCCATCCAAGAGAGAGAAGACCTTGGCGACCCGCAGAACCCTGGAATTTCTCCTAGCACCCCAAGTGCGCCGCTGCGGCCCCCGGTGCCCATGAGCCGGGAGGGGACTCCTGGCCTCTCACCGCCTCGTGGGGGAGACGCAGCGGCTTCTAGTCTCCAGGATCCCCGAGCCGGTGCGCGGAAGGGTGTCGGCTGGGAAATCCCCAAACCCTGCTTCCACCCCCGCGGGCAGAAGATTGTCTGAAGGTCCTGGAGCCTGGCTGATGGGCCCCACCCCCGCCACACTGGAGACAAGCTGGCCGCTGAGGGAACCGACCCGCAGAGAACAGCATGGGTCCAGGACCTCCCTGCCCTCCACAGGTTGCAGCTCACCTTCACCAGATTACTAATCCAGGGGCTGAGAACTAGCTTTCAGAACCTCTGCAGTGCTGTGCCTGCCCCTGGTGACTTGCACCTGGACTCAGGCTGCAGGCTTGCGGAGGGCCTGCCAGCCTTGGATGTGCTGCTCCCTGCCCCCTCTGCCCCCCCAGCCCCTCCTTCTTCCCCCACCATCACTTAAAACAAATCTAGTGGTCTCCCCCGCCCCCAGTGCTGTTTCAAAACAGTTGTTACAGCAAATAACTGCAGATGGGCCTGCTGGCTGCGTCGGGTCTGGCAGCCTCCCAGCTCGGGCACCGGCCGCTAGGCAGCTCCCAAAGTACCACCAAAATAAGCTCCCAGTGTTCCCCCTTGAGGCTGGGGCCGGGCATGTTTGGCTGGGAGCGCTATCAGCTCTGAGGAAACCTCCGGTTTCCTTTTCACTCTCCCTGCTGTCCAGAGCTAACAAATGTTTTTAATTTTAGAGAAACATGGTGTAGGGATCTGTAGACTCGCCTTCCACCAGGGCGGGAGAGAAAACCAGAGAGGTCAGAGAGGAGAAAAGAAGGGGTCCCGATGGGAAGCTGGGTTGAGCTGGGGTGTCCGGGGCCCTGCGGTCGCCCACAGTTACACAGGGGAGCGGGCTCCCACACCCCAGCAGCCCGCGGGCCCGCCCCAGCCAGGAATGCTGCCAGAGGCGTCCTCGAGCCCCCAGCGAGCGAGCTTCCTGCAGGAACCCCGCTTCCACGCCTCTCCTGGCAGACACCACTCCTGGCTTGCCCTCTGGCCTCGAAGAAGATAAACAGATGCCCGAGAAGCCAGCTGTTCTCGGACACCTGGGCACGCACTCCCACAGACCACACTGAGATCCACGCGCACACGCCACCCACGTGCCGCCTCGCGTGCACACGCGTACGTCACACACGTGTGCTCACATCCCCAGCGTACACATACTTCACACTCAGGCACACATACACTGCAGCATCACAGGGCACGTGACACCCCCATGTGCACAAACGTACACGCACACGCTTCCGTTATCACACACCGACACGAGTTTACAGCATGCATGCGTAGCAGCATTCCGGAGAACCTGCCTTCCCCCACGCAGCCGAGCGGCCCCCGCCACCCCAGAGCCTTCCCCCAGCCCTGGAGCCCCATCTGCCGTGCTCCCCGAGAGGTGGCAACAGATCTAGGTCTCCCAGCTCCCAAAAGACCACGATCCTGCTCTGTCTGAAATCATGAAATAATCATTTTTTAACACAAGAGGGTGGGAGTGTTGGGTGAGTTACGTAAAATTGTGAATTAGTCCCTGCTCCAAGTAAACACCTGCTTGGGCCAGAGAGCAGCAGAGCTGCGTGCTCAGTAATTGTGTGTCGGGTGTCTCTCCATTGTTCCCTGGGCCATTAGTCAAAGGGCAAATTAGGAACAATTTCTTGACAAAAATTGACTCTTAATTCTCCACGCCCCCCTTCCAGGCTCAGGGGGCCAGGTCCAGAGGGCAGGCGGGCAGGCCTGCCTGAAGGGGGGGCCCTGTATCCACAGGTTTGCACTTGCCCAGCATCTAGAGCTTGTGGGGGAGAGGAAGAGGGGTGAGCTGAGCCAGCACCCCCTACCCTTGCTCAACAGGAGACTGGTGCACGTCCCCACTCGTTCCAAGGACAGCACAAAGATTAGGAGTTTGCACCCCCCTGCCCAAGTAAAAGGGATTAAAAAAAGAAAAAAAATCAGACACATTTCCAGAAATGCCCTAGCTGGAGGAGATCGGCCCCAGCACCACCAAAGCTGGGGCCCCCACCCCATCTGCCTGAAGGAGGTCTTCTGCCACCAGATTGGGGGGGGATGATTCTTTTAATCAGGGCCTCTGGCTGGTGCACTGGAGGGAGCAGAGGTGTTGGGGGAAGGTCAGTGTGGGCCAGCCCCAGCCCAGACCCGAGAAGCCCTGCCCCCCACATGGCTCCCTCACTAGGTCCTCACCAGGGCAGCCTGGACCCCTGTCTTCCCAGGTGCTCTCAGCCTTGGCTGTGGCTGGGGTTGGGAGGCCCCCTGAGACCCCCAGAGGTCCTCCCCAAGGTGCTGCAACGGGGACTTTGTGCCTAGACTGGAGGGTGGTCTTTGCCACGTCTTCCTCTTTTGGGGCTTAAACTTTGTTAGGGCAGGCCTACTTTGGAGGGGAGAGGAAGGTAAAGATCCCCTGGACCCCCTCCCCCAGAGAAGGGGGCTGCCCCTCCCGGCGAAAACAGCGCCTCCAGTCACAGAGGGCCAGGTGACAGGGGAGAGGCTGCCACGGAAGAAGAGTTGTCCTGGGCCACGCCAGGCTGGGAGGGTCCTTGCCACACCTCCTCCAGGAGGTCTCCCTCCAGCATCGCCAGGCCCTGTGCCGTGGCTGAATGCCTCCCAGGTCCCAGCTCCGCCTGAGCAAGGGGCCTGCATGCTGAGGCCAGAGCCCCGCTCGCTCAGAAACCTCCGGCCCCTCCAGGCACAGCTGGTCCCTGCAGGCCACAGACAGGCTCCAAGACAGACTTAGGGATGTGGCTGGAAGTTTCAAAAGGCAGCAAGAGCTGCTGGGGAGCCAGACTTTGAAGTTGGATGAACAGCTTTCCCGGGCCCCTCCCTCCTGGGGGGGTAAATTCTGTTGCTGGTTGCTCCAACCAGGTCAGGAGGCTGCCCAGCCCCCTCAGCTCAGGGAAGGTGCTTGTTAAACACAGAGTCGTAATAAACACAGAGTCGTAATTTGTGGCTAAATATAACCCAGTGTGTTCACACGTAAAGTATAATTCAGGGTGCTAGTTGCGCGAGGTTATCAACAGGAGACCCATCTGGGTTAAATTGAAGTGATTTTCATAAAAGGGCAGGAGCGTCCCGTTGCCCAGCTTCCCCTCCCAGACGTTTGATTAGTGGCAGTGAGACTGTGAGGACCGCCAAGGAGGATGGAGGCGGAGGGGAGACGCGGGAGCCCCCCCATCGCCTCCTCACTGCCCGCTGTCCTCCCCCCCCCCCCCCAGCCACCTGGACACTTTCTCCCATAGGCTAGAAGGCAAGCGACCCTCCGGGGAAGTCTGGGAAGGAATCAGTAGCGGGCGCCAGGCTGCCCTCCCCCAAGGCCAACTGCTCCCTCCCTGCTGATAATCACCCTCCAAATCCAAACCTGGGGGGGGGGTGCACTTCGGAGGTCTTGCAGTAGGCTGGCCCAAAGTGGGCCCTCCTCTTCCTGCCTGTGCGGAAAGACCCTGGCCCCAGCCCATGGGAATGGAGGTGGGTGGCCTAGTGGCCGGAACTGCCCTGCAGGGCGACAAAAACTCTGCTGGGCCGCACGAGGGGCCAGCTACACGGTGCTTCCAGGCACACACACCCACAGAGACGGGCTGCACGCCCTCTCTGGGAGGACACCTGCCTGCTCCCAGACCAGCCAGAGGGAGGGCCAAGTAAGCAGTTGCCGCGGGCCACTCCTTCAGCGCTGTGTTTGGGTGTGTTTACACATGTCGCTGTCAGGGTATGTCTGGACAGGGTCTCTGGGGCCACACTTCCCGGGCCTGATCTCACAAGGGGGGTGGGGGGAGGGCCCCGAGAGAGGGGGTATGGCTGGGTGTCAGGGTTTCCTCTGATAAAAGCCAGCTGGCCCAGGCAGAGCCTCAACAGACAGGCAAGGCCAGGAACAAAACCTAAAGGACGAGTCTGGGACCAGGCTGGCCCAATTTTCAGGGGACCAAGCGGGCCACAGCTCATCAGACCCCGCCCCTAACCCACACCAACAAAGTTCTGAGCACCAGCTACAGGGCTCAGCAGCAGGAGGGCACAGGGCCCCCCAGGTGCAGGGGAAAATGGCACCTGCCCCTTCCCACCCCAGCCTCCAGAGTGGGCAAGAAGCTCAGAGCAAACTTCCCGGCTGGATTTTTTCACATTCCCAAAGATGGAAAAACCCCCAGTCCCTGCTAGACTCCCCTTCCTACCTCTGTCCCAGCAGAGGGCTCCAGATGGTAAGGGGCTGCCTATTCAGACTAGCTTCTGACACACAAAACCAGAGGCCTGGACAGTTCATTCTGGCAACCCTCCTGTTCTCTTCCCGCTGTAAAGTTGTTGCTGGTCACGCTCCCCACTAACACCCCAGACCCCGCTTAATGGGGTGGGCCCACCTCACAACCTCCTCTTGCCCCTGCGGCTGAGCCACATCCTCACCCTGCCCTGCAGTCCCTAGGACTTTTCTCTCAGTCTGATGGCCAAGGCTGGCGGCTCCCTTCCTGGGCTGCCTTTGGAAAGAGACCGGGGCTGGGAAGGCACCAGGTACGGCTGTTCTCCTCCTCCTTATTGCTGGGGGGTTGAGCGCTCGGCCTGTTTACCTGCAGCATATATGAACCAAAAATAAATTATTCCCATCAGAGTTCCCACAGAAGAGTTGGGGCCTGTGGCAAAGCCCTTCCTCCTCCCATTCCTCCAAGCAAAGGGGCTGGCCCAGGCACCACACAGGACCACCGCTCCAGCCCGATCTGAGCATGCCCACCGTCTCTTTTGTTAACAGGACAGTAGATCCATTCAATTAAAAATCATTCAATAGATCCGTTGTTTTTTTAATTTTTGTTTGTTTTTGACCTGCAGAAATATATACTGCATCCCCATTCATGATGCATCAATACAGGCTGCAGACGGCAACTGGGGGTGGGGAGATGCCGGGAAAGTGTCCCAGAGGGAGAATCCCCAGAGAACTCCCCCTCCCAACAGGGCAAGCCAGGATGGGCAGAGGGGCCTGACCCGGAGCCAGCGCCGCGGCGGCCGGGTGCCCTCAGCCCCGGAGAGCCACCTCGGCCCGGGCCTGCCCGAGCGCACGAGCACACCGCTCCGGGGCCTGGCCTCTGGCCGGCGCTGGGCCGTCTCCACGGGCGGACCCCGAGCCCCGGGGAAGCGCAGACGCAAACCGGGGAATTTTCTTTCCACCGGAATACATTTTCTTGGGTTTGCACTTGTATTTTTTCATAGCGGGCATTTTTGAGGCAAAAAGCCACCACCCGAGGCGGGTGGGAGAGCAGAGCCCCGACATCCGAGCTAGAAACAAAAGCCCTCTGGGCCCGGCCGCGGGCCCGGCGGTGGGCGCAGGACGGACCGGCCCGCGTCGGGAGAAGCGGCACGTACGGCCCGGCGGCTCCGCGTCCCGCTCCGGGTCCCGCTCGGGAGGCAGCTGCGGCGCCGGCCTCCACCGTCCCGACCTGCTCTCCGGAGCCCGCCCGGTCCCCAGAGTGGGGAGGCGGCTGGAGGCGCCATAATCGCAAATTTATGGCCCGGGTGACGCGCTTCCCTCTCCCACAATGGGGCCCGGTGACACTAAACGGAAAATTGATGAGCGAGGAGCGAAATCTAATCTCTGCCCTCCACGCCGGCCCCACTCGCTTTCAGAGGCAGGGGCTGCCGCACGGGCCGCGGGGAGGGGTCGCCGCGCCGGATGCTTCCTCCCAGCTCGGCCCGGTCCGCGGGCTTGGGGGGAGGGGGGACCGAGACCCTCGTCCCGCGCCCCACCCCCCCACCCCCACCCCGGCCAGCCGACTCTCCGCCGCGTTTCGCACCCCAGTCCCACCCGCTCCGACGCGCCCCCAGCCCGCTCCCCAGCTCCGAGGCCCCCGCACGGCGAGGAGCTCCCCGCCCCCACCGCGCAGAGCCCAGCCCCCACCAGAGCAAGTGGGAGAAGAGCGAGTGACCACGCGGGGCGCGCCTGCGGTGGCTGCAGGGCTGGCCGCGGCGCCCGCTCTCCTCCGCCCCGCGGCGCGGTCTCCCCGGGGCGCGCCCGGCGCCTCCTGGCACCGACCCCGCCGCGCCGCGTCCTTAAAGGCGCCGCCCGCCCCGCCGGCCTTTGTCCGCGCCGCGGAGAAGGTCACGCCGGGGGGCGTGGGGCCGGCGGCACGGCCCGCGTGCTGGACGCTGTCCCCCCCACCCCTCCGCCAGCCCAGGGGCGGGATTCCGCGGCGGCCCAGTAGCCAGCAGGCCAGAGGCTTCCGGAGACCTCCGGTCTTGGCCCGATGCGCTGTCGTGTGGGGTATACAGTTGGGCCAAGGGCCTGGCTTTCAACAACTGAGGGTGAGGGGGTGTGCTTCTGGGACAGAGAATGAATGAGGGACCCCACTGGGGGCTGCTTGCAGAAAGGAAGGGCCACGTGCTCAAGAGAAAACACACCCCCACCAGCCAAGCTGACAACCTGGCAACCTAGCCCAGCTGGGCTCTGGCCAATGAGGGGCAGTCCCAGGGGACAGGCACACTCCTGGGTGGGGGCCCAGACCAGGATCCACAGGGCAAGTCTTCAGCCAATTCCACTGGTCCACCTCCCTTTCTTAAATGCCTACATGGACATCTGGGTGCCAGATGGTGTCCTAGACACTCATTTAATGCTCATGCCCATTTTATAGGTCAGCAAACTGAGATTGGGACAGTTAGTGACCGGCCTGTGTTCTTACCCAGGGGCTGGGTACCTGGGTCCCAGATTCTGCAAAACCAGGACATGGATTGACTGGCTTGTGGGTCCCTGATAGCCCCAAGACTCATGGGCAGGGCAGACTGTGTCCTGACTTCTCCAAGCCCTTATGCTTGTAGACGGAGAGCAGAAAAAGTTGGGCCTTATGACCCCTGTGGGCTAGAACACCCACAAGAAGGATGCCACCAGGGCCCCATTCTCCCTGGAAAGTCCCCTCTGCAGGATCTGCCAGCTGCGCCTGTTTTTCTGAGTCACTGGGATGAAGGCACAGTGAGGCAGGTCACCATCCCTACAGCTGGGAAGAACTGCTAATATATGGGAAGAATCTGGAAGCCAGATTCCAAAAGGTCACATTGGACTGAAACCAATAAGATTATGTTTAACAGGCTGGATATGAACCTCCACTTTTAGGTTCAAAACTCAGTTGTAACAATGCAGGCAGTTTCCCCTGGAGACACGATGTGCTGACGTGCAGCTGTCCGTACCTTTCAGCAGAACTGGCTTCCCCGGCAGAGGCCCCTTGTGAATTTCTCCGAGCCCCGCAGCTGAGCCTGTGCCCTTGGGGGCCCTCCCGGGGTGTCAGGCTCACTGGGGGAGGGGACACAGCTGGGCACAAGAGAGAATGGGGTCCTTGTGCTGCTATCATCAAACCCGGGGCTGGATGAACACAGCTTTGTCTGCACCCACACTCCCGTGCTCACCACGGGACCAGGGATCAGCGCCTGGGGCTGGGGGCCCTCAGAACAACAGTGGCTCTGCTTTTTGGCCTCAGTTAACCCTTGAGTGGGTGTTGCCCGCATAGTTTTTTCCTGGCTCTGTGCTTGGGGGCTGGGGGATGCAAGAGAAGGGTAAAAATCAGTGTCAGGGCCCAAGGTTTGAAACAGTGTTGTTAAACTGAACCTTTTCTAGATTTAAATGGCTGCAGCTATGGGGGGAAGATGAGAGGGTGGGTATTGGCGGGGGGGGGGGGGGGGGGGGGGGGGGGGCGGGCGGGGGCGGGGGGGGAGCTCCAATTGGAGGTAGCTCACGGGGGTACTCAGGCTTCCCCACAGAATGCCCTTCCTTCCTGTACCAGGCTCATCTGGGACTAGAAGCTCAACCCAATGGCACCCCATTCCTGGTCTGGCTCTGGCATGCACCTCACTTCTGGGGAGTTCTTGGTCACGCGGAGCAGGTCCCACACTGCGCATCCATCAGCCCTGCCCGATCTCAGCCAGGGACACCCAACTATGGCGGGGAGAAGAGCCCAGACATCCAAGGCCGGAGGACCTTGCTGTGACTTCAGAGCAAGTTAGGGTGGGGGGCAGTCAGGAAGGGCTTCCTGGAGGCAGGAAGGGCAGATGGAGGTCGGGAGGGCGGATGAGGGTGATTTGCACGCTTTGAATTGGGGGTCTGGGCTTGAATTGCCACAGTGGATCTGGGCTAGGAAGTGGGGTCCTCCCTGTGAGTATGCATTGTTCTCTCTTAGTAAGTGCAGGGTGGCAAATGGGCAGCGAGGAGTACAGGGGGCCCCACACAACCCCAGGGCTGCAGCATCTCTGGCCCAGGCCGTTCCTGTCTGGCCCACCGATCTTCTCCTGGGCAAGCAGCCCCAGGGCCCAAAGGAAGTGCCCCTAGGTAGGAGTAGGATGATTCTCTTCTTTGTAATTTCCCATATTTCTCAAATTTGTCTTTTTTTTTTTTTAAAGATTTTATTTATTTATTTGACAGACAGAGACACAGCGAGAGAGGGAACACAAGCAGGAGGAGTGGGAGAGGGAGAAGCAGGCTTCCCGCGGAGCAGGGAGCCGGATGCGGGGCTCGATCCCAGGACGCTGGGATCGTGACCTGAGCCGAAGGCAGACGCTTAACGACTGAGCCACCCAGGCGCCCCCAAATTTGTCTTTTTTGAAATGTATTCTTTTTGTAATCAGAGAAATCCGAAACAATAAACATTACCCCCAAACACATCTCCAGGCGCAGAGATCCCTATCCCTTGGCCACACTGTTAGGGAGCCCTGGGACACCCTGCTCCCTCTCCTGGCTGCCCTGGCTCAGTGCTCACCGTCCTCCCCAGGCGCCTCAGCCCCGTCCCTGCCCCACAGACACCTTGATGGTTTATAGGCCCTGGGGTGCCCCAGTTTGCCCTACACCCCCTTCCCCAGGTCCTCTGGAGACCACCAGCTGGACTCAGGGCGGATGCCACCTGCTCTGGCTCTGGTTCCTCGGTCCTCAGAGTCCAGTCTGGTCCACCAGCCCCCAGAAGCCCTTCCCCAAAGCTAGGCACTTGTCTCCTGAACCCCCACAGTAAAGTGAGCCCTGGGCAGTCAGGCCCCTGCTCACGAGAGGCCCACAGCCCTGAACATTGCATGCCATGGCTGAGGGTGCCAGCTACCCAGTGATGGCAGGCCAGATGGGGGGCCCTCTGGGGCTGAGGCCAGCCTCCTTCACAGTGTCAAGGGCCCACCCAGGGGTCAGGGTCCTCTGCTGGCAGGCGCACCCACGTGTGGGGGCCCGTGGGAGAAGCCTCCTGATGTCTCCGTTGTGGGCAAGAGTGAGCTCACTTCCTTCTGGATCCCCAGCTGGAGCCCTGTGTCCCTGCCAGTGCCGTGGCCCCGTCCTGCCTGCACAGGGCTCCTGGCCGAGGCAGGCAGAGGGGCTGGAATCCCCTCAGCAAGCCTGCCCAGCAGTGGGCTGCCCTATTTTCACCACAGTGATTGCTCTGGGGGCTGGTGGTGGCTCTTCCCTGCCCCCACCCCAGGATCAAGAGCCCTGGGTTAGAAACCCCCGTGAGGGTGACAGGTGTGGGGGTGCTAGAGGATTTCCAGCAGAGGCTGCTGGGTGAGAAGTTGGCCCCAGGGCATTGCTGGCTTAGCATGCACTGGGATGAGGGGGTGCCAGGAGTCCTGGGGGTGGACAGAGCAGGCCGAGGGCCCTCAGAACCCTGGGGAGGGGGCAGGAGAGATTCCCCAGCACAGAGTCAAAAAAAGAAATCTGTGGGGACTAGGCGGGGGGTGAAGGGGGGGCGGAGGTGGGAAAGGATGAGAAACAGGCTGGGGCCATAGCGGCCGCCAGCCATCCTCACCGACCAAGAGGGAGAATGGCGGTTTCCTGAGCACTGAGCCTCAGTCACCAGGTGACCCCTCACCACTGGCCAAGGCCGCACAGGCAGGAAGGGGAGCAGCCAGGATTTGGACCCAGGCCATTGACCTCAGTCTGAGCTCTAGTGGTGGGCCCACCCAGCTCTGAAAACGCAGGCGAAGGCAGGATTTGGGTTCTGATGGGCAACCTCACAGGGGCCATTGCTGGGCTCTGGCTCAGGACAGCCAGACTTGACCCAGACATCTGAACGGCCAAGGTGGGCCTCCGCAGCGGCCTCGGCTGAGCCCGGCGCTCGCGTCCTCCCCTGTGGCCATGAAGCAACCCTTTCCCTCAAATGCAGGCTGGTTGGGCTCAGGTGCTCAGCCGTTTCCTCACCTGGAAAGGCCCCTGGGAGCGCGGAGGCGGCCAGGCTGGGCTGTGGGGTCTGTGGGGAAGGGGCTGAGCCAGAGGCCAGGGCACCTGGGACAGAACAAGAGTGAGGCCCAGCCCCAAGGTTGACAGGACGAGTGGGGGGCCGGGCGCAGCCTGTTTCTTCCTCCTGTTGGGTGATTTACATCATTAGTAAACCCGGGATACAAAGTTCAAAGGTTTGAGTGGCGTGTCAGGGGCAAAATAGCCCCCAGCCACGGGTGCCCTGTCCATTCTGGGCCACGAGGGCAGAGAGGCCACATTAGGCCTCAGCCGGTCACGTGGGGAGGGGGCTGGCCCCCTAAACCCCACGTGCCTCTGGCTGCCTGGGCCACACGCAGCCCCACTGTGCGCACGCACCTGTGCCCGTCCCCCGTCACACCGTGCGCAGCTACACCCAGGGCCCGCACCACACGACACCCACAGGCCCCCTTGTGAACTGGACCCAGAAATGGAGCCTCTGGGGGCACTTCCGAGGTCCCTCTCCCTACCATTTCTAAGGGGCTGCCTAGCACCCACAGGGCCCAGGTCCCCCAGGACTTGGGACGAGACCCTTCACTTCCTGCAAGCTCTTTCTGGCCCAGCTGCACCTGCTTAGGTTCACCCCACCACCAGGCAAGCAAGGGCCTCCTTAGTCCCAGGAGACCCGGGCCCAAACCCAGGTCGGCCGTGTACCGCTGGGTCACCTCACCTCCCTGAGCCCAACGTGCCCCCCCCCCACTCATGGGGAAGACCCTCTCTCGGTGGGAATGAGAGGGGTAGGATGGATGGCAGTGTGGTCTCAGGTGACAGAGAAGCCTGGAGGCAAGTGAGGGTGCACGATGGTGGCCTGTGTCCCCACTGCCAGTGTTGTCCCCGGCCTGAACCACTGTCGGGGGGCCCTTTCCCCACACGGGCCTGTTCCCATCTGGCGTTTGGGTTGAGGAGTTTGGTGACTTGCCCACAGCTCTCAGACCCCACACCCCACTTCTGCAACCACATGGCCGGGGTAACTGTGTGATATTTTGGGAACCCTGCTGGAGTGACTGGGTGGTGGCCCCAAAAGATGAGTCCACCCAGATCCTGTGGGTGTGAATTGGTTCAGAAAAAGTCTTCTCTGTAGATGTAACCGAGGTAAAGATCTTGAGCGGAGGGCATTCTGCATTCGGTTGGGCCCTAAACCCAATGGCAAGTGTCCTTTTAAGAGAGAGGCAGAGGGAGATTTGGGGCAGCCAGGTGGTGATGGAGGTGAGGACCTCGTAGGGCCACCAGAAGCAGGAAGAGGAGGGCTGTGCCCACACCTGGATTTTGACCTCTGGCCTCCAGAGCTGAGAGACTACATTTCTGCTGCGTCAAGCGCCCACTCTGTGGTCATTCGTATGACAGCCCCAGGACGCCAACCCCCACGTTGGCCCTGGCCGTGGGCAGCTCCTGTGCTCCCGGGCGGAGGGTGAGGGCATGAGCCCGTCCCCGGGAGGTGCCCGTCCTCCTCTGCGCTCTCTGGACAGCGCTGAGCCCGAGGGAGCCTGCGCAGCCGGTCAGGGGAGGACGAGGATCCCAAGACCTGCTCTGACAGGTGGGGAGCGAGGTCTCGGTCATGGTGATGCCTGCTTGAATTTGGAGGTCACCAGTTTGGAATCTGGGGCAGTTAAACTGGGTTTAGGCAGCAGCTGATTTTCTCTCCGGAGAAGGGCCGCCCCTCCGTGTGATACGTCTTCCGGAGCAGCGCCAAGCCACGTACGATTGTGAGCCACGCGCACAGACCTGGGGGCTGTCTGGTGGCCCCAGGCCTCCATCTCCCCTTCCCCCACGTTAGTCTCCACTTACTACGTTCACGCACGTGCACGGAAGAGCACGCGTGTTCGTACACGCACACGAGTGCGGGCACACGTGTAAATGCGGGCTCGACCCCACACGCGGGTTTGCTGTGCTCCCGCCCTCACCTTTCGTGCCCGGCTTCCTTCAGTCCGTGTTGCTCCTGTGAGCCTGATCCGTGCGGTTGCGTGTGTCCATAGTTCCTGTTCATAGCCCCGTGACATTGCATTGCGGGAAGAAACCACAATCTGTTTATCCATTCTCCTATTGATGGGCATTTGGGTCGGTTCCAGTTTGGGGCTTGTGGAGCGATGCGCCCCGCCAAAGGATGTGTCTACCAAATACTACGAACATGCCGTTATTTAGGAAGAGATGTAATTACTTAGTGATCTTGAGATGAGACTACCCTGATTAGGGTGGGCCGTAAGCCCCATGACAAATGTCCTCACTCAAGTGGGGCAGGGTGGGGGGGTACACAGAGGAGAGGCCACGTGGCCACAGAAGCGGAGACCGGAGGGATGTGACCACAGGCCACGGGGTGCCGAGGATTGTCGCAGCCGCCAGAAGCCAGGAGGGAGTCACGGACAGAGGGACCAGCCCCACCCATAGCTTGACACCTGGGGCCTCCCAAACCGTGACAGGGTATTTGTGGGTTTGTTTTTGTTTTTGTTTTTAAGATTTTATTTATTTATTTGACAGAGAGAGACACAGCTAGAGAGGGAACACAAGCAGGGGGAGTGGGAGAGGGAGAAGCAGGCTTCCCGCCGAGCAGGGAGCCCGATGCAGGGCTCGATCCCAGGACCCTGGGACCATGACCTGAGCCGAAGGCCACCCAGGCGCCCATATTTGTGTTGTTTTAAACCGGCCACTTTATGGTCCTCTGTTACGGCAGCCACAGGACGCTGGCGCAGGGCTCCAGGGAATAGAGAGAGTTTGAGTAAGGAACTGGCCACGTGATTGTGAGGCTGACAAGTCCACAGACCTGGAGCTGGCCGCTGGGCACCCAGGAAGCCCGACGGTCCAGTGTTGAGTCCTGAGGTGGGAAAAAGGGGTGCCCCAGCTCCAGCAGCTGAACAGGAGGGCATTCCCTCTCCTTTTCTGGAGGGACCCCCTCTTTGTTCTCCTCAGGCCTCTAGCCCACTGGACGGGCCCACCCGCATCCGGAAGGGCGGACAGCGGCCTCAGACGCTAACGTCTGGAGTCGTCCTCACAGACACACTAGAATAATGTTGAACCAGCTGTCTGGGCAGCCCACGGCCCCGCCACACCGACACATAAAATTAATCACCACAGGCAGACGCCTAGGAGTGGAGGGACGAGTCCGGCTTGGGGGTAGCGATTGGCAGAAACCACCAGCCGGGCCTTCGCCGCGTGGGGGGTGGGCGCTCCAGACGCCCCACGGCCTCGCTGGGCGCTCGCACTTTGGAGCTTGGACCTCTAGCGTTCCCGGGGGCCGTGAGGGTGCTGTCATTGTGCTCTACGTGGTTGTTTCCCTGATGATTAAGGAGGCTGAGCTGTTGTTCCTCTGCATGTTGGCCGCTTGGAAATCCTAGATGTCTGGGGAGCACCTGTTCAAGTGTTTTGCCCAACTCAGAAATGGCTTGTTTGCCTTGTTTTTAATGGCTTTGTGGATGTTCTTTACATATTCTGCACAGGAGGCTTCGGTTGGGTATCTCTCTATCACGGTATGCAGATGTGGCTCAGTCCATCCGGCGCGCCACTCTGGATCTCGGGGCTGTGAGTTCAAGTCCCTTGTTGGCCGTAGAGATTACTTAAAAATAAAAATCAAGTTATACAGATGTATGGGGTGGATATTGTCTCCCTGTTTGTGGCTTACCTTTTCACTCTCCAAATGGCATCTGGATGAGCCGACCTTCTTAAATTTAATGGAGTCCAGCCTTTCATGGAGAGCGCCTTTCGTTTCCTATAGAAGAAATCTGCCAGTGACAATGTCTTGAAGAGATTCTCTTATTTTTATTCCGGAAGCTTTTTTTTGGTTTTACTTTTCACATTGTGGTCTGTGATCCATTTTTAATTAATTTTTGTATATGGTGTGATGTAGGGATCAAGGGTCATTTTTTCCCCATCAAGTCCAACTGATAGAGCGCCTTGGATGAGAAGCCCACCCTAAGGCCATCTTTTTGCCCCCGCACTGCAGTGGCCTTTGTTATAAACCAGTTGATTTGACGATGGGCTGGGGGAGGTCCTCATTCTGACCCTCTCTCCTGTTCCATTGGTCTGTTTGTTTTTGTGCCAATCATCAGAGGCTTTTGCTCACTGCTCAGTAAATCCACCCACCGGCTGGAGCAGAGCAGGCTGCAAGGCTGGCCCGAGAGCTTATCTTGGACTTCCCGGCCTCGGAGTGTCTGCCCAGCTCGCTCCTCAACCCCGCAGACTGTGGCATTCTCCTCCCCCAACCCCACAGCAGTCTCAGCAGAACCCAGAATTCCCAGGCCAGCAGGCGGTCCACCGCCCTGAGACCCAGCCACAGCTCCCAGGCAGGTTACTGAGGCCGAGCACGCCTTCTGGAGAATGCTGTGGATGAGAGTGGGGCAGCTCTCAGGGAAGGGGCATGCCAAGGTCAAGCCCACCTGCCATGCAATAGTCCTCACTGCCAATCCTCACACCATCACCCTGGGCCAGGTGTGGGCCTGCTGTGTGTGCCCAGAGAGTTGGAACCTTGAGGAGCCGACCACTGGAGCTTACACTGCAGTGGGGCTGGGGGAGGGGCGAGAGCGTGCACCAGCTAGTCAATTCTAGAGCATGCTCAAAGGGAATGCATGGACCCCAGGAGGCTGGAGGGGTGTTGCAATTTGAGACAGGGCACTCGAGACAATGTTTGAGCGAAGCAATAAGGGAAATGAGGAACCAACTCGTGCAGGCATGTGGCAGGGGAGGAGGGGATGATTTCAGGCTGTGGTGCTGGCAGGCGCAAAGGCCCTGAGGCTTCTAGGAATGAAAGGAGGCCAGTGGGCCTTCAGTGGGGGCCGGGGTGGGGGGAAGAAAAGATGAGGCAGGGGCTGGGGGAGCCAGTGGCTGGATCCCAGAGGTCTTTGCAGGTACTGGAAAGACTGGTATGAGAGGCCAGTGGAGAGCTTTGAGTGTGGAAATGACAGCTGTGGCAGTCGGGAGGCCGCTTGGAGGGCCCAGCCAAGCTCAGGGGGGAGGCTGCAGGTCAGGGGATGGCTTTCAGCCTGGGGAGGGCTGGAGTTGGATTTTGCATGAATTTTGAAATTCAGAACCGTGGGGATTTGCCATGCCTATGAGGAGCAGAGTCAAGCATGACTGCAGTCCTGGGCCTGAGCCTGGAGGGATAGGGGGCCTTTTGCCAAGAAGGGGTGCTGAGGGCTGGCAGGTTTCAAGGAAGCTCGGGGGGCCCCTGAGCACATGTTCGGCATAAGGGAGGCTATCAGGCAGCCAGGTGGGTCTGGAGTGCGTGAGAGGCACCCACCGGCTTGCAGAGTCAGACGGGGGAGTCCCGGTGTAGCTCAGATGGAAAGCAGAAGTGTGGATGAGGTCAGCACAGGAGTGAGAAGGGGGAGAAGCAAGAGGGCCACCAGGCCAGGGAGTGTCCTGGAAGCCTGGAAAAGAAAGGTCTTACCAAGCAGGTGTCGTTCCCTGGGTCAACCGAGAGCAAGACTGAGCACCAACCCTTGGATCTTACGCAGTGGCGGCCACCAGCCACCTGGACAGGCCCCTGCTTCACTCCCCTCCCCCTCCAGGCCGCGTGCCAGCACACAAGACTGAACCCCACCCCACCCCAGTGTGGACCTCAGGGTCCCCTCCCTGAGCTGGCCTCCTGGCCCCAACCTCTCAACCCTGTAGGGAGGCCCCAGCCTCAGGGACCATCCCCTCTGTGCCCCGTGAGCCCGGCTGTGTCCCCAAGCTGCCTGGGCACCTCCTTGTTTAGAGCCAGCCCTCCTGGAGGGGCGGACTCCCCCAGGCCCCGGTCGGACCCGCGCTGGGAGGGAAGGGCCCCTGCCTCCCGTCCCCGTGACCCCAGCAGTGCCCTGGTTCATGCCTCACCTCGCCCCCACCTCCACCCCAAGCCAGTGAGCAGCCCTTGGAGGCGCGGGGTGAGTGTCCTGGGGCGGCTGCAACAGAGCCCGGCGGCCCGGGAGGCTCAGAACCAGAGACGTCCTCTGGCAGCTCTAGGGGCCAGAAGTCCCAGACCACGCGTGGCTCTGAGGGACAGTCGGGTCGTGCCTCTTGGCCTCTGGTGGCCACAACAGTCCCCATCCCCGCCACCCACCGGCCTCCGTCTCTTCTGTGTCTCGAATCTCCCTCTGCCTCAATCTTCTTTTCTCTTTACAGTTTTTACTTCTTTTTTAAATTCTGGTGAAACGTAAATACAATGGGCCATTTCCACCACTTGTAAGGACAGTTCTGTGGCATTAAGCACAGTCACAGGGTTGTGCAGCCGTCCCCACCCTCCATCCCTGGAGCCTCAGTTCAGAAAGACGCCAGTCACCGATCCCTGGGAGCCAGGGAACCCCGCCCCCACCCACTGGCAGGAGCAGGGAGCCCCTGGGACCCTGCTTCTCCTCCTCTGGCTCTCCCCCCCCCCCCCCCCCCAGCCAGCAGGGGCCTTGGGCGGCTCTGATCCTGATCCTGCCGAACCTCATCTAAAAACTGGGTTCTCCAGCCTCCCTCCAGCCTCATCTAAAAACTGGGAATGAACGGCCGGCCTTGCAGACACAACCCAGGAAGGGCCAGCAGCTTCCCCCAGGAGCCCCCAGGTCCCCCAGCCCTTCACCCCAGCCTAGAGAAGAAGCCCTGGGAGGGCAGTCGGGGGCCCAAGAGGACATTGGTGGGGCAAGCTGGCTGCTCTTGGTGGGGGGCGGGGAGCGGCCCCGAGTCCTGACGGTGATGTCCTGGGTCAGCCCCTCCTGTCCCAGCTGCAGGAGGCCAGAGGGGGAGCCCTGGGGAAGCCAGGCACAGCCCAGTGTCCCACAGGCCCAGGGCAGCAGCTGATGATCGCCTGGCCGGCCGGGAGAGCCACAGACCCCCTCTGTCGGCCCCTCCGCTGCTCCCAGGTATCACCGTCCCCCTGTCTGAGGCTGCCCCGGATGGCCTGGTGTAGGGAGGGCACCGCCTCTGGGTCCCAGGGCCCTGGCTTCTCAGCTCAGCCCAGCAAGCTGTGACACATAGCCCTCAGTCTCCTGTCCAAGCTTTGGGCCTGATCCTGCTTCCAAAAGGGGGGGGTGCCCAAAGCCTTGGTGGAGTGTGGGCCCCAGGCCTTCCCTCCTCTCCCGGCCGCCTCAGCAAGGCCCTCTGCCTCTGCAAGTAAGGGGTACCACTGTGGGCCTGGCCACCTCCAGAGCTAGGGAAGCACAGAGGGCTGGACAGGCCACCTGCTTGTTCCTCCCAAGGCCAAATCTTGGGTGAAGTCTGGTGGCCCGACCAAATCAGTCCCCATGGGCAGCCCCAGGGCCCCCAGTGGAGGGGGGCCTCCATCCACCTGCAGGTGAGGAACTGAGGTCACTTGCCAAGGCCCCAGGGCTGCAGACAGAGCCTAGGGCTGCCCGGCCCCAAACACTGCACCCTGCTGGCTCCTAGGCTGTGTGTGGGCAGAGAGCCATCCCGGAGGGGCAGCTGGGACAGGCGGTCATAGCTGCATCACCCACCCCCTTGGCCCCACTTGGTCTCTGCAGCACCTGGATCTGGTCTCAGCACCTCAATGCTTTTACTGTGGCTTTCCTGGCATGTTCCCAGCCAGGGTGTCCCGGGCCCAAGGGGGCACTGGGAAGGCAGCCCAGCTGCAAAAGTGCCTGGGTGCTGAGGGCTCTAGCCCAGCCCAGGTCCCTTTCAGGGCCATGCACCTGCATTCACAGAGGAGGGGCTGGGCTCCAGGTCCGGGCTCCCTCCTGGTTCTGAATTATATCCCATTTTCACATGAGGTCATCCCAGACTTAAGCTGGGCCCTAAACCAATGTTAGGCATCCTTGTAATAAGAAAAAGGTAAAGGGACATTTCAGACTCAGACGCACAGGGAGGGAGAGGTCCAGTGAGGGGGAGGCAGAGACTGGGGGGCTGCCTGGGGCCACCAGGAGCTGGAAGAGGCGCGCAAGAATTTCCCTGGGAGCCTTGGCAGGGCGCTCAGCCCCGCCGACACCTTGATTTAGGACTTCTGGCCTAAAACTGTAAGAGCATAAATTCCTGTTGTTTTCAGGCACCCAGTTAGTGGACAAGTGTCATGGAGATCCGAGGGAAATAACGCAATACTTAAAAACAAAAGTCCAAACGGTAGAGGCGGTAGAGATGACCGAGTGAAGGGATGCTCCGGGGGCCTGGGGCCCTCCCTGCGGCCATGGGGACACGCGGCATGACAGCCCCCGCCCTGGCCACCCTCAGCCAGCCGCACGCGGCCAAGCCTCCCCACTTAGCCGCCCGCAGGCCCGAGGCCGCCTCCGGAGCTTGACCGGCCGCGCTCCCAGCCCGGCTCGTGGCGGCTCGGCCGCTTTCCCACGACTGTTCTCCGTGACTCTCCGGGAGGCTGTCCCAGTCCCACCCTCTTGGGCAAACACCGAGGGGGGCCGTCCTCCTGGCCCCATCTGGTCCACTTCACAGGAAGGGGTGGAGGAGGGGGGCTCTGGCGCGCAGGGGGCTGTGGGCTGGGTGCGGCCGCCAGGCCATGTGGCGGGAGGCAGGGCTCCGCGCGCCGCCCCCCCCCCCCCCCCCCCCCCCCGGCCGGTGACAGACGTGCAATTAACCCGCCTGCGGTTACGTTGGCAACTGGACTGGAACAGGAAGTGAGCGTTATAAACCAGGGCCTTTCAAGTTATGACAAATTCATCAAACAAATGAACCGGTGAGCACAGAGGGCAGCGCACCTCCATGCGCGGCGGGAGATAAGGTTCGCTCCAGCTCCCAGCACGGGGGCGCCTTCCAGCCCTTTCCGGGCCCTTCCCCGAGCTCCGGGCAGGCCTGTGCACAGGGCAGGGCCGATACCAGCAGGTGTGTGATCTCTCTTCGGGCCCCAGTACCCCCCGCCCGCCGCCCCGACAGTGGCTGGCACGGTTTGATTTCCCTCTGGAAGTGCAGATGCCAGGCTTGGCCCGGTGCTGCCAACGCTGGAACAGGCTCCCCGCCCACCCCCACCCCCACCCCCACATGAGGGAACAAGTTCCAGAACCCTGTGTTCTGTGGGGTCTGGCCGAGCTTAGTGGCGCCTCTGGGGATCACCCCCTGCCTGACCTCTGCACGGCCCCCCTGGGCCCCAGAGGCCTGAGCAGCTGAGACCTTTATGTTCAGGGACTATGCTCATAGGGGCGGGCTGTCTTTTAGGTTTTAGCCCCAGGGTGGGTTTGAAGTGGCCCTGAGCGCACAGCAGAGCCTGAACGGTGGTGGGAGGGGGACACAGCTCCGGTGGGGAAGGGGCCCCTCGGGTGCAGCCGCCCACCTCACAGCTAGGATTCTGAGCCAGGGAGTTTCCATCTCTTGCACAAGGCCACTGGTGCAGCCCCCCCCGGCCAGCATGGGCTCACCGCCGCCCCGGCCCACCGAGGACCACTCTGGCTTGTCCAGACCTGAGACCCGAAGTCACCGCAGCACTGAGGCCGGAAGAATGAGGACAAGCTCCCTCTGGGGGCTCAGGGCTGAATGCTGGCTGCAGCACTGAGGGTCCCCAAGCCAGCGCTTCCCTGGCAACTGATGGAGTTGGCTGACATCGTCCAGCACAGGGTTCCCATGTCCTGCCCACAGCCACCTGCCCCTCTTCTTGGCATGAACTTGTTTTTTAATATAGAAATAGATGTCGGTGTGTGTGTGTGGGGGGGTGTTTCTTAGCTCCTTCTGCCCAAAGGGCCCAGAAACTGAAGTCCCAGTAGCAGTGAGCACACCTGGTGCCCAGACCTTGGCTTCCAAATTCCATTCTCTTCTAAAAGGAACGAGGGCTTTTTGGATAAATGATGGGTTCCAGGGCTGGGGCAGGGAAGGAAGGCTCCAGATGTGCCTGGAATGTCTTGTGGGGCCACAAAGGAAGGAGTGTTCAGAGGAAGAAGGTAAAGGCGTGGAAGGCAGGAAGAGGCTTGAAGGGGTTCCCACTGGCCAAACCTGGGACAAATAGAGCAACAGAATAAAGATCGTAATGGACTGCTATCTTTATTTATGGTAGAGGGAGTTCATGATGTAAATAGATGAACGAATACAGAAATGGGACAGAAAGCAGACCCTGAAATGCGGAAGGAATACCACAATTAGCGAACATGAGTTCGGCAGCCAGCACATTAATCACTGATTTAGGGAAGAATCCACAGTGAAGTCTCCACTGCTGGCCAGTGAGAGGCTGGGGAAAACAGGATGTTGACACAGACTCAGCATATCTCCTCACAAAGTTTTTACTAATTATTGCTTATTAATTTTGTGAGTTCAAAATACGAATTAATTAACCTTATGGCGGAAAAACCTGGCAGACGTGATCTTAACATTAATACCACCTGCGTTGGGACAAACAGATGTCGTGTGCCTCCCAACGTGATGTACCAGGAAGAAAAAGACATCCTTTCTGGGATATTCCACCAAAACTGCAGAAGCGGGACCCAGTGAGGAGGAAACATCAGACAAACCCAAATGGAGGGATATCTTACCAAGTCAATGGCCTATACATTTCAAAAATATCACGGTCACGAAATATTAAGACCAATTCTGAAGTTAAAGTTTTTGTTTTTTTTAAGATTTGATTTATCCACTTGTCAGAGAGAGGGAGAAAGCACGGGGGGGGGGGGGGCAAGAGAGAGAGAGGCAGAGGGAGAAGCAGGACCCTGAGATCACGACCTGAGCCAAAGGCAGACGCCTAACCGACTGAGCCACGCAGGCGCCCCTAAAGATAAAGTTTTATTGGGGCGCCTGGGTGGCTCAGTCGTTAAGCGTCTGCCTTCGGCTCAGGTCATGATCCCAGGGTCCTGGGATCGAGCCCCGCATCGGGCTCCCTGCTCGGCGGGAAGCCTGCTTCTCCCTCTCCCACTCCCCCTGCTTGTGTTCCCTCTCTCGCTGTCTCTCTCTGTTTGTCAAATAAATAAATTAAAAAAAAATCTTTAAAAAAAAAAGATAAAGTTTTATTTATCACGTTTTTTAAGTAAGCTCTACACCCAACATGGGGCTCGAACTCATGACCCCGAGATCGAGAGTCACACGCTTCACCGGAGGAGATAGCCAGGCGCCCCCTAGGTATCACATTTTATTTTATTTTATTTTATTTATTTATTTATTTTAAGATTTTATTTATTTATTTGACAGAGAGAGGCACAGTGAGAGAGGGAACACAAGCAGGGGGAGTGGGAGAGGGAGAAGCAGACTTCCCCCAGGGCAGGGAGCCCGATGTGGGGCTCGATCCCAGGACCCTGGGACCATGACCTGAGCCGAAGGCAGACACTTAACCGACTGAGCCCCCCAGGCGCCCCCTATGTATCACATTTAAAAAAAATTTTATTGAAGTACAGCTGACAGACAATATCGTATTAGTTTCAGGCTCAGGACAGAGTGATACCACATTATATACATTACGACAGGGTCACCCCGCGAAGTTGTGGCAGTACCAACACCGCATTCCTCACCCTGTTCATCACATCCCTGTGTCCTACGTTCTCTGTGACTGCAAGATTGTCCCTCTCAGTCCCCTTCACACATTTCGTCCACACCCCTTCTGGTAACCACAGCATGTGCTCTGTATCTGTGAGTCTGTTTCTGTTTTGTTTTGTTTTGTGTGTTTGTTTTGTTTTTTAGATTTCCGCCTTATAAGTGAAATCATATGGTATTTGTCTTTCTCCGACTTCTTTCACTCAGCATAATGCCCTCTAGCTCCATCCACATCGTTGCAAACGGCAGGATTTCATTCTCTTTTGTGGCTGAGTAATATTGCATTGTGTGCGCGCGCGCACCACTTCCTTATCCATTCATCTATCCATGGATCTTTGGGGTGTTTCCACGTCTTGGCTATTGTAAATAATGCTGCAACAAAGAAAGGAATGCACGAGTGCTTTCAAATTCGTGTTTTTGTTTTCTTTGGATGAATCCCTGGACGTGGACTTGCTGGATCGTACGGTACTTCTATTTTTAGTTTTCTCAGGACCCTCCATACTGTCCTCCACAGTGGCTGACCAGTGCGCGTCCCCACCAACAGTGCACGAGTGTCCTTTTCCCTGCACCCTCACCAACACTTGTGCTTCTAGCCATTCTGACAGGGATGAGGTGAGATCTCATTGTGGTTTTGGTTTGCATTTCCCTGAGGATGAGTGATGAAGAGCGTCTTTTCATGTGCCTGTTGGCCATCTGGATGTCTTCTTTGGAAAAGTGTCCATTCAGGTCCTCTGCCCATTTTTTAATTGAATTATTTGGTTTTTTTTCATATTGAGTTACATGAGTTTTTTATACATTTTGCATGTTAACCGCTTGTCAGGTATGTCATTTGCAAATATCCTCTGCTGCTCAGTAAGTTACCTTTCCGTTTTGCTAATGGTTTCCTTTGCTGTGCAGAAGGTTTTGGGGGTTTTTTGTTTTGTTTTTTAAGTAATCTCTACATCCAACGTGGGACTCGAACTCATGACCCCGAGATCAAGAGCCGCAGGCTCCTCCGGCTGAGTCAGCCGGGCGCCCCAGTGTGCAGAAACTTGTTATTTTCGTGTAGTCCCACTTGCTTATTTTTGCTTTCCTTGTCCTTGCCTGAGGAGACGCATCCAAAAAATACCACTAAGGCCGATGTCAGAGAAATTACTAGGTTTTCTTCTAGGAGGCTTGTGGTTTCAACTCTTACATTTAAGTCTTGAATCCATTTGGAGTTTATTTTTGGGTATGGTGTAAAAAAGTGGTCCACGGTATCACTTTTTCTAAAAAGTAGTTTTAAACATTTTCTTAAATTTTAATTTTTTTTTAAAGTAAACGCTATGCCCAACGTGGGCCTCGAACTCATGAGCCCCGATCAAGAGTCGCACGCTCCACCGACGGAGCCAGCAGGGCCCCCCCAGTGCATCACTTTTTAAATTAGATTTTGAAAAAGTGACCCTTTTGTCCTCTGACCTTCTGGGTTGCCTTATCGGCTGACAGCAACATCCAGCGTCCCAGGGTGCGCGTGGCCTTAGGCAAGGGGCTGGCGAGCCCCGGAACCCCGCTGTCCGCTAGCTGTGCTGCACGGAGCAAGCACCTGCATTTTTTTTTTTTTTTTTTTTTTTTAAGATTTTATTTATTTGCGA